>NC_134469.1:78582693-78631001 GCF_964194025.1 Convolutriloba macropyga | reverse complement strand
CTTCCCCAATATGGGTTAGGAACAAAAAACTCCTCCTCATCAAAAACGATACTGTTATAAGTTCGAGTTCGTTTCAAACCTTGATGCTGCCGATTTGGAGTTAATTTCTGCACCTCTGGAAACCTATTGTTCCAAAAAACTTTCTCTTTGTAATCGCTAATTGTAAATTTTATACAAACGATATCAATCAATTTTTGTAATTTGTAGAATTTGTTAAAGATATAACAATAAAATATCTATTTCGATAAAAGTTACAAACATTTTGAATACAAAGGAGACACCAATTTTTTTTAAAAAAACAAACTTTTTTTTGATCAATCAAGTGAAATTTAGCTTACACCTTGAATCTGACGTTAACGGAAACAATATTGATTGGTTGAAAAAAATATCATCATGAAGAGATAGACAAACTTTGCCAAAAACTTAACTAATTTTACCAAAAAAGATTAACTAACAAGGCTGGCAACTAAGCCTCCAAAAAAATTTTTGGTTTAAGTGAAGTTTTGTTTCATTTTCGCTTCCAGAGTTTGGTAGATTCGATGGCTATCAAAGTAATATATGTTTGAAACATCATTTTCAATTAAACTTGATTAGCAATTATAAGTCTTCTGTCTTTAATTTTAAATTCTTCCAAGATGTTAATTTGTGTTGCTTTTCAAGGCTGTTAATTTACTATAGCTTGTGATTCCCTTTACATTTGGGTGCACAAAATACTGCCAGAAAAAAAGCGTTGCAGCAGTTTTAAAGTTGAACTAGTAATGTTTTTTCTTATAACGCAGATGTTTTTGGATTTTTTGCCATAAAATTGTTTTGAACCTCAATACTTTTCTTTTAAATCCGGTCCAAAAAATTAGAGGATAAAAGAGATGCACATCTTCATAAAAGTTTTCGGTGGTTTTTCAGGAAAAAATGTTACAGGCTAGCGCCTTAGAAATTAACTTTAAGATCTGTCATCTTTCCTCATAGTTGCAATAGGGGAATCTTTAAGATACTCAAACAAGAAAGTTTTTTTTCAAATACAACACCTTTAGAGTCACATAAATATAAATTAAACACTTCGGTTTTGTTTGCATAAGAAGTTTGAAACTCAACCAGAAGCTCAATTATTAGTAGCGTTATCAAAATTGAGCAGTAAAATGAATAATAAGCTTACGTTCCGTGGATAAAAGGAATGTTTGTCCATATTTTGAAAGTTTAGACACTCTCAAATTTGTCACTCTAAAATGTTGAACAGAAATCTTGATAAAAAACTTATTTTCTTGCTTAAAAAGACAAGCCACGCCAAAATAACTTGAGGACGTTGTTGAATAAAAAAAGTAATGACAATGTATATCTGTTCGTTTTGAATTTGTACTGTTCCTTTTCAAACGCTCTGTTATGTTTTTGCGTCCCTATCAGAAAAAAATGTGAAGCTTGGAATGTTTTGAGCGAAGCATTGAAAATTTTTGAAGGACCACGAGTACACAAACTTGTGTCTAAACCAGTACTTCTAAACAACCACAGCAAATAGTTTGTTGTTGACTAACAACTAGAATAAAGGATCCGCAACTGAATCTATGCGAAAATGATGAGATCTAAAGTGGAATTTTTTTATTTTTCTCAAATTAATTTCTACAATTTGGAGGCTCTTGAACTCTTATTATGTTTTGGGAAATTTTAAGCTTGAGGAAACTGTACCTCATTCGTTGAACTTGAAAGCGAAAGAAGAGACTTCGAAACCAAAAATTTTCCCATGATCAATGTCCCGTTTTGTTTTGATGTGTATGAAAATAGGCACAATGCAACAAAAAAGGTGCTCAAAAACAAAAGTGACTTGTTCTAAATGTATGAATCTGGACAATTTTTCATTCGACAAAAATTAGCTGCAACCTTTTAGGTTTAAAGTGTGAAAAAGAAAATACTTTTTGCTTTTTTTTCTTGGTGAAAACTATTTTGTACAGCAAAAATTTAATATTTATTCTAGCGCGACAATTTCGATAATAAAAGAGAAAATTATTCATTAATCTTGACGTAACTTTTAAGGAGATAACAGAGATTGCAAACAAAAACCGGTCAAACTTGTAGAGAAGAGTAATGTTGAAATCTTTGCTGACAACAGATACGATGGAATTGTTTTGAAAGACGCATTTTTTTCACCATTTAATTCAAAAACGTCACATCAATCATGAAATTTTAAAAATATTATATTTCTTTCCGGTAAAATTGGAGTTCTGTCTTAATAATATATTGTTCCCATTTAAGTTAGAAAAATTGTCTTTCCGGATTCTTTTATAAGTATAAACACAACATTCCTCAAAGCTGTCTTTTTGAAAATTTGACATATCAAACGTATTTAAGATTTTTGGTCTTTTTAGAACGTCCACCTAATTTTTTCGATTGATTGAAAGTCACAAGCTCTGAATTTGACTGCTGTTATATTTGTGAATTGAATAACTTGAAAATTACCAATTTCAAAAAATTGTTTGACAAGAGGAAACAAGTTTTAGGTATTATCCATAACGAAATCTTAGATATACATGCTCCAGAAACCGTAGATGGGCATCGCCGTGCAATTGGGCAATTGGTCTTTTTGATGGTTTAAATCGCTTCTAAAAAGGATTTTTTTCTTGAAAAATCTGAACTCTTAATTGGACTCTATAGCTTTTTTTGCTCTATTGCTTTTATCTAATTGGACTCTATTGCTTTTATTTTGAAAAATAAGGCATTCTATTTTCTCCCGGTATCAAAGATTGTATCTCTAATCAATTCACTCGGTGCCTAAAACCAAAAAACTGTTTTAAGGAGTGTGTGTGTGTGTGTGTGTGTGTGTGTGCTCTATAATATAAACATGGTCTCTGTATCAAAACATGTCTCTATAACATAAACATGGTTTTTACATACATTTAGATTTCCTTTTACACTTGTTTCTTAAGAAGCGCCAATAGCACTGATGTAGAGGAAAAAAACGACATGTCATTCGTTGAACTTTGGAGAGCCTTAGCTTTAATCAATTAGAAATTAAAAATTTCGTGAAAAACACGAAACTGAAGAAGGGGTTTTCATAGTTACCTGGCTAACATCGTACCTGGTTTGTATTGATGAAAAAAGTGGCACTAAAATTGTGGAAGTCATCAAGTATTATTCAATTAACCATAATCTTACTTTAAAGTGTTTTCTAAGTCTAATATGTTAAAAACCATGGGAAAAGATTTGGTTGAAGGTGCATCTTTGACGCGGTGGCTGTTGACCGCTACTTTTCCACAAGCATTGACGAAACATTAAACGATCCAATTTGAAATAGCGCTATGAAATATGGGAATCCAAATGTTGTTGGTCAAAAGGCGTGCTCTTTGAAAACTGACGAGATTGCAGTTAGAAATCGTCAGCGTTTTTCTTTTAAACTTGGTCGCGATTTTGAGCTAAATTGCTCTTTTTGTTAGGAAAAGAGTGAACTATTTTTTTGTTGGGGGGAGTTCACTTCAAATTGTTCTTTGACCACTGGATGCTCTGCTCAATACTCCCGTGAAATATTCGCATAGGCTTTTTTTTAAAACAATTGAATGAAATAGAGCCAAATTATATACGCTATTTGAAAGAATGTATTTATTAGGCAACTCGAAGCAATTGAGTTTTTAGAGAGAATGTCAATTTTAAGGAACCTGTATGTTCAAAAACGAAACAGCAGAAACTGGTCTTCATTTTGGGAACATTTTCGGTTAATTTTGCTACATTTTTCGTAATTTCAATCATGCCAAATATTTTTATATATAGAAGCTGAACGAGAAACAGGGTGGGTTTCTTTGTGTATGGATTCAAGATATAATTGTTTATGGTCCTTTCGAAAACTTTGGTTGTAGATTCACAACAATTATTATGATTAAATGTGATTTTAAAATTTCAATGAGAGACCTCGCTTGGAATGAAAAACAGATATTAAATGACGCATTTCATGTTTTTGTTTCAAGTTAAGTGAGGCGTCGAAAACTATTTATTCTGACCGTCAAATACAAAAATCAAAAACAAATTTTTGTTCTAAGGCAGCAGTAGACTCTGTTTTTGCAACAAGGAAGAAACAATTGATCTAGATGACATATCATAATGTTTAAAAAATTTCTTTTCTGTGAAATTATTTGTCGATTTATAAGATTCCGTAGCATGACGTAAAAATGGAGAAAGAAATCAGTTTGCCGTAAAATTTGACCTTGAATGTGAACTGATAGAAGACCAGACTCGTTTCACTACTGAGATCGAGCCTTCGTACATTCTGACTAATATGCTTTGCATAGGAAACCACTCATAAATCGAAATTTCTCTCTGTTTGGTGAGAATTAGCTCAAAAGATTGTCTAAGTTACTTTGCTCCGCCAAAGGTTAAAAGTTAGAAATTGGATTTGATCTTTTATTGTTTTGTATTTTAAAAAAATGTTTCTGTGAATTTTCTGCTGTTTTCAATTGAAATTTAAATTTCAAGACTGCAAGACTATTTTAATTCAACTCTTTCTAAATTGGCAAGAATGGTTAAGAATTTTTGTGAAAGTATTTGGTAAGAAAAATTTTTGAAGAAAAAAGAACAAATTTCTGTTTCTGTTTTTGAAAAAAACTAAAATTTCGTTTATTTGAAAATATCACGTTTATTCAACCAAAAAATAGTCTTACGCATATTCGATAAATAGGGCGAATATTTAAGTTTGATGTTGACGCTTACATGACGTTAAAAAATTGTATTATTCTTTTTGACTTCCGGCTGTGAGCACCTAAATATATACGTTACTCTCTATGAATATTGGAATTTGTGTGTGACTAGCAATCTGTGCTACTTTTAATTTTTAATCGGAATGAAGGTTAGAATATTTCTTGTGTTGATTTGATGATAATGACCATAGTTCTTTCTATAGACTTTACCAATTAATACCTGGGTTGAGATGTTAACGCTATAAATTATAGTTTATTGAAAATTTGAAGTTCATCGCAAAAATATTAAAAAAGTTAATCACACAATAACTCGACGCATAGTTTTCCAAAAAGTGTTGCCAATCTGGTTTATATTCAGAGGTAATTTCTACGGATTACGCGATAGCTGGTGCAGTGGAAGAAGAAGCGGCTGTAGTGAATTAGGATAAAGGATCGAATCCAGGATCGAAGATTTTTCTTGGTAAATGTTCCGGTGAACACTGTGAAAGCAAAAAATTTCGCCGTTAAAACCAAGAAATATTCACAAAATTTCATTGAAAAATTTTTTAGAAAAGTTCACAGCTTTTGCTGCATCCACAGCTAAAAATTTAGTATTTTTTCAACGAAACTCTTACGAAATTTGCTTTTTTACTGTACAGTTTTACTTTTACGAAATTGGAGCCGGATTTGTTATCAGAAACATTGTTGACCGTCATGAGCAAGGAGGAAAATATCACAAAATATTTTACGGAAAAAATCAAGACCGGTTTGAACTTGACTTGAGAAATTTCCGCCAATCATTTAGCTAACTATGTTTGACCGCCAACTTCTGATTGTGTAAATCAATCACATCGATAATTTCGCACTTTTTATTGTGCTGATTACGACCAATTAATTCGTATCAAACAGAATGTGCCGGTGGATAGGTACGTTTAAAAACTGAACATAACGAAATTTATTTTTATGTTCAGATCGATCATGCAGCCATTTTCTTAAAAAGTATATATCCGAACAACTCGATAGTTTCTTACGTCTGAAACCAGGTGTACTGAGGAATTGTGATGATATTCAAGCCGATCATACCAATGATTTTTAAAAATTGAAAACGAAGCAAAAATCAGTCGATTTGTTCCCTTTTGAACAAACATACTGAAAATACAGAAGAGAAACGTAAAGGCTTCCGTCGTTTTTCTAGCTCAAACCGAACATACCGACGGTTTTTCCTATGTTTAATATTAACAATTTAAGAGCTCAGGCGCATTCTACAGTGTTAAAGAAACTTTTATATTTTTCTTTGATCACTAATATCACATACTGCTTTTCAATCGTATCTTAAAATCATTTTTAAGGTGTCACGACACTTGAGCGAAATTCCATATTACCCAATGCCATTATATCCAATGCCATTTTACCCAATACCAACTTACCCAATGCTCTTTGATCTTTTCGTTCAATTATCCGATTACAATTTAGCAGTCGCTATTACAAGGCTGATTTAAAATGTTTATGTGGACAATATGATCCCATGTTCGGTTAATTGTGATAGTTTCATATCAAGTCCCACGGACCATTTAATTATATAGTCGACTAAATGGCCGTTCTGGTAAATTTTGCAACAGGGTAAATTGGGTAAGTTGGCATTGGGTAAATGGCATTGGGTAAAATGGCAGGTTGAGTAAAATCGCATTTTTATACCCAATATTGTCTTTTGTATGCTCCACCAATATGGCATGAAAGCTACAAGAGGTTAATTTTAAATTTAAGAATGAAATAGAAGTTAACTGCAATTTATGTTGATTATGTTTGTTTTTGATATGATATGACAACATAGCCTTATCCCACAATACTGGTTGTCAAGTTTTTAATGTTTTCGAATTGAGTGTTCTCCCACTGTTTCTGCTGTGCTTTCAGTATGCGTGCATTTTGTTCAGCCCTGAGGTCCACTATCTTTTCCTTCTCGTCCAGTTTCTTCTCTTTTGTCCTCTTCGCCTGTTCTATCTCACTCTCCGTGTTCATATTGTGTCTCTCGTACTTGTTCTGTCTCTGCTCAACCTCGAACTGCTTCTTCGATATCTGCAAAAATTCCAAACAACAGTAGCTGGATGTTCGAAACAACAGTAAACGTACAAAAATGGGCCCGCATTGAAGAAAAGCGACGAAACTGACAGAAGTGTAGTTTTTGGTCGGTTTTTGTCGTTTTTACCGGTTATTTTATACCAACTGTCGGTTATTGACGTTTTTGTCGTTTTCTTCGATACTTTATATACGTGTCGTTTTGTCGGTTTCAACAATTTTTTTCCAAGAACTGTCGTTTACCAAGGATGAGGTCCGCGAGCCAAAAAAAACTTTGACCAGACCGACTTGGGTCGCGGACAGGGGGTTCCAAACGGACCATACCCAAATATAGGTATTAGGCAGACTTAAGAGACCGCAATGTGGGTATTGACCGGGTCATTCTCATTTTATCCCACCATGAAATAATAGCCCCTCATTATGGTATATTCATATTAATTTAGGGGGATTCGAATGAGCACGAAGCTGGATTGGGGATATAAAAGGGAAAGACACGATTTATGCTTTATTTTTCATAAGCTTCTTTTCCTTCAAAAATGGCAATCTTATGCTGTTTCTTCGATGCTTGAGAGTTTTCAAAAAACAACCATTGGCTCTACGCTCAACATTCCTTTTTTGAAATTAAACGAAATTTCTAATCATTGAGAAAACCATTATTTTTTTACTCTCTGAAATATTCTTATTTCAACCGAGCTATATCTCTTGGATAGTCATTTCCGCATGTTGTCAGCCATAGATGCCATATAAAATCCGAATTAGCAAAAATCACCCATTGATGATAGAATCACATTAAGAAAAATATCGCAGTAAGCCTATTTTCTATCAATTTTACAATTAGATTGCGAATGCAATCAAAATAATCAAAACATTAGAGTGCTGCATTACGAATGACCTATTTTCCCCATCTTGATAACTTTTAATAACTTTCTTAACGAAAAAAATGTCGCCTCGTAAGAAATGGAAGACAATAATGACGTTTTCACATAGTGATATATATTGATTTCTTTTAGTTAAAACCAAGCAAAAAACCTCAATGTTAATGCCTAGAAATTTAGAAAATCCCTCGCAAAAATACTACTTAAAACTCAAATAAGTTTAAGCAATCAGAAAGCTTTAAATTTGTAGAAAAACAAGCGTTCAGATTGTGAAAAGAAATAAACTTCGAAATCTTTGTGCCTCATTTTTCCTCAAGCAATGAAAAAACGAATTTAAATTGTTTCCCCAGCAATCGATTAAATTTGTCCATCGCAGGAAACTGGCCGGAATTTGTTAAACAAAAATAAAACAGGAATTATAAGCTAAGCACGAATTTCTGATGCCTACTTTTGATTATTTTTCTTCCATTACAATTCTTTTCTGTTACATTCTTTAGTGGCATTATCTTGTTGATGTTGTTTTTTTCAAGTTGAAGTTCTCAATTTAGAAACCTTTCAGATCTGTCAGTGTTACCAGGAAAAAACAGAAAAACGTCTAATGCGATGTGATGAACCAACTCAAACAGGAACGATAAAAAATTACCCAATGGGCAGATGTCCGGAGGTGTAATGCTCCCAGTGGTTGTAGCGTTTTCATCTTTCAAAATCTAATAGGACCATATCTTAATAGAATTTTTTATGGTGCACAAAATAAAGTTGTCAGGTAAGATATCCCATGTGTCAAAATAGCCAAAATATATTCAGATCTGTCCCAAAACATAATCTCTAAAGGGTAAATTGAATTTTGTAATGGTGGCATTTTTGTGCACATGTCAGCGCTTTATAGAGGGAAACATGCGCGCCAAATTTTGAATTGCACAAGAACTTATTACCACGGATCGCGAACTATAACACCAATTAGAAATTCAATAACTCTTGCGACTTCTACAGATAAAGAAAAGAGTCAATGGAGTATTCATTTGTCTCAATAGCGCAAATCTTCCCCTATCCCTTTATACGAACTGCAAAACAAGTATACCCAAATATTTTAACTTAAAGTTGAAATTATCAGAAAGATTATTTATCAGAGAGATTATATATATATATATATATATATATATATATATATATATGTATATATATATATATATATATATATATATATATATATATATATATACCTAATGCAGCAGATTGAAATCTATAGTAAGAATTCTCCACCAATCCCAGACTGAGAAAAATCTATTTTCTTTTAAAAAAGCATGACAGTTCTCTGTAACTAATCTTCTGAATTTATACGTTGTGTGTATACTGTTGACTCGGCGTACTATTTGCTTACCGCTTTAATAGTTCTCCTTCAGTGTTTTCGTGAAAATGTTCGTCAGTTAGAGTTAGATAAGTCTACTTCGCTCGCAGAAATAAGTATCTCTATCCCTATCAAACTTAAGGCAATAAAGAGAGCCCAAATAGGGTCTGGCTTACTAGTTTTGAAGTCAGACTAGCTCATTTGGTCATATTACAATAATTTTTATCGTTTAAACAAGTGTTTTGCCAGAACCATACACTTCTACCTTCTGTTTCGCCCCTCCCCAGTGTTTTCCCATGTTGTTATATAGCACGTTACAATGTAAGAAAATACGTGCGCCTGGGGTCATAAAAGATTTATACTCACTAAGCTGGGGGGGGGGGGGGCGAAACAGAATAGATCCCACTCCCACGATTCAGCTCCAATATGGCGGGAGCTATTATATTTCGCAATTTTTTTTGACTTGCCTCAACTTTGAGTTTGTCTCTGTGTCGTAAGTTGGCCGAGGTGTCGTTCTGTCTTTTCTCCTCTAGAAGTCTGGTGGCTAATTGAGCATTCTGCTCCTTGACCTTGTTCTCTAAATTGACCTTGTTCTTCAGCACTTCTGTGTTATATTTGATTTGCTCTACACGCTCCTTGTCCATATCTGAAAAAAAACCGTTCAAATAGCCGATTTCTTATAATTCAAAACAAGGGAAAATGCTGATCCTTTCGGTATGTGCTCCCCAGTTCTTTATGCAACCCTCTGCGGAGCAGTTATTGCTGTTCAATACTATTTCGGCTGCGTTCATTTTTGTTGATTGATGCAAAAGTTTCTGTCTTTGAAAATAAACAGCCACAAATAATTCAGATACAAGAAAAAAAAACTAGTTATGTATACACTGGCTCTTTCACAGAAAAAAAAAACAAAAATTTAAACAAAAATTTAAAGTAAGAGTGTGCATGCAAAAGCAGTGCATTGAATTTTACCCGAAAAAAAATTATCCTAATAGGAGGCTTATTTCTAGAATCAACCAATTAGACTTAAGAACGCACGAATGTTTCTGACTGATGTTTACATCGGTTAATATTCGGGCCGAAATTCAAAACCAGCTAATTATAATGACAATATAAAGTTTACAAGGAGTGCTTAAAAATCAGTGAACACTCGAATGCCTAGAAAAAAAAACTGGTATAGACCTAATTAGCTCATTTTAAAAGATCATAGGTCAACTCACTAAAAAAAAATTTGCTTGGTCGCGTCGACCGCTGCAAATTCGGGTGCTGAAATCACCCCTAACACAGTTAAACTGGATATGTTAAAGTTGACCTCTGTTAATAAAGTTGACCTCCTCGACTAAAGAGGAATATATCTGGGGGTTTCCATTATACCCCACCCCCAACTGAGTGATCATGTATTGTGTTGCCCCCATCATCGTAAATTTTTCACAATGTAGGCTACATGTAGGCTATTTTTCCCGCATTGGAAAAAAACTTTTATTTCGTATACATTACATATTCTGAGTTATCCCCCTTTATAGGTACATAATTTATATAAACCGTACAAATTTATATATATATATATATATATATATATATATATATATAAAATTTTGCGTGTGTGCTATTTTTAACATTGCAATGTGCTATATAGCACCAATTAATATGAAACAAAGATTCGGCGAGCAAAATAATACTCAATTTCGGAAATTATTTTTATTAAAGAATACCAACTAATCTGGCGTCTTTCGTGCATGAGAGTTTGTTCCCACTCTCGGAAGGATGCCTCTTTGGCCTGGTGGCTCTGCTCAGTCAGTTCTACCTTCCTCTGGTGGTTGATTCTCTCCTGTCTGAGAGCCTCCTGATCTCTCAAAATGTATGACCTCTCCAGCTCTCGTCTCTCATCTATCTCTTTCAGCAGCTTAAACAAAACATTATGGCGCATGTCGTTTATTCGCAATCATTCATTCGTTAAGTAACTATTTATTCGAAATAATGAATAATTTTGTGTTATTTAGTCACCTTCTGTAAAAAAAAAATAGTAAAATAAAATGTCTGAAACTATAAATAAGAATGTAAGTATTCAGGTAACTCACTGTTTCTTTTTATGTAATCAATAGGAAGGTTACAGGCTATATGACCACTAAGCTGAGGGGGGGGGGGGGCTATAATGGGAAAGACTAATTCTAGTAAAGGTAAAGACACGCGTAATCATGGCCAAGTTATCAGACCGAAATTATCTTTGATCAGATAAATTTGGAGAGCACAACTGCGCGTCTTGTACTCGAATTACATGGTCTGAGAAAGTCTTCGAGCGCAACTACGGCGTGGAACTTGTCTGATTAGAGGTCATTTCGGACTGGGATGGTCTGACCAGAGGTGGCTTCGACCGCAACTGGTCTCATCAGAGGTAGTTTCGAACGCAATAACTTTCAATTAGCCAAAAAACTTGTTTCAAGAAATAACTAACGGGAAGCCACGAACTGTTTTCTTCAGAAAACTGACAGGTGCTCTCTTGAAAGTTTTGCTCTCTTGAAATTTGCAGATATATCTGCAAAAGCAGGGCTTGCCAACAACGTAGTCTGGGCGGGCCAAGCTCGTATGTACAACATTTAGGTGTAAGGCAAAACATTCTTACAAATGAATGACGTTTGAGAGAACCCTCGGAACCCTTTTAGAACCCTTCATTCTAAAACAGCATCCTTTCAAATTTGATGACTTTATGAAGATTTTTTATTTCGATTTAAAATGCTATGAATAATTGCCATTTTTGCATGGTATTAACGTATGTATGGTTAAGTTCAAAATTGTTCTGACCAACAGTTAAAACTAAGAGAAACCTTAGTCTCTAGGAAGATTTCATTTGAGGTCAGTTTCAGCCGATCGATACTTTTATCGTAGAAAGTAATGAGAATTATCACCGGAAAACCCAATGTCCTTATATCAATGTGGACCAGCTGATTTATAACAATTGTATAATTTTGCCAGGATTTTCCATGGTTGAAATTTTCAGCTGAAAAAAGGCGAGGAAATTTAGGAAAACAAAAAGAAAATTACTCAGAGAAACAAATTTTTGAGGTGGATTGCTCTGAACTACCACCACGCCTTCTTTTAATCATACATACAGCAAAAATCCAATTATAATCGTTTAATGTACTTTTACAATTATAAAGTAGTTTTGTTTTGTAGAATTTTTTGATCTGGAAAAAATCTGGATATAATTCAGAAAAAAATGAGATTCTTTAATTGAAGAATTTTCTTATTCAGATATATGTATCGATAGCACATTATATACAATAAGTTACGTCTTAAACAAAACGTTTCATTGCAATGATTGAGTCAGTTAGTTGAAAATCAACAAGAATAATCGGAGGTGCTTTTTTTCGAATTAAACTTTCGCTTATTCTACTGAACCAGTTTGATTTTCTAAAATGCATACTGAAATCAAACTTCTAGAATTTTGGGTAGCTATGCTATAAACAATTCAATAAAAAAGATAAAATAATAACTATGATTTGCAGAAGAGTTATTTAATGGTTTGTATTGAACAAGGAGGCTTGCTAATGTGCGTTTGCACATGATGTTCCGACCCGAGCTCATCTATATTTTTGACTTAATTGTCAATCAAATCAATTAATAAAAATAGATGTTTGTGTTTAAAAAATTTGTTACAAAACCTAACTACTAATTGAACTATATAATGACATGCCTCATTACAACACTCACTAAATCTGCCATCACAAAGACTACGAGAAAAACAACAAACAACAAAACAAGCAGAGAACACAAATGTCAAGGCAAAGCTCAATATCGAAAATAAAAGCCCCTTGTAACAATGTCAAAATTCAATCAGATATAGCCTCATCTACACAATCTGACTTTTTCCTAACTATACAGCAGATATAATTTTTCTTTATTGAGACTAGGTAACAAATCAACAAAGAGAAGAAATAATCAAATTCAAAAATTCAAAATTCAATCAAAATTTCTAAAACCAATTAATTTCAAAAGTTTTAAGAACCATCAGCTCATAACAAAATATTTCCCAATAACTTTAGTAGAAATTATTATGAAACCAATGGAACCTGTCTTTGGTTAGACTAAGCCAAGGGAAAAAGTTGAAAAAGTTTTGAAAACTGTAGAATATAATAAGTTTTATGACTTTTTGCTATCAACTGACTGCCTCGGGTTACGTTTTCATTCAATAATTAATCAAAAGTTTATGAGACCGTTCAGCATTTTACGGCTACAAATAGAATAAAAAACAGGCAAAATCAGCAAACTCAAAAAAAATTCAGCGAGAAAAGTGTCGAGCGAAAAGACATTAACTATGAAGTTTTCAGTAAAAACTTTTCTATTTTCATTTATTTCTTGAACAGCAGTCCTATTATTCATTTTTAACAATATGACTACAAAAAATCAACAAATATGGACAAATACAATAAAACCAAAAAATTTTTGAGAAAAAACGTAGTATCAACGACATTAAATTCAATGCTTTCCTTTCAACGGAAGTCAATAAATACACTAAATTAGGCCTCGACGGGACAACAGCGATGTTTGTCATTATAAGTTACAGAGACATGACAAAATGTCACTGACTATGAAAACAACAAATATTGTCAAAATCCAATTATTCAGTAGAAAAGTGCGAGAAGAAAGCGTCGGGGCCATTTGAAGCACATATTTTTCTCTGGTTACTTTATCTATGATATATTGAACAGTTTCTCTCAGCCAGTCGGAGCTATCAATATTAAGATAGTGTGAAAAGATTTCAAAAGGTACCAATAATACGAAAATATCCAAAAATATTGATTTTTTTCATGAAATCTTGTGGCGTTGATGTCAAATGACCAATAGTTAGAAGGTAGAGCTGCTAACAGGAAAATTTTCATTGTAACAGGAAGGAAAGGGGTCATGTTACTGAGACTGACATACGGTTCACGATAAAAATGTTTATGATTGGTTAAAGTTCAAAAAAATTTCGAAAATAAAATTTAAAGTTTTGAGAGCCCTTAATTTCAATAGATTTTAATGGATGTTACTAAATAAGTGCAGCTATGACTCGATAAGAGAACAAGGAAATTGGTCAAGCATAGGTAATCAATAAGGCATCACAGTAAGTCTTAAGACTATGAAAACAACAATAAACATAGGCAAAACCAAAAAATCAGTAGAAAAGTGCGAGAAGAAAGTGTGCAAGCAATTTAAACCCCATGTTTTTCTCTGAAAATTTTATGCATGTTCCATTGAACATTTTTCTAAGCCAATTGGAGCTATCAATACTAAGATAATGTGATAAGATTTAAAAAGGTACCAATAATGCGAAAAAATCCCAAAATGTTGAATTTTTTCTTGAAACCTTGTTGCATTCAAGTCAAATTATCAATAGTTAGAAGATAAAACTGCTAACCAAATTAATGTTGGCCGCAGTAGGATAGAAAGGGGTCCTGTAATTACTGAGACTGACTTACAGTTCACGAGAAAAAGTTTATGATTAGTTAATGTTCAAAAACTTCTTCGAAAAACTAAAGACTTGACAGCCAATAAATTCAATAGCTTTCAACGGCTGTAAATAAATACGTGCAGTTATGCCTCAGTGGGAGCACAAGGATGTTTTTCAAGCATAGGTAAACAATATGGCATCACAGTAGGTCTTAAGACTATGAAAACAACAAAAAAAATAGGCAAAAACCAAAAATTCATTAGAAAAGTGCGAGAAAAAAGTGTCGAAGCCATTTGGGCCATGTTTGTCCCTAAAACTTTATATATAAACCTGTGAACATTTTCTCTAAGCCATTGGGAGCAATCAAAATAAAGATAATGCAAAAAGATTTCAAAAGATACCAATAATATGAAAATATCAAAAAAATTTAGTTTTTTTCTTAAATATTGTGGCATTGAAGTCAAATGAGCAATAGTTGGAACATAGAACTGCTAACCAGATTATTTTTGGTTGCAGTATAAAAAAGGGGTTCTGTAATAACTGAGACTGACTTACAGTTCACGAAAAAAAGTTTACGATTGGTTGATGTTTAAAAAAATTTTTTGAAAAAATAAAGTCTTGACAGCCATTAAATTCAATAGCTTTCAACGGCTGTAAATGTATAAGTGCAGTTATGCCTCGATGGGAGAACAAGGATATTTTTCAAGCATAGATAATCAATATGGCATCACAGTAAGTCTTAAGACTATGAAAAAACAAAAAAATAGGCAAAAACCAAAAATTCACTAGAAAATTGCGATACGAAATTGTCGAAGACATTCGAACCCTTTATGTCTCTGAAAACTTTATATATGATCCCTTGAACTTTTGTCTAAAACAATGAGAGCGATCAAAATAAAGATAATGTGGAAAGATATCAAAAGATACCAATAAAACGAAAATATCAAAAAATTTTATTTTTTTTCTGAAATCTTGTGGCGTTGAAGTCAAATGACCAATAGTTGGAACATAGAACTGCTAACCAGATTATTTTTGGTTGCAGTAAGAAAAGAGGGGTCCTGTAATAACTGAGACTGACTAACATTTCACGAAAAAAAGTTTACGATTGGTTGATGTTTAAAAAAATTTTTTGAAAAAATAAAGTCTTGACAGACATTAAATTCAATAGCTTTCAACGGCTGTAAATGTTTTCGTGCAGTTATGCCTCGATGGGAGAACAAGGATATTTTTCAAGCATAGATAATCAATATGGCATCACAGTAAGTCTTAAGACTATGAAAAAACAAAAAAATAGGCAAAAACCAAAAATTCACTAGAAAATTGCGATACGAAATTGTCGAAGCCATTCGAACCCTTTATGTCTCTGAAAACTTTATATATGATCCCCTGAACTTTTGTCTAAAACAATGAGAGCGATCAAAATAAAGATAATGTGGAAAGATATCAAAAGATACCAAAAAAACGAAAATATCAAAAAATTTTAATTTTTTTCTGAAATCTTGTGGCGTTGAAGTCAAATGACCAATAGTTGGAACATAGAACTGCTAACCAGATTATTTTTGGTTGCAGTATAAAAAAGGGGTTCTGTAATAACTGAGACTGACTTACAGTTCACGAAAAAAAGTTTACGATTGGTTGATGTTTAAAAAAATTTACGAAAAACTAAAGTCTTGACAGCCATTAATTTCAATAGCTTTCAACGGCTGTAAATAAATACGTGCAGTTATGACTCGATGAGAGAACAAGGAGTTTTTTCAGGTATAGGTAATTAATATGGCATCACAGTAAGTCTTAAGACTACGAAAACAACAAAGAAAATAGTCAAAAACCAAAAATTCAATAGAAAAGTGCGAGAAGAAAGTGTCGAAGCCATATAAACCATGTTTGTCACTGAAAACTTTATATATAATCCTTTGAATATTTTTTCTGAGCCAATTGGAGCTATAAAAATAATAGATAATGCGAAAAGATTTCAAAAGATACCAATAAAACGAAAATATCAAAAAATTTTAATTTTTTTCTGAAATCTTGTGGCGTTGAAGTCAAATGACCAATAGTTGGAACATAGAACTGCTAACCAGATTATTTTTGGTTGCAGTAAGAAAAGAGGAGTCCTGTAATAACTGAGACTGACTAACATTTCACGAAAAAAAGTTTACGATTGGTTGATATTTAAAAAAATTTACGAAAAACTAAAGTCTTGACAGCCCTTAATTTCAATAGCTTTCAACGGCTGTAAATAAATACGTGCAGTTATGACTCGATGAGAGAACAAGGAGTTTTTTCAGGCATAGGTAATTAATATGGCATCACAGTAAGTCTTAAGACTATGAAAACAACAAAAAAATAGGCAAAAACCAAAAATTCAATAGAAAAGTGCGAGAAGAAAGTGTCGAAGCCATATAAACCATGTATGTCACTGAAAACTTTATATATAATCCTTTGAATATTTTTTCTGAGCCAATTGGAGCTATCAAAATAATAGATAATGCGAAAAGATTTCAAAAGATACCAATAATATGAAAATATCAAAAAATTTTAATTTTTTTCTTTAAATATTGCGGCATTGAAGTCAAATGAGCAATAGTTGGAACATAGCACTGCTAACCTGATTATTTTTGGTTGCAGTATAAAAAAAGGGGTTCTGTAATAACTGAGACTGACTTACAGTTCAAGAAAAAAAGTTTACGATTGGTTGATGTTTAAAAAAATTTTTGAAAAAAAAGTCTTGACAGTCATTAAATTCAATAGCTTTCAACGGCTGTAAATACATACGTGCAGTTATGCCTCGATGGGAGAACAAGGATATTATTCAAGCATATGTAATCAATATGACATCACAGTAAGTCTTAAGACTATGAAAACAACAAAAAAAATAGGCAAAAACCAAAAATTCAGTAGAAAATTGCGATACGAAATTGTCGAAGCCATTTGAACCCTTTATGTCTCTGAAAACTTTATATTTGATCCCTTGAACTTTCGTCTAAAACAATGAGAGCGATCAAAATAAAGATAATGTGGAAAGATATCAAAAGATACCAATAGTACGAAAATATCAAAAAAATTTAATTTTTTTCTGAAATCTTGTGGCGTTGAAGTCGAATGACCAATAGTTGGAACATAGAACTGCTAACCAGATTATTTTTGGTTGCAGTAAGAAAAGAGGGGTCCTGTAATAACTGAGACTGACTAACAGTTCACGAAAAAAAGTTTACGATTGGTTGATGTTTAAAAAAATTTACGAAAAACTAAAGTCTTGACAGCCATTAATTTCAATAGCTTTCAACGGCTGTAAATCAATACGTGCAGTTATGACTCGATGAGAGAACAAGGAGTTTTTTCAGGCATAGGTAATTAATATGGCATCACAGTAAGTCTTAAGACTATGAAAACAGCAAAAATATAGGCAAAAACCAAAAATTCAGTAGAAAAGTGCGAGAAGAAAGTGTCGAAGCCATTTAAACCATGTTTGTCCCTGAAAACATTATATATAATCCTTTGAATATTTTTTCTAAGCCAATTGGAGCTATCAAAATAATAGATAATGCGAAAAGATTTCAAAAGATACCAATAATATGAAACTATCAAAAAATTTTAATTTTTTTCTTTAAATATTGTGGCATTGAAGTCAAATGAGCAATAGTTGGAACATAGAACTGCTAACCAGATTATTTTTGGTTGCAGTATAAAAAAGGGGTTCTGTAATAACTGAGACTGACTTTCAGTTCAAGAAAAAAAGTTTACGATTGGTTGATCTTTAAAAATTTTTTTTGAAAAAATAAAGTCTTGACAGCCATTAAATTCAATAGCTTTCAACGGCTGTAAATGTATACGTGCAGTTATGCCTCGATGGGAGAACAAGGATATTTTTCAAGCATAGATAATCAATATGGCATCACAGTAAGTCTTAAGACTATGCAAACAACAAAAAAATAGGCAAAAACCAAAAATTCAGTAGAAAATTTCGATACGAAATTGTCGAAGCCATTTGAACCCTTTATGTCTCTGAAAACTTTATATATGATCCCCTGAACTTTTGTCTAAAACAATGAGAGCGATCAAAATAAAGATATTGTGGAAAGATATCAAAAGATACCAAAAAAACGAAAATATCAAAAAATTTTAATTTTTTTTCTGAAATCTTGTGGCGTTGAAGTCAAATGACCAATAGTTGGAACATAGAACTGCTAACCAGATTATTTTTGGTTGCAGTATAAAAAAGGGGTTCTGTAATAACTGAGACTGACTTACAGTTCACGAAAAAAAGTTTACGATTGGTTGATGTTTAAAAAAATTTTTGAAAAAAAAAGTCTTGACAGTCATTAAATTCAATAGCTTTCAACGGCTGTAAATGTATACGTGCAGTTATGCCTCGATGGGAGAACAAGGATATTTTCAAGCAAAGGTAATCAATATGACATCACAGTAAGTCTTAAGACTATGCAAACAACAAAAAAATAGGCAAAAACCAAAAATTCAGTAGAAAATTGCGATACGAAATTGTCGAAGCCATTTGAACCCTTTATGTCTCTGAAAACTTTATATATGATCCCTTGAACGTTTTTCTAAAACAATGGGAGCTATCACTATTAAGATAATGAGATAAGATTTCAAAAATACCAATAATACGAAATTATTTAAGAATTTTAAAATTCTTCCTCAAATCTTGTGGCATTGAAGTCAAATGACCAATAGCTAGAAGATAGAACTGCTAACCAGATTAGTTTTGACTGCAGTAGGAACGAAAGGGGTACTGTAATTACTGAGACTGACTTAAAGTTCACGATAAAAAAAGTTTATGGTTGGTTAATGTTCAAAAAATTTTTCGAAAACAAATTCTTAAAGCCTTGACAGCCATTAAATTCAATAGATTTCAACGGATGTTATTAAATAGGTGCAGTTATGCCTTGATTTGAGAACAAGGATATTTCTCAAGCATAGGTGATCAATAGGGCATCACAGTAAGTCTTAAGCCTATGTGAATACCAATAATTATAGGCAAAAAGCGAAAACTCAGTACAAAAATGCAAGAAGAAAGTGTCGAAGCCATTTGAACCATATGCTTTTCTCGTAAGATTTAATCTGTGATCCGTTGCACGTTTTCTTTAGGCCATTGTGAGCTATCATTATAAACATAATGTGATAGGATTTCAAAAGGTACCAATAATACGAAAATATCCAAAAACTTTGAGTTTTTTCTTGAAATTTTGTTGCATTGAAGTCGAATGATCAATAGTTAGAAGATAAAACTGCTAACCAAAATAATTTTGGCCGCAGTAGGATAGAAAGGGGTCCTGTAATTACTGAGTCTGACTTACAGTTCACGAGAAAAAGTTTATGATTAGTTAATGTTCAAAAACTTCTTCGAAAAACTAAAGACTTGACAGCCAATAAATTCAATAGCTTTCAACGGCTGTAAAAAAATACGTGCAGTTATGCCTCAGTGGGAGAACAAGGATGTTTTTCAAGCATAGGTAATCAATATGGCATCACAGTAAGTCTTAAGACTACGAAAACAACAAAAAAATAGGCAAAAACCAAAAACTCAGTAGAAAAGTGCGAGAAGAAAGTGTCGAAGCCATTTGAACCCTTTATGTCTCTGAAAACTTTATATTTGATCCCTTGAACTTTTGTCTAAAGCAATGAGAGCGATCAAAATAAAGATAATGTGGAAAGATATCAAAAGATACCAATAAAACAAAAATATCAAAAAATTTAAATTTTTTTCTGAAATCTTGTGGCGTTGAAGTCAAATGACCAATAGTTGGAACATAAAACTGCTAACCAGATTATTTTGGTTGCAGTAGAAAAAAATTGTCCTGTAATTACTGAGAATGACTTACAGTTCAGGAAATTAAGTTTATGTTTGGTTAATGTTGAAAAAAATCTCCGAAAATTTATTTTCAAAGGCTTAACAGCCACTAGCTGTCCATTTAAAGCACTAGATAGGTTCACTTAAATTTCATTACGAAACCTATAGCACTTTTAGTCGACAAGTCTATGCAATAGGAATCCAAAGAATTTGCAAAACGTAAAAAAGAAAATCAAAATTTCAAATAAATTTGCGAAAACTCAGAGTCGAAGACAAAAAAAACATGAGCGATTCCTTGAAAACAAACTTTTTGTTCATTAGAATTCGTTTGTTTATAAATGAGGTTTTTTTCATTAACAGAACTGCGCTATGAGAAGGGACTATCCTCTAGGTGACTTGAAAAAATCTGAAACGTTTTCTAAGAAAGGAGATCTCAGTTTGAATTCGAATTTTTTTGATTGTAAATTTTTCTATGAGACCAGAACTGGTCTTTTTATCGCCTTTCGTCAATTATTAACACAAAATTTATTCGTTTCGTGGCGAAAAATGTAATTTTGAATTAGTATTTTTATTTAAAAAATCTTAATTTGAACGAAACTTCCCCCAAAAATGAACAAAATCAAGCCAAATATCACGTGTTCACACAAAACTTTAAAACCTGATAACTCCTCGAAAAAAAACGAAAATCGAAACAAAAAATCTTTTTATTTTCAAACTAACTCTACGCTGGACGAGCTTTCATTTCTCGATACCACTAACATTTCTCTACAATTAATATATCGAATAAATGATCGGCCAAAATTTATTTGAAATTTGAAGTGGTAATGATTATGACCCAAAAACAGCTTGAAGTATTGTAATTGAATTTTTTATTTTGGGGACCCGTTGAACTGATTTCCTCTGTACTGCTTTCTTTTTTTCCGAGGATGCAACATGAGAGCAAAACTATGAGAGCATTCTCTGACAAGGTTTATTTCAATGTCAAAAAACGCAAAGGGTTTAAGGCTACTTATGTAACTACAAGGTAATATTTCTTTGAAAAAAAATTATGCGATAACTTTGTTTATTACTACAAAACAAAACATTGAAATTTTAAAATAACAGTCTCGTTTTTTAAATTGACTAGTGTGCCGCAATTGAAGTTTAAAATTTACCTACGTTATCTTTAATGTAAAATTATACAATAACTTAACTGAATGATTACAGAAAAAAAGGTAGAAATTTTGAAATTAGAGTCTGCGAAAAAAAAGGTATATTTTTTAAAAGTTAAAACAGCATTAATGTAAATCAAGCTCCTCCAACCTGTGAAAACAACTAGCTTTCAACAAATTTTCTGGCTGTTTGCTTACAATTCAAATATTATTGATTATCAGTTCATTTTTTAAAAACCTGCTTGCCATGATCTCAAAAAAATTTATTTTTTGTCATAGTGTCATAGTGAACATAGAAGTTTTCCCAAGTCACTAATGTTCTGTGTTGGCAATTTTTTGGACAAACAAAACCTTAAATCTATATAACTAAAAAATTAAATTGTCACTAGCAAAAAAAAACAAAAAGTATCACCCGCAACAGGCACACCTGTTTTACTACTGAATTAAAACAAATCATGTTTTCTGGATAGAAGAGATTGGTGTTACCAAACAAAAAAACTACCGGAAAACGTTTTATGATTATATTTTTACTTGCGACAAGCGTCAATTTCTTTGATGCGAATAGAAACCCAAATCCCTTCGGATTGCAATTTTTCCTCTACACATTTTTTCTTTTAGTGAAAATACTGGTAGTATAGGACTCCACAATATTTCATCTTGATCATTCACAAAAAATAATGTCAAGAAAAATCCAAGGGCTTGCAGGCGTTGTTTTGATTTTTTTTATTGACCGAGACTCCTTTGTGGTTTTTGTGTCAACCCAACATCTCAAAATCTTCTGATGATTATTTTTACATCAATTTGATGATGACCTGTTGAACGTTTGTGCCTTCATGAGTTATACTGCGTTTTTTATTTGTTCGATCTATATAAAATTTTTTCAATAGGAAAAAACCAGAAATTTGAAAGTATCGTGCTTCGAACATAATTTACAATTACCTCGTAAGATTGTTTATCTTACAAAAATCGTTTGTCTTGGAAGATGAAAGATCCGAACGCTTATCTTAAATAAATTTCGCAAGCTCTTAAAAGGTAGTCATCTGAAAATTTTCATGAAGCCAGTCAGCAAGCAAAGAAAAAAATGAAATGAACACGATGCGCTAATATTGGAAGACATAATATAGTTATATTTACCGTCCATACAGTTATTATCAAAACAATTTGATGTTCGTTTTTTAACGAAAGTGGTAAGTAAAAACTGTCTCAAGAGAGGGGGGTGTTATCCTACGATACTTAAACATGGGATAAATGGGGTTATCCTAGACGGAAAGGGATTAAGGGGTTTAGGCCGCCTTGAAACTCATTTTTCCGTCATGACAACCCTAGCGACGGTTGATTTGAAAGCTATTCACGAAATTTACAAGGAATTGAAAAAGGATTATTCTCAATACGGTGAAAGGTTTGTTTATTTCTTGGCAACATGTCAGTACTTGGATCCTGACCTTGATTTGGATATTGCGATGAAAATGAGACCCTATGGTGGACTGATTGGTATTGATAATTCTTCTCTGGACAAGTATTTCAAGTCTTACAAAATTTTGAGGTTACATGCTATACTTCACGACGGTTCAGGTTGTGTCTTTGAATATAGTGAAAAAGGGCCGGGCTATTCGTATGTCCTACCCTGTCCAGTGACAAACGAGTATCTTGGTCACGTGACAGGACTTGCCTTCTGTCTATATGTAAAAACCTTTAAAAGCAATGTATTCAGTTTGCTGGAATCTTGAAATCACGACCAGTTGTTCTTGATTTTGAAGACTTTCGACATAAAAAGTCTGGTTTTATTATCAAAGAACTAGCTGTTTCGACAGAAAATTATTGCGATACTGTGTCATTTTTACCCCCAACTTCATTCAACATACTGTCTTCGAGTGAGAGACGATCATACAGTTGAGTGTCAAAATATCTCCATGGTTTGAATTGGGAGAGTGGAGATTATCCATATTGTTATTTGCAACAAGTTTTTGATAGCATAGCACTTCGATTTCTCTTGGCAATTTTTTATGCAAAGGGAACAGAAAAAACAGAAACTCTTCAGAAACGTCTCAAGAAGGACGTTATCAATTTAGAGATTTTATTATGTCCAAAAATTGAAAATTGGAAACTTTTTCACGAGACACCAATTTGAACTTTACATGTTTTAAGCTGTCCTAAGTGACAAAGAAATAAACACTGTGCAAGAAAAAAAAGCTACACTTCTTTACCTTTGGCTAACGAATGAATCGACGGTCCGAAAAAGCAGCACCGTCTCTACTCCAAGTGAACTTGTCCCCAAATTTAGTGGTTTACAGTTGTATAGCGGATGAAAATCAATTAACAGTTACATTTGTCAAAGAGGAAAACGTTGACAGTCGTGGTCAAACTGTACTGAGGAAGCAGCAAATTGTCTGTACTGGAGCTGAAATAAAAGACTTCAAGAAGTACCTTTCGCTTTTGGAGTACTTTCAATTGTACCATGTCTTTGGAAGAGAAAATGCGAAAGCTGAAACTAACCCTTTTACCTATGCCCAAGCGTGCAGTTCCAGTTCTGATGTCACTGAACGATAAAAAAGCCTTCCAGCTGAAATAAGACAAAGAATTGAAAAGAACAACGTACAGTCAATTGTTTTCAGAGATTAAATGCGAACTACACCATTACTTTTATTAATGATAATCAAAACTCACAATTTGTAACTTATGAAATTTATATAATGAAATAACCAAATTTACCTCTTTTTTTAAAAAAACTTATTTTGAAATGAGTAAAGCAGAGGATCAGTTAGACACGGGCGGGTCAATAACTGACTTAGTGTTTCATGATAATCACCATTAAAGACGATCATGGAGGTTTTGTGATTCAAGGATACCACGATCAGAAGTTGTTTATTTTACGTAAGTTTTTATTATAATTTTTCTCATTATAGTTTCTCTGTTAAAACTTGTGTTTTTCCGGCTGGAATGTGAGGAGTCTACATTTTGGTTTTCTCTTCTTTCTTGTACAGTTGGATACGCTCTTCCCAACCCAAAATTATGAATAAAATCATTTCAACAACTGACCGGTTGTTTATGGCCGTTTGCGGTCCGTCATGTAGTGGAAAAACAGAGCTTATTTTCAGAATGTTACTCGAAAGCATTTTTTCTCCAAAGTTCCTCTCGATTTTTTATTTCTACCAACATGAACAACCCAAATTTAGGTCACTAGAGGCAAAATTAAACATACAGTTTACCAAATTTTCAAGCTTCGATTTGATATCGGAGCTCGAAAACTGTCTGTTGGTGTTTGACGATTCATGCGAAGAAATTTTCAATGACAACGAGTTTTCAAAATTGGCTACAGCAGGACGTCACAAAAACATTAGTGTAATATACGTAAAACACAATTTATTTCAACAAAGTAAATGGTCACGAACTATTGATCTTAATACAACACACATCATTTTATATAAATCACCCCGTGACATTCAACAGATTGGTTTAATTGGTCGACACCTTAATAACACGCAATTTTTGAAAAATAGCTACGAGCTAGCAACCAAACAACCCTTTGGTCATTTACTGATCGATCTGGATCCAAAAACATCGAACGTTTTACGTTACTGCTCCAACATTGTTCCACCAGGACCATCCGTTTTTTACCTTCCCCCAGCTAAAGCTGCTATAACGAATTTGAGTAATGAGAGAGAAAGAGCTTTGTATGCTGCGGCGAATGTTAGAGACATCGGACATAAAATCAAAAGAACTAATCAAGTCGGCACCAAATAGTTTTAATAGCTTTCTTTGCGAGTGTTTGCTTAATGTTGTCAACGGTAACGTTCCCGTCAAGGAAACTTTGATACAAGGCCAGGAAAATTCATTTAAAAAACTTTTATCAAAACAAACAAGTTTAACAAATAAAAGGCTAATTTTTGATAAAAACAAGGTTCTTTTGAAAGGTATTGCTCTCTCTTGTTACCTTCATCTAAGGAAGTGATAATTTATACTGAAGAATTTATTTTAATTCCCAAAAGAATGTTCATGTCAACACAACCGGCAAAAAGTGACATCTTTGATAATCCTGTTTACAAACAGAAAGCCACGCAATTGTCTCTCATTCAAAGAAACATGTTTCAAAAACCGGAAAAAAGTGATAAAGAGAATGGAGCAGTCCAGACAGAACCCAGCATAAATGTTCAAAACAGTCCATGAGGAAAAAGAGGAGCCCATGAGTGATGACAGTGAAAGTGAACCTATTATCAAAAAAAGTACAACTAAAACGTTTCAGTCAATAATGAGAGATTTGGGAGTGATGGAGAAAAACAAATTCGGAAGAGCAGAAATCATTCTCAACAAGATATTAGAATCCCCGACGGTATCCATTGAAGATCCAGGTGCTATCATTCATATTGATAACAAACCACTTGGCCTAAAAGCGTCAACTTTTTTGTATTACACACAGCAGTCAACAAAGAAAATTGATATTCAAAAATATTCTAGAGCGTTATTAGCTCTCGAACTTTCACCTCATTTAGTGTCGAATACCTATGCCAAACAGATCTTGGAAGCATCTGAAAGCAAAGAAGACAATTTTGCAAGCCCACGAGGACAATCAGGAAGCGGTTATCAAGTTAACAATCAAACAAAAACGGGCACAAGAAAAAAGACGGCATAAGACGAGACCAAACAGCAAAAATGGTCCTACTTCGTCTGAGAAAAGAACGTTGGACCAACTGTATTTGGAAGGACCTGCATCGTTTGGAAACCCAACGCGATTAAAAACCCAAAGCAAATTATCATTTGGTAAAGTTAAGACATACTTGGAAACCAAGCCATCTTTTAGAAAAAATCAGCCAATTCATTTACGATTTCCTAATCATAAAGCAACAGTAAAAGACATAAATGAAATTTGGTCCGTTGACTTGGCTTATGTGGATAAACTAGCAAAATACAACAGAAATGTTAAATATTTATTGGTTGCGGTCGACTGTCTTTCCAGATACCTTCGTGTGGAGCCCTTAAAAACGACGTATGCAACGGAAACTGCCTTGGCCTTTAAAAAAATGATAAAAAACAAAAGTGTGGGTTGATGATGGTAGAGAGTTTCTTGGAGCCTTCAAAACCTTATGCAACAAACGAAAAATCCATTTATACAGCACTTTTAGTGAAAAAAAGTCTGCATTCGCACAGAGGATTATTCGATCACGAAAAAACATTATCTACAGGTACCTTGAAGAAAAGTGGACATACTCCTACATTGATAAAGTGGATCAATTTGTGAAAACAATTAACTCATGGGTCAACCGCGTAACCATACTTGCTCCAAATAGAGTCACTAAAAAGGATGTTCCACGACTTGTCTCTTTGAGCGCTCAAACAATCAAGTTTCAGAGACCCAAATTTTACGTTGGAGATTTTGTTAGAATTGTCAAAAAGGACGAAGCCTTCAGGAAAGGGTATAAACAATCTTTCACCGACGAAGTATTTGAAGTAGAAAGCTTAGCAACCTTCAATCCACCAACGTATTCAGTTATTGATGCAAACGGTGACAAAATTGAAGGCAAATTTTATCAACCAGAGTTACAGCTTGTTCGTATAGAGAAAAATGAGTGAAAACCGTTTCTCTGATGAATTCACTGTGCATGTTATTTCATCTGCTTCAATGGAAATTTTTGACTCTAACACTCTCAGTTCATTTCGAAACTTTTTCAATGATGAAATTCAACTGGCTGGTGACTGGAGAGTAGCTTCCAGTGAGATCATTTTCCCCACAAAAAAATGCGCAAATTGTAAATGGAGACATGGTAGTCTATAGCTTAAAAGGGTACGAAGACAGCCAGAAAAGGGCTACTGAATCCAATGTGTTCTCTGGTCCTTATAACGGGGAGAAATTGTCTATCATGACGCGAACATATAATTCAGTTGTTGACATACTAACTACTATCAAACGAACTGTTGGACTACCAAACTTTTCAATCAGAGAGATCAAGAAAACTGGAAAGTTTGAAAATTTGATGGGTAAAAATGAAGGAATTACTTTTCCCAGTAAAAAAATCCCAAGCATTATCGGTTTTTCGGTTAATCCAGAGGGCAGTGGAGTACACATAGGGTACAAAATGAAAAGCGCAAAATCAAACAGACTAATGAAGAGTGATGAAACGGCAGCATACTATGGAGATTTTCCCGTTGATCTCTGCTCAGGAAAGCACTTAATTTTTATATATACGAATATTATTGAGTACCAGTACGTTGGTGATACAAAAGCCCCCTTGCTTCGAGTCATTGATTCAAAACAACGTCTGAAAAACGGTAGTGTCTGCGAGCTTGAACCAACTCATCGAATTGTTTTTTCCAGTTTAGATTACAAAAAACTCTTATCAAACACTATACAATCAATATGGATTGAGCTTCGCACCGAAACGGGATAATTGGTTCCCGTTTCGGGAACCGGTAAAGTCATTTTAACCCTTCAGTTCAAAAAATTTTCCAATTAGCACGGACTCTTACTACGCTAACCAAGCAACATCCTTACCACATTTCTCTGGCCACTACAGGCAAAGAGGCAGCGGTTTTGGTGCATTAGCAGCGGGAATTGGGCGGGTCGCTTTACCCTTAGCTCGACCTTTCATTCTTCCTACTGCAAAACGTATTGGAAAAGAACTTTTAAGGCAAAGTGTTCCAGAGTTGTTAGACGTTTTCAGCAGTAAAAAATCACCCAAACAAGCACTCAAAAATACAATAAGCAACACTGTTAAAAAACAAACAGGGGGATCAAGACTTCACCAACTAAGAAAAACGATTAGGAGTCGCTCAAAAAAATCACCAAGAAAAAGATTAACCAAACAAAAGTTGGTCATTTCAGAACAAAAAGTTCCAAAAAAAGTCGGTCTGATTTCTTCTCTCAAGTTAAATATGATCGCTAACCTGTTACCAAACGAAGCAACCCATAGCTCTTTGGATCTGTTTGAGAAGCCGGCGCTCTTGATGAGTTTCTATGGAAGTTTTTGTCAAAAATTGGGACCTGTTTATAGTCCTGATGGACCCATGTTAGAGTTCGAGGTAACTGGTGACCGTAACAACTTTATTGATTTACAAATTTTTTTTTTTGGAAATCAAATGCAAAATTGTTCAGTCTTCGGGAACTGATCTCAAATATGACGGGGCAGCTACTGCTGACACTGCTAGAACCCATGCTCCTCACTTTTGCAATAATGTGTTGCATTCACTTTTCTCTGACTGCACAGTGTCAGCCAACGGATTGAAAGTTTCTAACGCAAATGGAAATTACGCACACAAGAGTTTTACAGAAACTGAGTTCTCACATAACAAAGATGCAAAGAACACTTGATTGGCATGTCAAGGCTATTCCTACGAAGAAGATCTATCTGCAATAAAAGCAGCGGAAATTGCTCGAAGAAAAAACTCAGTAAGAGAGTCTGCCGAATGCACTTTTGGTAAAGTAGCGTTAGACTTTTTCACATGTGATAAACATTTGTTCAGTGTTGTAACACTTCGTATTGCTTTCAGAAGATCTATTGATGATTTTGTTATCGTTTCCGATGATGCTGCAAAACATTACAAGGTGAAAATTGTTGAAGCTAATTTGTACGTTCGCAAGATGACATTGAATGACGAGGTCATTTCTGCCATTGAAAAAACCTTGCTTACTAGCCCTGCTGCCTATCCCTACTTTGAAACTTTGACAAAGACGTTTTGGCTAAAACTGGTCTGCATAGTTGGAAGCAAGAGGATATTTTTGCACGAGAGCCAATCCGAAGATTAGCCATTTGTCTCAATACAAAGGAAGCTTTTTTGGGCAACAACATGCAAAATCCATTTCATTTTCAAAAATTTGACTTGGAACAGATATATATTTATCGAAACGGGTTACCAGTGGCTGATAGCCCAATATCTACAACTGATAACAAACGCCTTTATTTTAATACAATATCGGATTTAGCCTATATTGACAATGGACACGGAATAAGTCTGTCAGACTATCCCAACCATTTTATAATGGTATTTGATCTGACTAGCACCCAACAAGCTTCTCAAGATTTTTTACATCCGGAGCTAACAAACTGTTCCATATCTATCGAGTTGAAGTTTTCAGTGGCCTTACCGACCAACATTGAAATTTTTATCATTGGAGAAAAAGCTAGTACAATTTTTGTTGATACTGCGCGACGAGTGTCAAAAAATCATATTCTAACAAACTGATGGACGAAGACGACATTAATGCTTTAATTCAGAGATGTCAAAAACTAAAGCACAAATTTCGAGCTGTATTTGCAGCAGACAATTTTCCATCAAAATTGAAATCAAACACTTTTTTAATAGTAAACGCGTCAAAGTCCTGGCACGCACTGTCTCCTCATTTGTAAAAAAGCAACCATCTTCTGTTTGCTGATCCCCTTGGTCGATCCTTGTCTTCTTACAAGAATATTTATCAACGACTTGCAAAAAATAATGTACAGTTTCACCAATTACTTGAAAACCAACCAATTCAAAGTCAAAACTCAGAATTAAGCGGACTCTTTTTTATTGCTCATTTAATATTTGATAATAGACAAATTGTAAATTGTAGTGATTTTTGTAGTGATTCTCTTTGCTCTTCACATGATGCTCTAACAAAACTAACATTGTGAAATAATTTTTTTTTATATTGAGTTTTGTCTTCATATACAAGACCAACAAATAGTAAATCAGAATCTATGTTTAGTTTTCCAAAACCACTCATAAATATATCCATAATCTGACAAAAAGCACCAGAATGGGGACCACTCAAAATTGATTCCACTCTTTTCAAAATTTCACTACTAAATTGATCAGTTTCAGTTTTCGATGAAATTGTAGAACACACAAAATTGTGAATCGTTTTCTGTGGTACAATTGATGTAGATCTTGCCAATGTTTTTGAGACTCCGCTAGTGACCGCTGTAGATTTTGGTAGCTTGATTGCCGCTGTCGCCAAGGGTGGAAGTCGCTTGCGTACGTTTGCTGTATCCGTTTTCTCTCCAGAGTTGTTGTTAAAGTCAGCGGCAAGCTGTAATTTTGAAAATGTATCTCCTTTAATTTCCAGACTCGTTGAAGTTGAAAATAAGTGTCTGAAGGTAGTGAAGAGACAGGGAACTGCAAAAGTTTTGATTGGCTTCATGGTCTCAACATCGATTGCACTCTCAATCAGAACGTGAAAATGGTTAGTGGGTAACTGACAAAATTCAGACTCAAAAATAGGACACACAGCATAGTTATTCGAAGCTGTTAAGTTTGGCTTTTCGTCAGGAATTAAAAACTTGAACTGCTTTTGAAATTGTTTGAAATAGTTGGGAGATTGCTCAAACATTGCTTCCAACATCTTTAATACACTGATCAAATTTGTGCTTCTTTGCTGGCGGTGGTTCTGATGGGGAATCTTGCGTTGCAGATTCACGTATATTTTCTGCTTCTTTGACTAAATTTCCAAACTCTTCTAGAGTCAGAGAAATTCTCTGTTCAAACTCGTAATTCTTGACCGCTTTCTTGAACAACTTTAGAAACACATGTTCCGGTTCTCTCGTACGTTTTTAAAGTTGCCCTGACCAAACGCTTTTCTGTTTGGGAAAAGTCGAAATAGCAATCTCCGAACTGTGAGTCTTTTGAGGAAGTAAAAGGCATGGTAGGCAACTTGTTTGATCGCTTTCAGTCAACATAATGTAAATAACTACGGAGTTAAGAGGCGCGGCAAGTTGGGATCAAACCAGTGTCGTCATATTTTTAATTAAATCCAAGTGATTCGTAAATACAATCTCAAATACGCCCCACGGTGTACTTGAGACTGTTCATTTTAGACTTTTATACGTATGTGAGCTTAGATAATAGTTAATTAAAATCATACCTCTATAAACCACCAGAACCTACTTGCGAATAAACATAAGTACATGTGTTTTGTATATAAAACAATAAATTTATCAACACAACCCCACACTTCTGTGTGGGAGAGAGTTAAACATTAATAGTTTAGGGACCCATGTATTTTACAAGTTGATTTAGAACAGATGTGACCCTAGATAGTATAGTGTAGAGACCACACACAATTTACATTAAACCAATACAAAACAGATATGGCCCCAAATTCCTCTGTAAAGGAACCACAGTACGGCTAACCACATGCTATATACAATATATTATGCAACTAGGTGTGTCCATGCTCCAGTCATTTGTTTGGTCTTAGATAAGGCGAACCTTGCGAAACACATGTTGGGAAAGAATTTTGTACTTGTGTTCCTTTCTTTCTTTTGCTCTTACTTAACAGTTAACTATTGAATCGAACTTGAACTTCAAAACAATGTCCGTGAAAATTCTTTCGGAGTCTGCTATCTCTTTTGAGAGAACTCTTGTTTACCAAACCATGTTTGAAAATTTTGTCGTTCTGATACAACAGAAAAGAAAAAACGATTTGTGGTACACTTACGAAGCTATTTATTAACGCTATTGCTGCCCTACCGGAAAAGACGGAGCCGGCTGAATCCAGTATCATTACTTCTGGAGGACACTTACCACCAAAAACTATACCACAAATGCATTCGACTGAAGAAACTTTGCCGGAGGAAGTGAGACGTATCTTGTACAGGTACGACTGCGATTGTGTGCCCTTATTCGAGAATCAACTCGGCACATATCAAGCCTACAAAAATTTGGGCGATATGTGGGGTGTCAAATCATCACCATCCTCACCGGAGAGTCAGCCACCGAGTGTTTCAGTCAGTGTTCCAACAACTCCTGCTGTGGATCCAAGCCCAACTTTTACTCCAACCCCAAGCCCCTCACTCTTTGAGGATTTCCAGAGGAAGAACAAGATCTCTGACATTTTTGCAAATACAAGTCAGTTTGATGTCAATATTTTAATTGGTTCAAACTTTCAGAGAACCAGAACCCCAAACAAATTCAGCCGATGTCAAGACACCCAATTGCTCGGAAACTCCAGTAGTATGTGCAGCACCAAAAAAACGAAGTCACGAAGACTCTCTAATGGACGTTTTTGACCTCTAACAACTTATTTAATTTTGAATTATATTTCCTTTGCCCTTTGGTGTGTTGTGTTACTATCTTTTGTGAATAGCTCGCTAATTGACACTCTTCTTTTAATGTTTTTACATAGCTAGCAGAATTCAGAATCAGAATTTTACAAAAATGGACATGTTCAAACATGTTCACAAAAACAGTACTGTTTAGTGAGACAAAGTTGAGAGAAAATTTCGAAAATGGACATGTTCAAACATGTTCACAAAAACAGTACTGTTTAGTGAGACAAAGTTGAGAGAAAATTTCGAAACTGGACTTGTTCAAACATTTTCAGAAGGTATTATATAACAGGAAGCAACCAAGCTTCCGATTGGTTGAGAGAAAATTTGTTGAGAAAGCTATTAAAATGTAAAATTAGGTTTGAACAAAAGCTTCAAAAAATGCATAAAGTCCTTATCAAACAAAAACCTCATTTAGCAAATCGTATTTGGTATGCTGGTAAAATACCAGCGCTCCTGTTGGATATACCTTGAGGTGTTAGTTAAACTAGCAAAACATCATTTTTTCAGCGAAAAAGAGGAAAAAAGAAAGGTTTTTTTTTTGAAAATGAGATTTCATTTTTTTGCCGACTAAATTTTTTCGACGGAACAAAAACTCAAAACCTGAACGTCATTACCAAGCGATTAATGTGGGCTATCGATATGATTAAAAAAATAAGCACGTTTTTCAAAGAAAAAAGTTGAAAAAAAAACGAAAAAAAAAATTTTTTGTTTTTCATGGTGAACTTTGACCCCAAAAAAATCGGCTCCAACAGATAGTTGGGACGAAACTGACTATTGGGTTGATACTATCAGACACTGTACTACAAAAAAGCTCATAACGCTCGTCAATTTAATCTCAATCCTTCAGGAGACAGTTAACCATTAAGTAACATCTAATTAGCACTTAATTAGTCTTATTAGTAATTAATGAAAAAAAATTCCAATTTCTGTTAAATGGATTTGTAATCACTGATACATGCTTGTCACTTTTGGTCAGAAGGGTCAGGGCCGTAAAACGGCTCCTTCACCGATTTTCAAAACATCTGGACATTAACGTCTCATTAACATCTGGCATTAATTAGCAATTGAAGTACCCGAAATAATAATGATACACCAGGTTTTTCATAAAAAAAACCAATTTTTTGGGGGCTGGAGACAAAATCATCTCATAACAGCTGTCATCGAAAAAGGCTTGCAACAGGGGGCTTGTCATTAGCTGTCATGTGATGACATTGATTGATCATGATTGACAGAAAACCTAACTTTTTTCCTGATAAAGATGAGGGAATTTTTCTTGTCGGGTTCTACGTTTTAGTGTCCGGGGAGCATTTTTTCTTATGACGCCCAACATCGTCAGACGCACCCATCGGTATCTACAGTGAAAAAACTACAAATATCGCTTTTTTTTGCAACATTAAGCGAAAAAAAATGAATATTTCATTTGCTTTTAGTGGACTTATTAGCTGTTCAAACACCGCGACAGTAATATTACTATGCATCATAACCATCCCAAGCATCCCATGTACTTAAAATTTAACAAAGTGTTGAAAAAACGATGTTTTTGGAATGTTTTTCAAAAATTCTGATGAAATCAAATCGAAATTTTCTTTTTAGGTAGGCTACTGAAGTGTAATATTAAATCTAAAAGGTTGAAACACAAATGTTCCCTCTTCATTAGAGCTTATTAGCTATCAAAATGAAGAAAAAAGATTAAAATATTTGATTGAAATGTCATTAAAAATTCATAAAAGTTTACTTTAATTAAACCTGAAATTTAATTAAAAGTTGCAATTGATATGTTTTGTCGCATCACATATAGCTAAAAACTAAAAAGAACTACCCTCTTTTTGTATATTGCACTAAATATTCGAAAATCTCAAACAAGTTTTATCATGTCAGTGTTGTTCAGTGGGAAACGTAAAGCGCTACTTTTAGTTCAACTCAACTTGATATGTTCGTAGTAGTTGACTAAAGCTGGGACAAAACGCGCGCTCATATTATCCAATTAAATTCGGAAATTTTGAAAGTTTAAATTGCGCGCCTATTATAAGAGACTCGTGTGGAATAGAAAGAAATTCGCCATTTGAAGTTGAATTACATGTCTACGAAAGTTGTCATTATCTCTGCTAACTTTTGAATCTTGAATTTTCCAACTATGGTTTCAATTGCAAATATTGTTCGGCAACTTTTGCTAACAGGGGAAATCAATCTCGCCATGAGCATCGCTACCACCCCGAAAAGGTAGGTTTACAAGTCCTTACCTGTTGTGTTTGTACATTCACTTGTAGAATACTTTCTGAACTGGAACAACACATGAGGACTTGTCATCCAAAATTTACAAACTGTTGTCGGTCTTGCTATATGGGTTTTAACGACACCAGACTATTTGCTCAGCATATGAGTTCTTTGCATTCTTTACCTGTCTTTGGCGATCAATTTCAACCAACTCAAGCGCCGGCTAAAACTGCCCTTAATGGTACCCTTCAGAGCTACCATCTGCCGCCATCAACAACCCAAGCCAACACAGACCTTGCTCAGTTTATGCTCCAGCATAAACCACAAATCGATTCGCTTATAGAACAAAAACTCTCACAAGGATCGCAAAAAGTTCAATTTAGTGCTCATCTTCAACTCCGAAAACCAAGTCAAAACGAAGATCAGGAGGATGAACTTATTGAAATTTATGCAAATTCGCTCATGACACCCGTTTACTGTCAGGGACTTAGCAGTGAGAACTTCTGGACTATGGTCGAGAAGATTATGATAGTGCTAACGACATTTGCTTCTAATGTTAGTGGTTGGGTGCTTGAGAAAGTTATCAAAGTAAATGTGAACTTTGCCCGCTACCGATCTATAACCGGCTCTTCTTTCATTGCATTACCTTCAAAATTACAAAATTGCCCCGGTTTATTTAATATTTGTTACCATGAGGACGCAAATTGCTTCCTTTACTGTTATATTGCTGCATATCATATGCACAACAATATTAGCTTAGATCGACCAGGAAGGAACTACAACACAGACAAAACTTCACCCGAAACCTACAAGCAAGCCAACCTTCATCAGCCAACTGGACACTTCGATAAGCCCATGTGGCTAGAAGACATCAATAAATTCGAAAATTGCAATCAAGTTCGAATCAACGTTTTTGGTTATGATGGTAGAGACTTATTTCCACTCAGATTGTCAAAGTTTGTCTCAAACTTCACAATGGATCTATTGCTTTTATACGAAGCTGACTGTTACCATTATGTATTGATTACCAACTTGGTTAAAGTTTTCTGTCAACTCCGAAATACCAAATTCCGCTTTGCGTTTCATATTTGCCGTAATTGTTTCTGGTTGTGTGAAGAAGGCCTTGCAAAGCTTACCGAACATATGGAGACCTGCTGTGAAAATGCGCCGGCTGTTGTTCGATTACCAGCTCCGGGAAAAAAAATCAAAAACTTGGCTGCTACCTTGTTTGTTCCATTAGTCATTTACTTTGACTTCGAATCCTTCTTGTGTCCAGTAGCCGGATGCACGCCCCCTTGGAAACACCGCATACACCAGAGTTATTGAAAAACACGAGCCCTGTGGGTTTTCTCTTGCAGTAATTGATCACAACTCAACAAAACCCATCTTCTTCCACGTGGACAGCTCTGAAGATTGCATTACTAAACTTGTAAACATGTTACACATACTAGCCAAGGATATATACAAACGCAAACGAGCTTTTCCTTTCTTCAGAGGTGACCGTAGTCAGTATCCGAAAAGTGCAGCTAGCGAAGGTTGGTTTATGTAACAAAGCCTTTGACGATAATGATGAACAGTCGTCAATTGATCTGGATCACTGCCACTACAGCGGACAATTTCTAGGCTGGGCTCATGAAAAATGCTACCGAGCACGAAGGAACGTCAACTTTACCCCTGTGGTGGGACATAATATACAAAATTATGATCTTTGTCACATTTGTTTAGCCCTGCAATCTTGTGAGCCAACGACCACTATAAAGGTAATTCCATCTACTGATGAAAAATACATTTCCATGAACTTTGGAGTGCTCGTGGAGACGATAACCCTAGATGATGGGGGAAGTGATCAAAAAGTATGAAAATCTGAGGTTTATTGATTCATTCAAAATGATGAATTCGTCTCTCGAAAAGTTGGTTGACATTTTACCAAGAGATCGTTTTGGAATACTTGCTTCTGTTTTTCCTAACCTAACCTCAACAGAATTGAAGCTCCTCCAGCAAAAAGGATATTACCCCTATTCATATGTTAGCGGTCGAGAAGAGTTCAGCGAAAAATCCCTACCGCCACTTAATGAATGGCGTAACACTTTAGAAGGAAACGCAGTAACAATAACTCAAGAAAACTTGAACCATGCCAAGACGATGTGGAACACTCTGAATTGTGAAACTCTACAAGACTACCACGACGCATACCTGAAAACCGATTGCGCTCTTCTCGCATGCGTTTGTGAGTTCCACAGAGAGCTCAGTTTCTCCTCCTACAAACTCAATTGCATGCACTTTTACACACTGCCAAATATGGCTAAGGAAGCATCATTGAGAATATGCAAGGCAGAAGTCGAATTGCTTACAGAACGCAAGCACCTCGATATGATAGAAGGCGCATTACGTGGGGGAGTATGTTCAGTCTACAAGATGAGAAAGTTTACAGCAAATAATAAATTTTTGGCAGATTATGACTCTTCACAACCCTCGACATTTGGCTTCTGCGTGGACGCCAATAACCTATACGGTGGCGTCATGCAGATTGAGAAACTCCCTCAGTCAGATTTTACGCTAAATTCTGATATTACACTGGCTAAGATACTAAACTGTCCTGATGATAACCCTGTCGGTTACTTCAAGGAAGTCGACTTGCATTATCCAGCAAGTCTACACGATTACCATCAGGACTTCCCCCACGCACCATCGAAAAATATTGTTGAGGATGATTGGCTCAGCGACTACCAAGTAAATTTGCGAGAGAGTCATAACTTACTCCCCTCTAAAGTTCCAAAACTGTCGCAGACTTTTTTCGACAAAGAACATTATGTGCTGCAATACAAGCTGTTGAAACTGTATGTTAACTTGGGATTAGTGGTTAGGAAAATGCATCGTGTGCTACAGTTTACTCAAAACAATTGGCTAACACCCTATACAACCCTGAACAGTGAGAAGAGACAAGCGGCTTCGAATAAATTTGAGGAGAGTTTCTATAAACTAATGAACAATGCCGTTTATGGAAAAAAATGCGAATCGAAACGTCGACGGATGAAAATCGAGCTTACGAGAGACGCAAGACGAACCCTAACCATAGTAAGCAAGTTTGAGTTTGATAAATTCAAAGTGTTTGGCGAGAACATGGCAGCTCTCTCCTCTCGCCCACGAAAAATCTATTGGGATAAACCAACGATAGTAGGGGCCACAATACTTGATCTAGCGAAATACTACATGTGTCAGTTTCACTAGGGAACAATGCGATCTTCATTTGACTGTCGATTACTCTATAGTGATACTGATAGCTTGCTATACCGGATCAATTGTGAAGATCTCTACCGTGAACTGGAGGAGAGCAATGTTTTTGATCAGTTTGACTTCTCAAATTACCCAGAAGATCACAAACTGTACAGTGAAGAAAATGAACGCGTCGTCTTAAAATTCAAAGACGAATTTGCTGGGGATTATATAAAAGAGTTTATATGTCTGAAGCCAAAGCTGTACAGCATTACTTCCGCTGGTGATTAATTTATGTTTAATGATTCAAATAAAAACTAACAAAGTAACAACTAACCTTGTATGATTGTCATGATTTGACTGCTTTTTTCTTTTCATAGGTAACCGAAAAATGTCCACCAAAGGAATAACCAGAGCAGCCCAAAATTTGCTTCGACATACAGACTACAATAATACACTTGTGACTGGTTGTACACTGCGCGCTGAAAATACAAGGATTGTTTCGGAAAAGCATGTTCTACGAACGGTTTCAACAAATAAAATATGTCTCTCTGCCTTTGATAATAAACACCACTTTTTGAACGGGGGAATTGAAACACTACCATTTGGCCACTATAAAGTTGATCACTGCCGAGTCGAAGATTTTTCTTGGGATAGCGATGAAGTAGAGTGGGACTACGAAAATGTGGAAAATTATGCTCACCTTCTCCTAGATTTGAGTCCAAACTGGGACCATAATAATAGTTTTGTTGTGCCGGATACAACAACAAGAGAAAGCCCGAAGGAATGGGAAACACCTGACCCGGGATTTGGAATGACAAGTATTATTAACGAGGATGATATTGATAGCGATGATATTGTAGACTTTGATGCTACCACCAGCTCCAGCTCTCCCTCCCCTAACCCATTCATTAACTATGAAGCTAATGAGTGCAGTGAAAGTAGTAGCGATTATGAAGAAGAACCAGCATTTAAAGTTGCGCGCAGACAATAAACTTGTACCTAACTGCCCAAACTGCGCCTTTTGAATTCCTAACCGTGTAAATTTTGTGTTTATGAGTGCTAAAATACGTTTCAATAAATTGTTCACTTGCAGCTCTTTTCGAAACGAAATTGAATTTAGAACAAAGTTGGCTGTTTGACCGAAAACAAGTTTGCCGCCTTGGAAATAGTATTACATAATCACATCTGGTAAAGAATGAAAGTTAATCCCTTTCCGTCTAGGATAACCCCCTATTATCCCATGTTTAAGTATCGTAGGATAACACCCCCTCTCTTGTGACAGTATTTACTTACTACTAACGGAATATGAGTTCAATAGTTAGGACTAAACAACTAAACAAACCTATTCTTCAGTCTTCAAAGAAGCTAAAGAGACTCATGCATCTACTAAGGCATGTTTCCGGTGGTTCTTGCCAGACGATTGTCTTGCAAAAGTCTTACAAGATGGACGGTTGTCTTGCAAGACTCTCTTCAAGATCGGAGAGTTATATTGAAAAATCTTGTAACAGCTAACCGTCCGACTTGGGTGGTTTGACGAAGATTGATCGTAAGATTTTTGTTAATTGCAGTGAAAAGGAACGTTTTCACCTCAAGACTATTGCGATTTTTAGAGTTGAAAACGCTCAAGGCGGTAAATCACTTTCACAGCAAATATTTATCGCTTTCAAACCATAAATGGCTGTTTTAATTACTATAAATTAGAAGAGAGTTCATGAGTTCTATTTATTTTTCGATGATTGTTTTTCCCAAGTAAAAGAAATTTCATCACTTTCGTTCTGCTGTCCATTCGATTTACTGTCCGGTGTAGAAGTTTCCTGTTATGTAATACCGTTGTATTATGTAATTGTCTTATTATGTAATTGTCTACTGTCCTATTATGTAATAATACCTGAGTGCGTAATTTGTCATTCTCCTCCTTGACAGCGTCGATGTCTGCCTGTCTCTGCTTGTGAACAGATAGCATCTCCTCCTTCTTGTACTCCTCAAACTCCTGTTGCTGTTTCAACAGTTTCCTCTCCTTCTCACCTGCAATGCACGCCCACATTAAAACTCCATGGGTGGAGAGAAAAAAAGCAACCATGGTGCTGTTCAGTGCAAAAACAGACAAAAAATTCATTCTGATCATAGAAAATACAGATTCTGAGGTTCATAATGTTCAGCAGAATCCCAGAATTTTACACTGATTTTTATCATGAAATGTCTAATGAGTGTCAAGATCAGAGCTCTGCGCATAGTAAAATTCATAATAAAATTTTTATGATTCAGTACTGAATTTTAATGACGCTCAGATCCGGGCAAAAAGTATGCGCTGTATCGGCAATTATAGTAGAAAAAAAAGCAATGACGATAAAATTTCACACAGTTTGGGGTGAATGCTCTAAATGAGGTGAATTTTGGCCATCTTCCTAAGATTTCGATCAGATATGTCTCAATCTACACCTCCAAACAATCATGGAAAATTTTCACAAACATATATAACTGAATATGCACTTTTGCACTCAAAGTTGCACTCAAAGTACCTTGCACTCAAAGTACCGAATTTTTGCACTCAAAGTACCGTAGCTGTGTCTTACAAAAGTCATTAATGAAGTCTGTGAAACTTAAAAGCAAATTTTATAGATCGCAAAGATCTCAATACTGAAGGAATAACTGTTTGATTTGTTTACGACAAAATTTTTTATTCGAGCAGAAGGTTTAAGTCATGCATTTTGTAATCGGTACACTAGCAAAGCGCTGAGGTATTAAATGTTTTTCCATACCGAACAAAAAATAGTTAAGAGATTTATCAACTGTGCTGATACGAAGCCTCTGAGATTTCGTAGAGACCTGTTTCTAAATTAATAAAATCATTTACGCTCAAGCACAAGACTTTGATAAACTTGCGTACATTTACTCAATCTTGTTAGTGTTTTCTTGAGCTCCCTATAAAGATGTTAATTGAGCTCCCTTTAAGTTGTGATAATTCCTCTAATCACGAGTTTTTGCTTTTGCATGGCCAAAGGAGAACAAAGCCAAATAGCAAAAAAGTCCTACTTCAAGTGAGGAGAAATGAAATGGACAGTTGATAATTGTTTCGTTGAACTGTTGATTTGCTGTTCCGACCCCTCTTGAGGGGGGGGGGGGAGGGGGGAACTATATACTCAAATGGGTTTTTTTGTTCAGACAATTTTGGCCGATCGATATAATAATCGTAGAGAGTTGTGCGTGGTATCACTAGAAAGTCCGTCCGGCGTAGAATATGGAATTCAAAATATTTTTTTCAATTTTCAATTTTTTATATGGAGTTATCGAGGTTTAAAGTTTTATGAGTATGAGACGTTATTCAGGTGTTTCTATTCAAATTTTGACCAAATTTTTGTCATTTTTGACCAAATGTTCGTCAATTTTGCTATAATAAGTTAAAATTGTTAACTGCAGTGTTAGTGATTTCACCTCTAAAGATAGAGGAGGGTTGCTGAAATGTTGGATTTGAGTTTTTTGGCTAAAATTTATGCTAAATTTTTCTGAATTCAGACATTTTTCGTCAAAAAACTGTCTTTTGTAGCCCAGTTGCTTCAATTTTGCTGGAAGTAGACACCTTAAATTTGCGGCCATATTCTTCTTAAGCTCAAAAAAGAGCCAGTTGAAGTCACGCTGGCCTTAGAAGCCTCTTAGTGTGGCGCGACATTTTTTTCAAAACATTTCCGCTATGTAAATACGTTTTATGCAAATAACGCACAAGAAATTAAAATCGGGTCTGATTTAATGACAGATACTGTTAACAATAAACGAGACCCATCGAGTCTATATTATGTTTTTACAATTAAACTCATGGTTTTTATGGCCCTGAGCAATTGTTTTCTGGCGTTTTGTTTTCATTTCTTGTGGTCTTTGTAGTTGAAAGACTTATTGTCCCCATTCGAAGATCCAGTTCGTTTTTTGGAGGCATAAAGGAACCTAAACAACTTTTTTAGTTGTTATCTAATGTCTGTTATGAATTTGAAAATAATTGTTTTGAATATTTTTTGAACTTTGCCAGTAATTTATTTTATTTCTCTCAGTTTCAAGCGAAGTCTCACTAAAAACAGGCAGAAACTGATTTCCTGTGAGTAATTAAATAATGGTGGTAACGGTTTTTCATTCAAGTTATGGTTTCGTTATTTTCGTACTACGCGATTTCTTTTCTTTTTAAATTTTTCATCATAGATTGTAGTTTGTTTTTTCATTTTGTTTCCTTGTCAGTTTATCGCATTTTTAACGGGTCCAATTAAAACAAAAAGTAAGTGGGAAAATGCAAAAAATAGAAAATGGTGTATCTGGATATGTTAATTGTTTTTGTTGAATTGTTTATAATTTTTCGGCTGAGAAACAGCTCTCTAACAAAATTTTCATTTCTCCCATGTTTGTCTTCCTTTTCGTTGTTGTACTCATTATATACCCGCTAACAGTAGATCTTAGTTGCTTCCATAGGACGTATAAGACAATCTAGTTAAAGATTTCAGTTTATAGCTGTTTGTTTTAATGACTTTCAAATTAAATTTCAAAAAAATTTTCACATTTCTCGTTTTTGCTTTTTTTTCGTCACTAAGTAACCCAATCTCACTCATTAGAAAACTAAATTACTTTTGTTGATTCAAACATTTTTTCGAGCTTGGTTATACATTGTGACTGATTAATTCGACCAATTAGTTTCAGAAAAACTTTTCGAATTTCTATACCGTTATATATTTCGTTTTTTTTTTGTTTTCATGTCTGACAAGTCCTTTCATAAGGGAGACTGGCTGATTTTAAGATGAGGAGAAAATGACGTTTTACAGTTCCTGTAGGTATTATCTTATATTTATGGTGCTTTGAATAGTGTCATGCAGAAAGTTTTGGCTTCTTTAGGTATTTGTTTTTTTTGTTGGGTCGTTAATTAGTCGAATTATTAACAGGCCCAAGTGGCTTCCTGAGGTGTTGAAACTTAATCCATCGCTTTTTCTCAATGCTAAATCTTTTATGACTTTTGAAAATATACATTTTCAAAAACAAGTTTGGGCTTTTGGACTGCTTCTTAAATAATTTTTTTGGTCAATTTGTAGCTCAACCTCTGCAAACATAGGCCACAACCCGTTTCCAGTGAGCTATAATTTACTCTTTCTAACGGTTTTAGCTCCAATGTTTCTTGGCTTTGTTACTACTGTTACTATGAGATTTTTCAGATTTTTATATATTTGTACATTTCAAAGGATTTTTGGTTTTTTTTATATTATAACAATAATTGTTTATCCAATTGGATTTGAAATTTTCCGAAACCGAACATTGGATAATGATATGACTCAATTTTTCCTATGTAGATTTAAAAGAACTGTTTAGTGATTTCAGTTGATACCTAATGACTTTAATAACTGTGAAATTAGTTGTTTTCAAAAATGTAAAAGTATTTTTCAACTTCATTCAACTTCGTACCTATTTGCTCTTTTTGTCGACCTATTAACCAGTCGTGTTGTGGACAGGTCCCATATCTCTTGTAATGAATTATAAGTTCAATTGTTTTGCTTTGGTTTTTATCTCATGCGAGTTTGATTTTGTTACTATTTTTTCATTATAGACATCAAGTTTTGGTCGTAAATAATGTTTGGTGTTTGCTTTTTATTATTGTTCGTTGTAGTAGTCCTATTATCAAAAACTTTCATCGGCCCTCTAGCGTGGCATTATCGTATTCCATTGGTTGTTTATGGAACGATGTGTATGTTTATGAAAGTTTTCTATCACTTCATCATTTGGTAGCCAATTAAGTCAAGAATGTGGATGAGCGGGTTCGGAACATTATGTGCGATGTGCGTACGCACATTACCGAGCCTCTTTGTTATGATGGATGATCATATATGTGATAACAGAGTTAACTGTCAACATTCATTTTTTAATAGTTAATAAGCTAAGTAAGCAAACAGCTGTCAATAATCTTTTCAAATTTTGCCATATTGGACATTTGCTGCAAACGAACCTGCAAGGAATTCAGTAATTGATAATCATTTACCCATGCCGAAGTGCAGTAACAAGTAGGCACAATATCACAATACTCCTGCTGTGCAAATTCTTTTTGATAAAAAACGGTAAATGTAAGAAAGACGTTTTTCCTGCGTATGTTTCAACATCGTGCGTAAAAAAACATTGCGAACAATTTGTGCATGTTGAAATAAAATCAAGTAAGTTATGATATTAGTCTGCATGAAAAACTCCAAGCTCAGCAAAAGAATTGCAACTAGCTGAAACCTTGAAAATTTTTGGCCAAAATGATAACTTTTTTTTAGCAATAATAAAAATTAGGCATAAAAGTTTTTTCAGAAGTACTTTGAGAAAAAGGATTACAGTCCAGTTATAGAAACCATCTCACTACGTCCAAAAATTAGTGAGCGAAAAATTCCAACAATTTTTCCGATGCATTTTTGTTTCAAACACGAAAATTGTATTTTTTGTTCCGACCCCTCTTGAGAGGGGAGGAACTATACACTCAAATGGGTTTTTATTGTTCAAGCAATTGTGACTGATCGATAAATTCATCGTTGAGAAATGTGACTGGTATCATTAAAAAGCCCGTCCAGCGTAGAGTATGGAACCAAAAAAAAATTTCGTGAATTTCGTTTTCTAGAGCGAGTTATGGATGTTTAAATAAATGTGAATATTAGACGGATTTGCGTTATTTTCATTCACATTCTACGGAATTTTTGGCTAAAAATTCTTCAATTTTGCTGAAAGTTGTTAAAATTTTTAAAAATAGTGTTCTTGATTTCTTTTTTTAAAGACTCTTTTTTGACTATTTTTCTCTTGTCCAGTATGAAATAAGTTTCTCTAGTCCACTTTGATAAGGTGTACACCCAAAAACCACTAAAACAATCTTTGTAGGGCTACTTCTTAAAAAAGGGCTATTTCTGCTTCAATTTCCATTGAGAGTGCTCTGTAATTAAAATTTTGCTGACTTTTTTGGTAGTTTTTTGCGAACTTTACTCGATGAGTATCAAAAACACAGCATTTATGTTTGATTAATTAAACAACAAATTATCTATATCTATAACATTTGAAAAATTAAGTGTTCCTAGAGGACAAACAGCATTAGCAGCGCTTATTTTGGACCAATCTTGGACTGTTACAATCAACAAAAATTCGGATTGTAATCAGACGGTTTTTTTTAAATAATCAATCTTTTTATATTAATTAAAGAACAGAACATTTCAAATCAAAGCCCACGAGTGATAAGTCCCATTGACTTCCTAAACAGCTCCAAATAATGTACCTAGTTTTATAAATAAAAGCTTATGGTTGTTTTGACTTTTAAAAATAATTGATTTTAGGATAAATAAAGATTTATTGAACATTTGCTCTAATTTTAGCTTAGTGTCAGGAAAGAAGGAACGCTTCTTTTTTCTATTGAATTAAAACTTCAATCTTTTCTGCGGTTAAATTATGGTTCCCTGGCTTTGATACTACTAAAATTCGCATTACTTTGGCGTTTGCCCCATTTTCACGCATTTTCGTTTTGTCACATTATCGCATTATTGACAGTTCAGACATCACGTTACTGGCGTTCACAATGTGCCACAATTGATCGTATATAAATTCTTAAAGAGATAGATTACGATTGTAACGTCTTTGACACTACTTTCTAGAAGAATTTGAACTTAATAGTTTTGTATTTAACTGTCGACTTTACTCTGTCTTATTAGTCGTATGAAATTTCCTGTTTAGTGACAGGTTTCCTTGGCTTTTAAAGGAAACATAAATGAGCTGATATTCTAATAAAAATAGATGGCTGATGGTTTTCATGACTTTGAATTTTTTTTCAAAACTATTAAACAAACACTTTTTAACTTAGCAATTTTGCTTTCTTTGTCTATTTGTAAATTCAATGTTTTTAGAGAATTCTTTATGACTGTACAGGCTTTGAAAAGGGTTTTCTTTAAAAAAGTTTAAAAATTTTTGATTTTTGTCATGTTTGACGGTGTTTTTTCAGACGTGAACAAATTCTGGATAACTGCAGGTCTCAAAGGCTTCTTTAGGCCAAAAAATTGTTTTAAAATTTTTCACTTTCTAGTTAATGGCTTTTATGATTTTTGAAAAATTTTTTTCTTAAAATACAAAAAATTTCTTAGTTTTGCCCCTGTTTCCTTTTTGTCTGCTTTTTACCTAGCCTTTTTAATGAGAGGTCACATAATTCATTATGGCTGTTTGAAGCAGGCACCATCAAAAATATTTGGAGGGGCAAAAAAACTGAATAAACGCAGATCTTTGTGCCCTTCTGTAGACGCATAGATAATCGTGAACCTGTGTGATTTTGTTAGTTGATTTCTAATGGTTTTCTTTACTTTTAAATTTTTTGGTTTTTCAAAAAATATAAGCAAAGTTCTTAACTTTACTGTTTTTGATTTTTTTGTGTAATTTTTACCGAGCCTTATCATGTACTCATCCCATATCTTTTCTATAGAAGTACAATTTATTTCCTTTAGTTTCAGTTTTATCTGACGCAATTTTGACTTTGTTATTAACTTTTGTTTTTTAAAACGGGAATAAATTTTGGATGTAATTATTTTTTATTGTTGTTGCGTGATTTTGCTGTTCGTCTTGACTCGTTTTCTTATTATTGGCAGAATTCGTCAATCTAAAGCGTAATTTTTCAATCCACTGAGTTATCTTTTTGTTCATACTCCAATTTTTTTTTTGAGAAATACTTGAAAAATACTTTGAAATGATTGGAACCTTATCTGCGATCGCACACTACGGAGTCTCTTTGTTAGCTTAATGTTTAGCAAAACATTAGATGACCTAATTCGACTTATAATTTTTACATTTCCATAGTTTTTTTGCGCAATATAGCATCAAAATTCGTTTTCATTCTCCATTTTTTTTTCAGATCAAATATTTTTCTTGGGATAATTCTCATTTCATAAATATGTTCAAAATAAGATTATCTCTAGTCAATTTATTTTTATTCTTTTGTACAATTTGCTAGCAAATGATGCTATTTCAATGTGTTTCTTCCTTGCAAACAGTTTTCTCTTCTTTTAATAACAGATTTTGGTCCTAAATTAGTTAAGAGAGCATAAAAAAGTGTAATCTCGAATTACTGCAAATTTTTTGAAAAATTTGTCTCCATTTCAGTAATCAATTTAACGAAGTTATAGATTTAGTTTACACTTTTTTTGGCAAAGTATATTTTTGTGCAAGCGTTCTGCCGACTCATAAATGACACACGTATATGTGAAAAGTTAGTGTATTGTTCTGCGAAACTCTTAGCGAGAGAAATGTTATTTTTAGTCTAACCCGCAAAAGTTGCACGGAATGTGAACGTTTCAAGAAGTCCTATAACGAGTTCAAAGGTCAAAGTTCAGTTTTTGAATATGCAGAGATATGTAGGATGCTTAAGTTGAAAGCGAGTTGAAAGCATAGGATGCTCAATCAAAAAACATTTACAAACAAATGAGCAGTTTGATGTTCATTTGCATGTCTGGACTTTTTCGAAGGTTCAACACAGCGTTGATAGCAACTTTAGGGGACTTTTAAAGTATGGTGAAGGCATATTGTTAAGCAAGTCTACGATCTGAAGGGTGGTCGATTACTAACTGATGACTTTTTCTCTGGTGTCGAGATCCTTGTGCCATCTTGATAGCAGGTTCCTCTCGTTGTCGTTCCTGTTCCTCTGTTCCTCCACCCCACTCTCCTTCAACTGGGATTGCCTCTTCCTCTCTCCCACCTCGCGCTTCTCCTTCTGCAGTGCCTGCTCGCCAATCGCAATGTTAAATACAAAAAAAACTGGACGAAAAGGTACAATTTAAGGTACGGATAGTTTTGAGAAGTTTTAAGTATTTTTTTCTGGTTTTTCCACTAAAAACATTATTGGTACACATTTTTGATTGCCCTCTCAAAAATGGACAACTGGGATTTGCCTCGAGCTTCGATAACCTCCCGATGGTTATAGTGTCTTTGTTGTAATATTCATTTATTTACCGATCTCTGTAAATTTTTGTATCCGTTAATACAGCAGCACTAGGGTCAAAACCTGTCATTTATACTAGAAATCGCATCAACAATCCAGTAATACACCTATCTGTTACCTGTCCAGAAATATCGTTTATTACGCAAACTGTCCAATAATAGATCGTATTATAGGACAGAAGACGTAACTTTCAGTATCAATGATCAGTTTTGTTCGCAGGATACGCTAGCTCGAACCAAATCCTAGACCCTATATTTTTGTCTGGGAACACCGTGTGCGTTGGACTTGGTCTGATCAGCAGTCACTTCCGGATGGGATCTCAACCTGAGCTACATCAACTCATGCTTCTCATATTCAATACGTGCGGTCTTCGTCCAATCCAATAATATCGCGGTACTTTGAAAAAGAGGAGTCCAATATACACTTAGTATGCCATACCTCTTTATCTTTCTCCAGAGTAGCCCTGTGTTGATTTATGACCTTCTTTTCCTGTTCCAGTTTGAGAGACAGTTGCTTCAACCTTCTGGCTTCCTCTTTGTTCAACTGTCTCTGTCCAGCTACCTCTTGCTGTGCACTTAAAA
>NC_134469.1:78427693-78580193 GCF_964194025.1 Convolutriloba macropyga | reverse complement strand
TAGCTCAATAGATAGAAAAATAACAGTTTTCGAACAAAAAAAAGGCAAAAAATGGCAGGTTTCGAAATAGCTTCGAGCTTTAACTAGAGAGGAGGTTCCGGGCTCAAGGCTGAACATTGGGTAACTTGCCGGTGTTATGCCGAAAGGTGTAAAATTGCCTCCTTCGTGAATATTGCGAACCAAAAAATAAATAGGACAAAACAGACTGTTAACTGAGCTGAAAACTGTTATAACGTACTGCTCCATATTAATGGACAGGTGAAAATCTTGCTTTTTTTTTTGAAAAAAAAAACAATTTACACTGTCCGTTTAAACTGGCCATCGTAACTTTGCAATGAACAGAGAATGATCAAGTAGAAAAAATCTTTAGAATAGTCAGGTTTTTATACTGGCTCACAGCTGAAATACGTTAGGTGGTGCCCCCGGACCAAAGCTGACTTGGTGAGTAGAGAAATTGAAATCCAATTGAAATCCAATTGAAATGAAGCTTTGAAATTGAAGATCAAATCTAGACAGTTTTATGGGGCCCTGACTGCCGTTTTCGGCTCGCATCTTATCTTTCAAGATTTTGACATTAGAGAGATTAATTAACCGCAATTCACCACAAGGTAGATGGCACTTTGCGGGTTTTTCAAATATTCGGCGAGACAAAAATTTATCTGTTTTTCGCAAATGCAAGCTCTATAAAGCTTTCGTCTTCCAGCCGTCTTAAACATTGCAGAAACTTCGACCTTCATTAAACTGATGGAGAGGAAGCTAGAAAGTGTCCACTGTAGCGGCCTATGACAACTTCTCTGCCTGCGTTACAAACAGAAAGGAACAGTAGTTATAGTTAAACAGACCCCGAGGGGGGGGGGGGGGTAAAAGGACGCACCTATTTATAAAGATTACGTATCACCTAATTTCAGCAATTTTCCAAAGACGTACCTAAAGACAGTGAGAACAATAGACCTGTCAAATCATCATAATTATCCCAGGGGTAATTACCTTAACTAAACAGGTGAAATCTGTCCAGTTCAGCTAATTGATTTTCCACTCTAATGAACTTCTAGTTGATCTTAATTACTTAACCAAATAGTTCAAAAACCTTCACTTTGAAGCACAATTATAACTTTTATTCGTTCATTTACGTATACTAAATACTTTTTACTCATCTTTCATTGAAATAGAGTCATTTTGTACTTTGTACTAGAGTTTTCCCGATTTGGTGCTGATTTACCTGAATTTGTGCTGATTTATGTGAAAACCTTTTCCAGCTAAAAATCACTCGATTCTGGCCAATAATACCCAAACACCCAATTTCTGCCCAAAAAAACCCAACTCTGACCAAAATTACGCAATTCCAGCCAAAAGTACCCAACTCTGGCCAAAAACTACGGTAACTCCTGCCGACAAATACTCAATAAAAACAAAAAAAACTCTCAAAACTGACCAAATAAACCCAATTCCTGGCAAAAAATACCCAATTAAAACCAGAAAAACCAATTCGGACCAGAATACACAATTTAGACCAAAAAAAACCCAATTAGCGCCAAAAACACCAACTTCTTGCCAAAAATACTCTACTCTGACCAAATATGACCAATCTTAGCTAAAAAATACCCATTTCCTGCTTAAAAAACGTAATCAGTTTTTGGCTAAAAACCACAGTTCTTACAAAAAAGTAGCCGATTCTTGCCAAAAAATATCCAATGCTTGCCAAAAAACAATTCTGATCAAAAATAACCACTTCTTGCAGAAAAGTACCCAAATCGTGCCAAAATATAACCAATCTATGCTAAAAACATCCAAATGGTTCCACCAAAACCCAATTCTGACATTAAAAATATCAAGGTTTCTTTCAAAAGACGCCTTGATCAAACATTACCTAATTTAGTACGAAAATTGTCTAACTTCCTCCAAACATTCCCAATTTTTCGTGCTTTTACACAATCAAACAATTTATAATCTTTTTTAAGAACAACTACATTTCTGAAGTTAACCCAAAATCTTTGCTGGCAGATAAATGACCTATTATTCGAAGTAATAATTGAAAACAAATGTGTTGAGTTAATTTTTTAATAATCATAAGTTCTTCGCGTGCTCGAACTTTTAGTCACTAAGCGGACACAAATAGGTCATATTAATGTCCTAATTACATCGTAGTATCGTCCTAATTACGGGATAATGCCGACATTACTAGGTCAAAAAAACGTCAGAATTATGTCATTCTGTTGTAAAATTAGGTCATTCTGTTCCTAAAATTACGTTGTTCGGATGTTATCATTACGTCAAAACCTATAAAAGACTTTCCATTCCCGTTTTATTTTTTTCTCTGATTTACATAAATGAGTGCAGTTGAGTAGAAACTTCTTTACAAGTTTTGACAATTTTTTTCATTCCATTGCGACTTGCATTTTCAAATTTTATTTTTTACCCATCCTTTTTAACCTCAAATCTTAAATTTTACTCTATTTTCAGAAAAATTCAGAAAAAAGGTTGGACCAAAAAAAATTGCATATCTCGCCATAAAATTGTTTTGAAATCTAGTATGAACTTACAATGCACCCAGTCTTTCCGGACGACGAGAAATTGCAGTGTTGTTTTGAATCTACACATGCACCGTCTCTCATTCTCAAGAAAAAGTCTGCTTTCAACGGCTTCTTTTCATCGTTCTCCAAATATTATCAAATCCTTTATCACTAACGAATTAATCATCAGCATTTAGTTCACGGCCCCTACAACGACGTAAACCGATCTGTCTTTGGAGACTAACGCTCTTCACTACAAACTCGAAATCGTTATGCACTTTATGTGGGACTCGGTACTTAAATCGTCCAAAAAGAAAGTGCATAAAAATAGGTTCAAAGAACTCAATCATAAAACAGAGATCAGCGGAATGGATTTCGCTCTTTACGACTTACCCAGTTCAGCTAAAATAAAAATTTCATTTGGTTTCGTACTTCAAAGTGTGCATAGCTCCGATGAAGTTCGATGTATCAATAGAACTATGTCAACAAATTTGCTAAAAGAATGTTTTGTTAAGTGTTTTGTAGCCGACTGCAAAAATAAGCCCGTCTAAAAAAACTAGTTAATTTTCATTGCACTGGCTTACGATTTAACTGGCATCGAGGAACTACACATAGAAATAACACAATGAAATTGATGAAAAACAATTCACTCAGCAAAAGGGAGAGAAGATGAGAGGAACAAAATGAAGATGATATTTTCAGGAACAAAATGAAGATTATATTTCCACTCTTTAGGAGTTGGTTGACGACAATATGCAGGAACAAAATGAAGATGATATTCCCATTCTTGAGGAGTTGGTTGACGACAATATGCAAATTTATAAAAATTTTTTCACGAACAATCTGAAATATTTTCTGAACTTTCTCGTTGCTTCTCGATGGAACAGTCAAAGAAAACTTCCTTCTAGAAATAGGGGAACCATATCTGTTGGACAGCAGATATATATAGTTTCCTCAAAAATTGCGCTGCCATACATGTGATCACATTTTTGATAGATCAAACAATTTGCTGGTCCATATGAAGAATTGCTCCAAGACAACTCAACACAAGTATCCATTAGGATCCTATCAAGTGTCAAAGACTGTTTTTATTCGACTCGAAGATGTACACAATTTTGGCCCACTTTGAGGTTGTTTTTTCATCAATTGTGTTTGATTTTTAGGCATTAACCGTCCCCGACAATGCACTCGTAAACACATATTTGGCTTCGTGATTTGGCAAACATGTTACCATAGCAGCTTCCAACCTACTTGAGCACCCCATATTCCTTTGCAGCGAACATCCACATCAACTAATTCGTGATTTTCATTTCAACCTGACAAATATAGCAGAAAAGACCAGCTATTATTTATGGAAGAACTTAATGATTTCGCACTGGAAGCGAAAGCAAAGCTTTTTAATGTTCAATAATTAATTGAAGTGAAAGATAACCGGCAAACCCATCAGAGCACAAAAATACTTTGAAAACAAAGCTGAACCCAAAGACAAGGAGGACGGAGACCTCGAAATTCATTGACTGAGAAGCAAGCTCAAGATGTTATCAAATTGATGTTATCAAACAAGATTTCAACAACTATTACAGTGCCATTGTTGTTTTTGGATTTCGACAACTGTTACAGTACCATTGTTGTCTTTGGATTCAAAACCTCTCGGTACGATTTAAAGCTGATAACAATGTATCTTCTGTATGATCTCCTAAATGAAAAAGACGGTTTTCCAAAAAAAGATTCGTATAGGGAACAAATATATTGGATTGAACATTCGTGGCTTGCAAGTTGTGGACCTTCTTAACATCCTGAGGGAAGTTATAATTCTGAGCAACTTCCACAAAGCTTATGGACCGAGGGAAGAAGAAGCATTCTTCCCCTACGACTGGTTTAACAGTGGTGAAAAGCTGAATTTGTCCCAGCTAGCGGACGTACTAAAATTTGGAACAACCTGAAAAACCACAACGTTTTTTTCTGTTGTTTGTGACGGGTTCAAGCAAAAGAAAAAAAAGGAATGGAAGAGGAAGCAATTTCGGAGAAGATAAGGCTCAAAATCTTCACCAAAACACTTACTAAGAAAAGTTACAGGGAATTGCAAATCACAAGGGAAAGAGAAGACAAGCAGACGTTTTGTGACTTCCTCCGGTGGTAAAACAACAAACGCGTTGAACCTACTTTTTATGTTATGAGCAAATTGATTAAATTTTACCATTCAAAACAAGTAGACGTGTTAAAATTGGGTTAGGATTTTTTCCAAATCAGCCAACAGATTTCTCAAATCCACAACAGATGCTGCTTTTCTCCCAATTTGTGAAAAAAAACAAAGAATTACAACACTATACTATTTACAAAAGTAGCTAAGAGCGGGACACTCAATCATTTTTACACATTATGCGAATTTGAGGAAACCAAAACGAAACAGTCTACTAATATAAGCAAGTCAATTGTTGGCGTTGATGTTAGTCAACTGTATTAGTTTTTAATGTCTAAAGGAAATGCCAACGGGAATATAAACAAAATAGAAATATGACTATGAGACTTTGAAACCTCCTCGCAAGAAAAACTGGAGTAGCAAACTTTTTTGAGCAAAAGGTGATGGATTAAATACAAACCACCCGACCCTTAGGTAGAATTCAGACGTATAGAGTCAAACAAGAAATAGACGAAGATAAGGCTCTATTACGTTGAAGATTATTGTAGTTATTGTAGTACCGTGTTTGTGGTGATGGGATGCTTCTTCCAATTTTGTCCCTGTCACGACATAAAACAACTTCGCCTTGATGGCACTGAAAACGGATTGAAGAAGTGAGAGCGTGACGATGGCTAAAAAAAGAGATTGTTTTTAGAGTTAAGGATTCAACGTCGTTGATATTTGGGAAAGTCAATGCAGGAAATGGAAGACAGATAACACAAACGGACTATAAGATTTATAAAAATGAATGATCTATTTCAATCATCACTCCCGAAAGACTCCCCTATGGAAAAGATTAAGCGAGGAGATTTCTTCAACGTAGTTAGCTGTAGTCGATAGGTCCCAGAGCAGTTTTATCGGTTTTTTGAAGACTTCCCTCCCATATTTAAGATTTTCGAAGTGAAAAATTTTGCAGAACAAAACAATTTGCCGTTCAAGCCAAGGAAAATGTTCAATTTCAGCTTTGAGTACCAACGAGGACCAATTATCTCCCCACTTTTTTATTTTATCTGAAAAAAGGAGTGATTCTAAGAGACTTGGTCTCTGAAATACACTCCACGAAAGTGTTTCCAGTCCATTTTTCAAAACCTTGTTGATGTACGCCGCGAACGGGATCAAAAAAAAAGAGTCAACTGCTCTTGCACAAACTATTAAGCTGGTAGCAGTTCATATGTTTATCAAATAATGTACCGCAAACAGCATCCGAACACAAAATATCGGAAAGGTTCTCATGTAGGTAAATTTAATAAAAAATTCTCAAGTCCCTGATTAAGTTGCCAGAGCAGATTTATGAGGTAGAAAAAAGCAAGACACATATAGAGCATATAGAGTCAATTATTGTTGGATTTCTTATCCTCAAGTACGCCAATTTTACAATGTTTTGACTTAAGTACAAGTTGTATTCCTCTTTCTGAGATCCAAACAAATATGAGTTAATTGCATTGGATACTAATAAACTTTACATGGAACATAAAGAGATAAAGTCTGACAAAATCACTGGACTATAAAAGCAAACACTATGATACTTGAGGAGGCAAAGTGATTGCACTAATAATTTCTCAGCAAAATACAGCAGCAATTTTTTACTACAAGAATTTTGCAAAAAGCATCCTGCTTTTGACGAGAGAAGAACCTGTACATTTTAAAATAGAATTGCGTTGAACTGAGATGATTCCAATGTGCTCGAAAACTTGCGCTGCTACGATGAAAAATCAGATACAATACAATTATCCAGTAAATGACTCAACGAAAACAAAATCCGGGAACCCTCAGCCAAATACAGAAGGGTACTCTTTGATGAGGAGCAAGTATATTCAACAAACCGAGGATTCCGCGTAATTGACAATAGGAAGTCATGCCCGTATGAAATTTAAAAAATGGGAAATTTGTATTTTTTTCAAACGTAGAGTCTGTGTTGAAGTAATCTACACAACTGATATAGATTGTTTACTCAATTCATTCAGATTTTAAAAAAATCTAATCTACTTTCATTTTATGCTTCTTTAGTTGACTGTTTACCTCACAAATCTTACTTTGAAGAAAACCACGGTATAAAAATTTTAATTAGGTATAGAAACACCTAAAAATTGGTCAGTAAGTTTTTTATAAAACTATGTTTGAAAACCACTTGCATCATTTTTTATTTTACGTAATACTGTTCAGTAACTATTAAACAAAAGTTTTGGTCTTCAAAATTTACAGAAAATCAGCAGAAAAAGTCAACATATGTAAATCATTGACTTTAGAAAACGAAATATGACCAAAAAATTTTGCATATAAGCAATACATTTCTGAATCTTGAAGCTTCTTCTAAAATGTTGAAACAAAAATTGATCTTCTCTTGATTTTTATTAAACCATATTAGACTTTTCCAGTTTTTTGTGAAACAGAATCCATTGGGAGACTGGCTGAGTAGTTGGATCAGTGTTTATTATAAAAAACGTGTTTGTAATAAAATATCTTGGCCAAAGATCAGCAGGAAGGGAAGCACAGTATTTGAACAACAGGTGGAAAAAAAATTTTGACAATTTGTATGCGTTTTTGGTTATCAATTTTGACTGATCCTTCATTGTGAATTGCGATAGAATTTATGCGTTCTCCACTCAAAAAAATAGGTGTACAGTATCGGTCACATTGTTTGCAAATTAAATCTCCAAACAAATTCCTGATTAAAACACATAAGGAAAAAGCGTTTCGACATTGGCCTTAAAAGTAAAAGTAAGATTTAAAAAAAAATTCAGAATCCTTTTAATGAATGTTAGGACCGTCATCATTAAGCTTGAGGGCTTTCATCGTTTCAGCCAAAACTTTAATGTGGTTTTCTAATATCAAGTTTACTATAGGTGTATTCCTGTGCTCAATTTTATTTTGTTGGAGAGCAATTTTACGGAAATGGAGAGGATATGTGTTGTATGTTCCACTGAACTCATTATTAAATTTTATAGCAAAATAAATAATTCGAATTGGTTTGTTCAAAAATATAATTTCTTCTATAAACTGGTTTTCTTCTACGGGAAAAATGAAGAATTACCAAGCGTTTTTGGAATTTATTCAATATAGTAAATCTGAATATTTTCATCCAGTTATCTGAGATTACTACCTGTCGAGTAAAAAGGCAAGCTTCCAAATTTAAGGCCTCCAAGTTCTGCCCAGCAGTATGAATCATATAAAATGAGCGAGATGATCGAATTTTTTAGTATCAGATTAACATTTGGTAGAAGTAAGATTTTGTATGCAAATATTCCTTTTTCCAGCGGACAGTGAAATTTAAAATCATATTCATTTTTTAACAAATCATCATCTGAAAAATCGTTTTTGTAAAATGATTTGGCTCCAGCTCGTATCAATATCCTTGGCGTTGAAATGAGCTTTCCTTTTTTTTGTCCTAGTAGTTCAGCAGAGACAAAAACTTATTGTGCATAATAGGAAATCTTACTATCAACTTGTTAACTTTTTAGATAGACTTCGCAAAAAGAGAAAAAAGTATGAGGTGCATTGTTGACAAATAAAATTTCTTCTTTCTTTTCCAAACGTGTTCAATCACCTTTAATAATCCTTCCCTTGATGATTAAACGAGAAAATCGCAAGTGAGTAAATATTTTACTGTATGTTTCCAACTGAATTTTGAATGTTGACTCGTTTAATGAATTTGTCGGAAATATTTGTTGGAAATACTCATTGGACCTAACAAATAATTAGATCTGAAATTGGAATTTTGCCAACAAACTAAAGCATAGAGTGAGACAAGGATTTAATTTGCATTTTAGCTGCCTGTTTTTTATATTGACAAAGGGGGAAAGGCAAGTTTTTTAATTGGAAAAGTGAGGTGAAAATCAACTTCTCCAACAGAGAATAAGGGAACAAGTTGTCCATAAGAATTTAGTAATCAGACTTGGATACTACTTAAAACCGGTTTGAATTTTTTTGTGAAATCTTAAGCGTTCGTAATTGCGATAACTCTTTATCCAATTAGATTAGAACTGTATGTGTTCCAGTAATAATAAAAAAGAGGTCTGCCATTGCCCAAGAGTTTGCATTGTATGATCCTTTCAATGATACTTCGCAAGATCAGTTGTGATCAGTTTTGTCAGCAAGACAATTAGTGAAAGAGGCCAATATATTTTGAGGATAAACATGAGTAGAATTGTTGGATGCCAGTTCCAGATGAAACGAATCAAAGAAATTTGACTGTTCTCTGCAGCCACTTTTGGAAAAATGGTTAGTCAGAGTTCTTCGGTACAACTTTTCAAACTTTTGGCAAGCAATAACGTGTCTAGTTTTTTCTTCCTTTTAATACTAGCACTACAAAGTTCATTTCGTACTGTTGAGTTTGCAGTTTTTTTGCTGTTTTCTGGATCAGAGCCTTTCTTGATAAAATACCATCAAGTTGCGCAATTGCTAACTCGATCACATCTTTTCCGACATTTTGCTGCAGGTAAAACATTTTTTATGAGAATGTGAAGATTTGTTCTACCCACTGTTCAGGCCAACGCTCCAAAAACAATCCCTCTCTGACGAGGAACTCCTTCAATAGAAGGCAGTCTGCAAACAAAAAACTGCCAAAGCAACTAATTGCAAAATGATAATTTAACTTTTATATTTTGGTTATAGAACATTCCATCAGTGTTTTCTCTTTTTCATCACTATAAAAATAGGTCAGGAATGGGGGCTAAGGTGTTTATTTTTTGTATTACAAAAAATTTCATATTTATCGTGGCGCTTATATATTTTGAAATACTTGATCTGCTAATGCCAACCTACTAACCTTATCTCTTACATGAAACTTGGGCTTTTTGTTCTTCGGTGGCTCCATTGGCTTGTACACGACCGTCAATAGGTTCGCATTTACTTCATCTTTGAGGGGATTTTCATCAAATATTAACAGTTTGTAATTTCATAATAACATTTCATATTCAATGAAATGTCTGTGATTTCACATTTATGACTTCACTGTAAATTTTCATATTAATACGAAATTTTAATGTGAAATTTGTGATTTCATATTAAACTTTCCAGTTAAATTTTCAACCAAGTTTGTGATTTAATATAAAATTTTCATCAAATATTAATAGTTTAAGATTCCTTACATTAAAAGGCAGCTCTACCCAGTTGATACAAACGTAGCTTGCATAGCCAGTGAGAGAGAGGGAGAAACAGATCTTCGATTTTCTGTTTCAAGCCACGTTTAAGCACCGTTCACGTCAAAAACTGGTACTGATTGCCGCCTGAGTGTAACTTTTTAATTTATCTGGATTACAGCATGTTAAAATTATAGATTCTAAAAGTGAACAGGAACTTAAATAATATTTTGCTTTGGTTGAGCCATTACATCCTGAAAAATATCACCTGTTAATAATCCTACCCACAATTAGTAAATTACTGAGGAAAAAAATCTTTTCCAACAATTAATTGCTGTACCAGATTGAATTGGCAAAAGCTTCTCATCAGTGCTACAGACAAACACAGAAAGCCGAGCACATCAGTTGTATTCACATAGTTAGGGACCAATAAGGACCCTACCAACTTCAACATCACCACTGCAGGTATACTCCAATAGACAATTAAGTCACCCTGGTAAAACACAGTGAGATACTTGCAGCACATTAAGTTGGTTTGACTGTCCAGCCAAATATTTTTTAAAAGGGGCAACCGAGGCAAGAAGAAACTAAAAACACACTCGGGATTCAATTTATAAAGTTTCCTCTTGTTATCCTCTAATTTCTTTCCCATACGATACTTTTGATGAGCTGAAAAGAACTAATATAAGAACATTCTATCAATCGACTTTCAGAAGTTCAAAACGCAACAAAAATTCTTTAACTTATCATAGTTTAAACCTAATTACACTGAAGGCAATCGGCAGACAGTGCCTAAAAGATGCAACAACGTGCATCAGTTTCTTTTTTTTGCAGAACTGTCAGCGAAATGTTATAAAAATAAAATTTACTTCGTTCAGCTTTATGATCCACCAAAAAGTCTTTAAAAACTCGCTGCTCTACCTTCGAGGAGCCCCTACTTCGTAGTAGGTCCAGATTTAGTATAATTCCACACAAGAATTTGTTTTTATAACTAATTTTTAGCTCGATTTTTCTACAGGTTGTTCCATGTTCTTCTGTCCGGCCAACTAAAGTGCGACGCATGTCCCGTACAAAAACACAAAGAAGATCTGTATTTAGATCAATTCATTTAAATTTTTTAGCTTGAGTACAAAGTTTTTTGATTGCATTTTCATATGATAAATAATCCCACCAGCAGATAACTGAATTAATTTTCTTTCAAAATTCTTGTAATCGAAACAATGATTTTTTTAAGCTTGTTTTCAAAATCGCCAAAAAAAAATTTTTACGGTTTAATTGAAGTTTACTATAATCAAAACATATTTCATACTTTAAAAATGACAATAAAGTTCTTGCTTACTTTTCCACAACAACGGCCAAGCCTGGATGTGAATTTCGAAAAATTATCCAATATTATTGAATATATCACACAATCGCACATACAAATTTGTATTCAAACTGAGCCAAAAAATACTGACGAAGACAATCCTAACTCAGGCTTTTTAAACGATTACTTGAAACAAGAATTGCTATTTAATCTGATCAATTGGAAGCAAAGAAAATTTTGAAACCACTTGCATTAAAAACGACACAGACCAGACAACGAAGTGCTGTGGCTCCAATTGCATAAGATGCCGTGGCAGCAATTAATGCAGTTGCTTGTGTAGCTTGTCCATTGAGTGGTGTTTTTGGATGTTGCAGTGGCTCACGTCAAGTCGAGTGTATTTTGGTTTTTCATTCGGAAAACTAAATGAAAACGATGACCACTTTACAGAGGTCAAACTTAAAAAAATTTGGCCATTGTGGCATGAGGACTGCAAGAATTGAAGCAAACAGAAAAACAGGATGATCAAACACAAGAAAAATCTCAAAATTAATTAACAAAGCTAATCACTTGATCGAAATCTACACTCGCTAATTCATGACGTGTTCACGGTACTTTTACGCTGGCGATCAAAGACCAAGTCATCAAATGTATTTGGCAAGTTCTCTCATTCTGCTTAATATTGAGATGAAATGCTATAGATCGCCACACAATTCTACAATTGAAACATCTTAAACACCGTTACGACATTGACTAACCAGCTAATCCCTATGAGTTTGTTACCTAAACAAGACTTGAAGCAACTCTTGAACTAATCTGCGCTAAAACAAATCACGTCAAACGGCAGATTGACATTGGTGATACCATTAAGGAAATGTTTGCCTATTACAAAACAAAACTCCTACTGAATGTTGCTGCTAAGAAATTCGGAACGAAATTTCGACAGGCCATACCGTTAGCCTATGGCTCTAGTACAATGAATTTGTATAGGAAAACTTCCTATGCCAACAAGAGATGCTGATGATCATGCATCACAAAAGAAAACAGCCACAATTTCCAATGTATTGACTCCAGTAGTTTTTGGTCTGTAATAATTCTTTTTGCTGAGGATGGCAGAGATTAATTGTGCTCTACACAGAGCAAGTCAGTTCAAAGCTTTACAAATTTGCACTATTAACAAAATTATGTTACCTATCAGGGAAAAAGCACAATATCTAGGGAATGAATTTTCAATAACATTTCTTGCTTTTCAGCCATTCGACTTCATTTTGAGTGAAATGAGGAACAAAGATCGACTCAGAAGAAAGAGTTTTGCAGGAAGTAAGGCTTGTAGGCTTGAACTTGAACGCAGAACAAAAACGAAAACAACGTCTATTGAGAACAAGCAAGTATCTTTTCTTCTAGGAATAACAGTTCAAAATGAGTTGACGTAAACTTAATAGATCCAATGCAATATCGCTTTGCAAAAAAAAACCATCACTAAGACGAGCGCGAAATCAAATGGCGGAAAAAGTGCAGTTGGAGATGATGACATTCCTTGATCAATACAGGCAAATATTGGACCAACTTGATGAACTGAAAAAAACAAATGACTGGAGAATCATACAACAAATATGTAAGAATCATATATGTTCAGAGATACAACAACTTGTCAGCTAACGATTTTGACTGGAATCAATTCATTCACTATTTCAACCCTTCGCCAATATCTGGTTGATTTTTTATAGAATAGGTATTAGAAAAAACACACGTTGACTCAGTTGATTATTGTGACGAAAAAAATACCATGCAAACCAGAGATGATTGTCTCTGAGGAAGAAATGCAAATCTTACGAATTTCGCACGAAAATGATCTGATGAAAAAAATTGCATTATAAATTAAACAAACTTAGCGCAGACAAGCAAATCCTAGAGCCCCAGTTATAACAAGGAGAAAAGCTCTCCAATGAATGCACCATGTGAACAGATTGAATATCAGCTACAAAACAATTAATGATTTAGAACAAATCAAAAATTGATTTCATATTTGTGATTTCATATTAAATTTTCATAATAATATGAAATTTTAAAATGAAGTTTGTGATTTCATATTAAACTTTCCTGTTAAATTTTCAATCAAATGTGCGATTTAATAAAAAAAAATGTTCATCAAACATCAACAGTTTGTTATTCCTTACTTACAACAAAAAGCAGCTCTACCCAGTTGATACAAACGTAGCTTGCATAGCCAGAGAGAGAGAGAGAGAGAGAGAGAGAGATCTTCGTTTTTCTGTTTCAAGCCACATTTAAGCACCGTTCACGTCAACAACTGGTACTGATTGGCGCCTGAGTGTAAGATTTTAATTTATCTGGATTACGGTATGTTAAAATTATAGATTCCAAAAGTGAAGAGGAACTTAAATAATATTTTGCTTTGGTTGAGCCATAACATCCTGAAAATTACATGTTACTTATCCTACTTATAATTAGTAAATTCGTGAATAAAAAAATTCTTTCAACAATTAATTGCTACACCAGATTGAAATGACAAAAGCTACTCATCAGGGCTACAGACAAACACAGAAAGCCGAGCACTTCAGTTGTATTCACATAGTTAGGGACCAATTAGGGACCTTTCTAACTTCAACATCACCACTGCAGGTATACTCCTGTAGACAATTAAGTCACCTTGGTAAAACACAGTGGGATACTTGTAGCACATTAAGTTGATGTGAATGTCCAACTAAATATTTTTAAAAGGGGCAACCGAGGCAAGAAGAAACAAAAAAACATTCAGGATTCAATCTATAAAGTTTCCTCTTGTTTATCCTCTAATTTCTCTCCCATCCGTTACTTTTGATGAGCTAAAAAGAACTAATGTAAGAACGTTTTATCAATCGACTTTCAGAAGTTCACAACGCCTCTTTAATTTATCCTAGTTTAAACCTAATTAAATTGAAGGCAATCGGCAGACAGTGCCTAAAAGATGCAACAACGTGAATCAGTTTCTTTATTTTTGCAGAACTGTCAGCAAAATTTTATGAAAAATAAATATATTACTTCATTCAGTTTTTATTATCCATCAAAAAAGTCTTTAAAAACTCGCCGGTCTACCTTCAATGAGCCCGTGCTTCGTAGGAGGTCCAGATTTAGTATAATTCCACACAGGAATTTGTTATTAAAACTATTTTTTATCTCAATTGTTCTACAGGTTGTTCCCTGTCCTTTTGTCCGGCCAACTATACTGCGATGCAAGTCCCGTACTAAAACACAAAGAAGATCTTTATTTAGATCAATTCATTTAAATTGTTTAGCTTGAGTACAAATTTTGGGATTGCATCAGTATATGACGAATAATCCCACCAGCAGACAACTGAATTCATTTTCTTTCAAAATTTCTGTAATCGAAACAATTATTATTTTAAGCTTGTTTTCAAGTTCGCCAAAAAAAATTTCTTACGGTTTAATTGAAATTTATTATAATCAAAACCTATTCCTTACTTCAAAAATGACAGTAAGATTCTTGCTTACATTTTACAACTACGGCCAAGCCTTGATGTATTTTTAGAAAAGTTATCTAATATTATTGAATATATCACACAATCGCACATACAAATTTGGTTTCAACGTTTGCCAAATAAATACTGACGAATACATTTTTAACTCAAGCTATTTAACCGAATATGTCAAACAAGCATTGCAATTTAATCTGATCAATCGGAAGCAAAAAAACTTTGAGACCACCTGCATCAAAAACGACACAGACCAGACAACGAACTGCAGTGTCTCCGATTGCATATGATGCCGTGGCAGCAATTATTGCAGTTGCTGGTGTAGCTTGTGCATTGAGTGGTGTTTTTGGATGTTGCAGTGGCTGACGTCAAGTCGAGTGTATTTTGGTTTCACATTAGGAAAACTAAATGAAAAAGACGAACAGTTTACAGAAGTCAAACATAAAAAATCTTTTCGCTATTTTGGCATCAGGACTGCAAGAAATGAAGCAAAAAAAATGACAGGATGATCAAACACAAGAAAAAACTCAAAAACAGTTTCAAAAAATAATCACTTGATAGGATTATACACTCGCTAATTAATGGCCAGTTCACGGTACTTTTACGCTCAAGATCAAAAGCCAAATCATCAAATGTATTTTGGCAAGCTCTCTCATTCCGCTTAAACAATGAGATGAAATGCTATAGATTTTCAACACAAGCCTAAGATTCAAACATCTTAAACACCGTTACGACATTGATTAACCAGCTAATCCCTATATAGTTCGTTACCTAAACACGTCTTGGAACAAATTTTGAACTAAACTTTGCTAAAACAAATCACGTCAAGCGGCATATTGACATTGGTGATACTATCAAAAGAAGTGTTTGCCTTCTACAATACAAAACTCCTTCTGAATTTTCCTGTTAAGGAATTCGGAATGAATTTTTGACACGCCATACCTTTTGCCTCTGGCTCTAGTACATTGAATTTGTATAGGACAACTTCAGTCCCTATGCCAGCAAAAGATAATGATGACCATGCATAACAAAAGGAAACATAGACAAATTTTTTTGGTTGGCTCCAGTAGTTTTCGATCTGTAATAATGGTTTTTGCTGAGGATGGCTGAGATTAATTGTGCTCTACAAAGAAGAAGTCAGTTCGAAGCTTTACAAATTGGCATTATAAACACAATTATGTTACCAGTCATGGAAAAACACGATATCTGGGGAATGGAATGCCGCTAACAACTCTTGCTTCTCAGCCATTCGACTTCATTTTGAGTGAAATGAGGAACAAATGTCGACTCAGAAGAAAGAGTTTTTCAGGAAGTAAGGCTTGTGTGCTTGAAATTGAACGCAGAACGAAAATGAAAACAAATTATATGGAGAACAAACAGATATTTTTTCTTGTAGGAACAACAGTTCAAATTGAGTTGACGTAAACTTAACAGACCCAACGCAATATCTCTTTGAAAAAAAACCATCACTTAGCGAAAAGCTTCACATTACATCACAAAAACAAAAAACAAAGAGCGCAAAAAGAAATGATTGAAAGAATGCAATTGAAGATGATTACATTCCTTGATTAACCCAGGCAAATATTGGACTAAATTTATAAACTGAAAAAGCCAAAAACAAATAACTGGAGAATCATACAACAAAAATCTGACGTATAGATTTACAGATACAACAACTTGGCAGCTAAAAATTATGACCGGAAGCTTCTCATTCATTATTTCAACCCTTCTCCAATATCCGGGTGATTTTTTAAAGAAAAGATATTGGAAAAAACACACGTTAACTCAGTTGATTATTGTGACGAAAAAAATACAATGCAAACCAGTGATGATTGTCTCTGAGGAAGATATGCAAATCTTACGAATTCCGCACGAAAATAATCTTATGATAAAAATTGCACTATAAATGAAACAAACTTAGCCTAGACAAGCAAATCCAAGAGCCCCTGTTATAACAGAGAAAAACTCTCCAATGAAGAACAGATTGAATTTCAGCTGCAAAATTTCGAAAAATTTTCTTTTCAAAAACTCTGTGGTATACACAACTTTGTGGCTTAATACTTAAAAAAGAGGCAAAGTAATCTTAGCAACCTTGTATTCAGAAGGTTATTGATTCACGCAAGTTATCTAAAAAGATGCTAAAATAGTTATGATGTCATTTATTTAGAAGCGAAGTGTCATGCATGAATTCTCTGAAACTCAAACATGACAGTTTATGCTTAAAATTTTTTCTTGCCAACAGAGGCGAAGTGCTTTTAATCTCACTATTCTAAAGTTCTGATTGGCTACTAATAGTTATCAAAATTTTATCGAAATTACCAGAATCAAGTAGAGAAAATTGTTGAATATTAGCAGAGTGAAAGCAGATGAAAAGAAAGCTAATGTAGACATCCAGAAATGCTTTGAAAGAAAAAGGGGTAGACCACACAAAAAATACTCCAATTATTCAAAGACCAGAAACAAAGAGAAAATATAACACTGAGATAACAAATCTCATTTCAGTTTAATAAACCGTTCATAAGACTTAGCTCGATTATTAGATTCTTTCTTCCATTTTTTTATAACTTCTTTAGACAGTTGATCGGCAATCAAATTTTGAAATCATGATTTGACTTTTTGGACCTTTTCTTTCACTGTTAACTTGTCAATTATTCCATAAATTTCATTCAGATGTCTGTTTTGTATAAAGATGTCATTTTGTTGTTGGTTTCTCACATTGCAAAGGAGCATTGCAATTTGAACAAATTTATAGAAACAATTCGTCTGAACAAAAGACAGCCTAGCACAATTTGGATGCAGATAATGACTTCATTCATAGACCGTAAAACTATATGTCATCTGAGTCAGCGATTAATTTTGAGCAAGTACCCAGGTTTTGGTCCAGACCCAAATTGAGCTGTGATCAAACCCAGTCGAGCGCACACCCGTGTGTTCCCAGACCGAAATTACAGGGTCTGGAAAGCGGTTCGAGCGCACAATAGTCTGGACCATGGTCTGATTTTGGTCTGATCAGAGAAGTCAATTCTGTCTGATTATAGTCTTTATAGTCTGGACCATGGTCTGGGTTCGGTCTGATCAGAGGTCAATTCGGTCTGGAAGGTCTGATCACAGTCTTTATAGTCTGGACCATGGTCTGGGTTCGGTCTGATCAGAGGTCGATTCAGTCTGGAAGGTCTGATTTCGAGTGCAAAATTTTTTTCATTTTTTTTGTTTTTTTTTATTGAGGGATGTTGGCTCTGCCAAGAAGCAACAATAAAGCAGCGTTCCAATCAGAGACTCATCTAATGTCCGATGACTCTGATCAGAAACAAGGGGTCCAGCTTATATCAAATGCAGGTCCCCTCAAGAGGAAATTTTGATTAAACTGAAGACCACGACGTTTTTTTTGGAAAGCTGTCTAAATTCATCCATTGAGTCAGAAGTATGAACAAAGGGGTATGGTAAATAAAATTTTTTTCTCAACCCATAGGTTTTGTTTTCATCAGCAATATTTTGAGAATTGGTTTTTCCTTAGATGATTTTAATACTGCAAACACCAGTTTTTATGAAATGAATATATTATAGCAAAATTAAGAGATTTGTTCATAATTAAAATCTTTCTCTGATCAGACTATTTTGAGCGCACTTGAGTCTGATCATAGTCTGATTAATGTCTGTGCAATGGTCTGAAATTGAGTGTGGACCATGGTCTGAAGATGGTCTGATCATAATCTGTTTATAGTCTGGACAATGGTCTGAATTTGGGTCTGATCATAAGCGCACTATAGACTGGACAGTGGTCTGGGTTCGGTCTGATCAGAGGACATTTTGGTCTGGAAAGTCTGATCAGAGATCATTTTGGTCTTCATAGTCTGATCATAGCTCAATTTGGGTCTGGACCTAAACCTGGGTATTTCAGTTGTGACCCAGTTTGCAAAATCCCCGTCTAAAGACCAAGAATGTACGCGAGGCTAAAATAGTGTTCGACAACATGATAATGGTCTTCAACTGAGAGACCAGAGGTCCGTTGAATCGTTTTTATCTTTCTTTTTCTTCGTTTCCTTGAAGCAATCTCAATTCCACAACAATGTACCCAAAATCAGTGTAATCGCGTCAGGGAGTTTTCCTTCTAATTTCATCGTACAAAAAAGAACGCATGATCCACTCAAAGAACAGAGCAGTAATCCCCCGCTATAAAAAAACCACAGCAATCTATCTAAAATTACTGCAAAAAAGCAGTTAGTTATGAATTTTAAGCAACATGCGATGCTATAGGAGCTCGAACAAAGTGTTGAATTAATTCTCTGTTTTATAGGTTTTAAGCCATCCCTCCGGCAAGGAAAAACTACAGGTTTTATTAATTTCAGTTACTCGTTTCTGTCCACGGCAGACTGCAAAACAGATATTGCAGCTGCATCTTGAAAAATGTATTTTTTTTTTCGTAAGAATTCCGACTTCTTGGAATCTTGCGGGTTAAGTGTCTTCATTTGGTCTGACAGCTTGGGAAGAACTCTGTTTTTGATCGGACTTGAGATCTTTTATAACATAGAAGATTGGAATAGTGGTCTTTGACATATTCGAGGAGATATCAAGATTGTTCCGCTTTTTGACGTACACAAAATAAATCAGTTTTGGTATCTATTTATTAATTGTGTGAACACTTAAGGCGGCATTTTTAAGGGCATCACTGAGCAGCATGTTTAACAGTACTACCGAATAGCACGGTAAAGCGGTTGCTTAATCGGGGGTTAATGATCGAAAAAGTGTGCTTTAAGGTCATTGATCGATTAATGTTTCTAAAAGGTGATTGACCAAAAGATGTTACAAAAAAGTCATTGACCGAAAAGTGTTGCCAAAAGGTCATTGACTCGAAATTTTGCCAAGAGTTCGTGTCATCTAGTGAAAAATGCTTTGCGAAAAAGCCTTTTGACGGAATTTTCTTGCTAGAGAAAAAGACAATAACCGGTGTTTTAATAAACAAAAACAATAGTGTCGAAAAAATCATTGGCCGATCAGATGTTAAGAGAAGGGTCTCTGAGCAGAAACTTTTTCAGAAAACGTTTCGTGATCGAAAAGCTTTTGATTTTGAAAAGGTAAATTATCAAAATTGTGTCAAAACAATGAGGGTTTTTGATATTGTTTTTTGTACTTAATTGTCAAGAAATTAGTGTTGTTAAAGAAAAATGTTGTCTTGAAAATTTGTGAAGGAAAAGTCACCAAAACCGTCAAGGATTAAAAGGTGAATGATGGAAATTTGTTTGGCCAAAGTTTCACTGTACGATAGGTTTTTAATGCAGATGTATTCAGCGATTAAAATTTGTGAAGCGTAAAAGACCCAAAAAGTCCCGATGCAAAAACCAAAGTTAGGTGCCAAAAAAATATATATGACAAAACTGAGGTCTTGAATTAAGTACAAATTCTTTAGCGCTCAGTAAGACTTTTTCAAGTTAAGGGCTGATATAAATTATTGCACATAAAACATGATGGGCATATAATTTTCCTTCAAGTTTTTCCAAGAAAATGTTGTTGGTGGCTTAGCCAGCACTTTAACTCAGTTCTGTGTTTGTTGACTTCTTAAAGTCTTTCGCAAAGGCTTGCCAAAGATTCTTTTTTATCAGCACTTTCCTCGTCCTAGTATTATCCATAGTGTTCTCATTAGCACATTCATCCTTTTTGAGAACTGGAAATCATTGTTTCACCCAGGATCTGTTTTTTCTTTTTTTTGAACTGTTGCATCTCTCCCTCTCTTCAGTTTCTCTATCTTCTTTTCTTTTGTGCGATCTTCAACTTTATTGTTTTTTCTCATGATTTCGGCTTCTTTCTTTTTGCTGACCTATTTGCATTTGCATTCATTCTATCGCTCTTGTTTTTTCGCGTTCGTTCTCTCGCTCACTTTCCTTTTTCCTTCTTTCTCTCTGACTTTTTCTTTTCTTTGTTGTTTACTGACTTCTTCTTTCTATTTGTCTGTTTTTGATTTAATATTTTGCTTCCTATGGTTTTTCTTACGGTCAGGTCCTGATGTTCTCATGGTTTTTGATGCATTGTGTTCTCTCTGTTCTGTCCTGTCTCATCAATTTGGATTTTACCTTCTCTTTTTCTCATTAATTCCTTTTTCTTCTGCCTTTCGCTCGTGTTGGCTTTCTCCCAGACTCTTGTTTTTTCTGTTTTTATCATTCGACCAGTCTTTTTTCTCTGTTTTTATCGATTTTATCGTTCAGTTTTTTTTTCGTGTTAATAAATTTACTTGCTCTCCGATTCATAATACATTTCTGCTGCTATCGATCTCTCTTTCTGTCCCATTTTATACCTCATTCTATTTGTTTTGAGTTTTCAATTCTCTGTGAGAACGTCTATAACTCTTAAGTCACATAAAACCTTTCTTTGACATATTTGGCTCTCGTCATTTTTTGTTGGTATGTCTAAATTAGTTATGCAAAAAAATTCGTTAACGATTTCATGTTCACCAGTTATCGCGTATAAGTTTTCAATGAGAATATCAATTGTTAAGTTTCAAGATAATATGCATTCAGATAGCCTGTACGGACCTGCTAGTTCTATTCATTTCACTTGTGGAGTCATTTTTTCACTCTTGACCTTTTGATTTTCTGAGTGATCTGAATTGCGCGCAATGAACAATATGTCTGTTGATAAAACAAAGCCGATTGTGAGCGCTGACCGTACGTATCACTGTAGTGTAGACGGTAATGTCCCCGACTGGAATCCGAAAGTTGTCGGGTTCGAACCCGTCACTATTTGGAAGTTTGTGCTGCACCATAAAAATTTCTAGCTTATGCTCCATTCTAAGTTGTTTGTCTCTCCAGTACTTCGAGAGCAATTCGTTCGACGTTAGTCGGTTTATTTTCTTACTAAGATGTTTGGGCATTGCACCTCGTTTTGTTTAAGACCCCAACGCAGTCTTTACAATTTGGATGGACACTAGCATGAGCAGTGTGGCTTGTGTTGTACTCAAACAGTACCACTCTCCTTCGACCTCGTCTCACCAACTAAACGGAACTGGAACCAATACCAGTGGGTCGTAAAATGATCTACTCGCCCTCCAATTGGGGGCTCATGTGCTCTGCTCCAGGAGCTCTGATCTCCATATGCTTCCTGGACTCAACGGGAGCCATTGTGAAGCAGCTGAGACCAACAGAGAAAAGAAAACTGGTTAGTTCCCCAGGTTTCTTCATGAGAGCAATTATAACGAGGTTATCGAGTACGTCAGTATCTCTTCCTGTTAATTTTAGAAATTCTTAAAATCATCTTCCAATGCTAAAAGAACGATTTTATTTAGCCTATTAAGGATCAATTATACCACCGATACTCATTCGACCAATTTTATTTGTTAGAGAAATCTGTCAGCAATATAGGTTACTTGACCCTGTTTGAAGTCACTGAGAGTTTATGGCGTTCAACATGAGCCACGTAGTGGTTCGATGTGTTAAGCTCGAGCTTCGAATTGTTTTCTGCAGAGTCACGTAACCTCACATAAAACACACAACTTAAAAGTTTGAATGTATTAGGAATTTCTTGCAATTAAATTTCCAGTACGACAGACTTTGGGCATTTGTTAGAAAATGTTAAAAGTCACTCATTTTTGTTTTAATATAGATTTCGTAAATGGGAATCTTATTTGAAGTACAGGGGTGTAATTTTCCCATTGTCATTTCTACGGAACTTTTCAAAAATGAGAGACGGTGTAATCTGTATTAATCTAACTTCACAAAGGTACTTAATACTGCTTATATTGTTCTGAGTCAAATTTAATTGGCTATATATAGGTACTGTCGTTTTTACAATATCTATAATTGGTCGGAAACAAAGTTTGTAACAATTACATTTGTCTTGTGGTCTTTTCACGACTCGAAGAGGAGAATTGGTATTACAAAGGTTATTTGTTGAAGCGGTTCCGTTCGTTACCTGAATTGAATTTTTTTGATCGTTTGACTTTTTTTAAAGTTGACTTCTGTTTTTAAAAAAATGGAATTTAAGGGTAGCATAGTTTATAGTAATCAGGAACTGCTAGTCTCTTCTCAATCAGCAAAAAGAAAAAGATCTGAAATGAGTTTTTTCTTTTTTCTATCGGGATTTAGTTGCTTAGAGGTCTGGCCAGGGATTTGTTTTTGTTATATAAACATACAATTACTCTCAGACCAGCGGCTGACTAATTTGATACGTGCCAGGACTCGTTTTTTACGCTTGACATCAATATTTCGGAGTAGGCCGGGAGTTGACTCAAAAAACTTCTCGAAGTGAAATTTTGATCTGGCGATACTGCTGAAGAGAAAAAAGGCGGCTGATGTCAAACAATCAGCGTTGGAGGCTGGAACTAAAAAAGAAAATGAGAGGACGCCTTAACTTGAATAATTGCATATTTTTTGAAAGCAGTTGCATATTTATTCAAAAACCGTTAAAAAATTTAACCTAATACTCATGAGTTTTACCGGATTTTCATTCTCTCAATTTTTTTTTCACTAAAATGAAAATTTTCTAAAATGAATGCTCGAACTCCAGCAAAAATGAAGAATTACTTTCATGAATATACACATTAGGTTGTTACATTTTTAATCTTACTTTATTGTTGTTCTAACGTTTAACATTCGTAAATATTTAGATAAACTGTTCCATTTTAGGCAGTTGTGTAGAAAGAAATTTTTTGAGCTAATTTGTCAACCGGTGTTCTGTACGCATGGTTTTCTTTGTTCGATTATGAATGTGGTAATTTGCGCTAGGAAGCTTCATGTTTTTTTTGAATGCCAGCTTTTGATTGATAAAATGATCGTAGAAAACATAAAGTTGAGCGTATGTCACTTCAATTTATAGTAACTAAAATGTTGTCGTTGATTCTCAGTCCTTTGCAAGTTTGTATTGAGATCTGAGAAAAAGTGCCTTGAGTTGGTGTTTCAGGAATGAAATTGAATTCTCCTCAACAATGATGGATTGCACAGTCGTCTAATCTAATTGAGTTAATACAACTTATTTAGGAAGAGAGTTTCTAAAAGTACTGTTGGCAGTTGACTTTTTGCTTTACGCTTTGAACTCCAAATACATTGATGTTGAAGGTTGTTTTGACTCGAGATTCAAACTGGAGTTTATTATGAGTTATTTGGGCGAGGTCTGGCATCTGTTTTGTCGATAACAGTTTAACTGTTGACTATCAAAATTGCCAAAACATTAGTTTCTACAACTTGGCTTAGTTTTGATTTATTCCGATTGCTCTGCGTTCCAGTTTCGTTCATGGCTTTTAAAGTATGAGATTTCTTTATCTTGAAAATTATTATTATTATTATTATTATCTTGAAAAATTATCGAGCAGTCATCTTTATAGAGTATTTGTTTTGTTATAGGAATCAATTGTTTTTTGAGGTTGTTAATGTAAAATATGGAACTCAGTAAACCAAAGACTTCCCTGGGGCACACTTTCTTTCATCTGACACCATATACTGTAGACTGCATTGACAGCTACTCTTTGACGCTTATTGATTGAATAGTTTGCAGGTAACTTTATTCACCTATGGATCAAGTCCCAATACCTTAATTTTTTGAACTTTGAAAAAAAACTCAAATGCTTTCGAAAATACGTCCAGTAACACGTCCCAGAATATGTCCAGTAAAACCAATTGTATTTGTTTTTCAATAATCAATTTTGTTTTCAATTGACGCTGTTAGTGTGAACAGGACAGACATCGCCAATTGAGAAAATTTTCCGAATCCAAACCGTTCTCATTAAAATTATTCGGCGTCAAATTATTATCTCATGTTTGTCTAAGCATTATTCTCCATAAAATTTTAAACTTTTCAATAAAACTTATATAGATTTTTAGTTAATGAAATTTAGCGAATTGCTTTTTTTTCAAAAAATGCAGAATTGGCAAAAAATGAAATCGCTGAGAGAAATCTTTTTTCTCAAATTTTCGTTGAATATGTACATAACATGAGGAACAATTACGCATATGGTATCTTAAGTGCGCAAGAACGAACTATGCATTGTCCTAGTTGCTCATTGGGGTTCACCTCCTGTATGCCAGAACGCATGCCCCCGTTCATTATTTTGAGAAACAAACAGTTCTCGGGCAGGTGTCTCAATTGTACGGAGACATTTTTGTCTCTAGATTACTTGCACTAATTGATAAAAAAGAAGTATAGATGTTCTGCTATTTCTTCGTCGTCTTTAACCATTTCACCGGACAAGTTTTTTAAAACCGCATTTTTCTGGAGACCTGTCATGATGTTTATAATTTTCCTTTCTTCTTTTATGTTTTGTGTTTTATTGAAATAGATTTGCGCGTAATTGATTCGTTTCTAGTTTGCCATTTTAAAGACGGATTTCTTCAGTTTTGGGCAATTAGACCTTTTTTGGGCAGTAACGTGCCTGTTAAAAAGTCTTCTTTGTCAATTATTTGAAAGCCATTGAACCTTCAAAACCGAACCGTTTGCTTTCAATGGCTTTCAAAAATGAACAATTTGCTTTCAGACTGCTCGATGTTTTCATATTCGCAAAGAAAAATTTCTCGCTGGTTGCGTGCTGCTGAATTTTTGAAGTTATGTTTATGATGTTGATAACAATTTTAAATTTATCTACAACACTGAAACAGAAAAAAGAGGACTCACGCTTCTGTTTGGACACCAAAAATTGACTGAAAGTGTTTGCAAAGCACTTCTTTTTATTAAAATCAATATATTTTTGCTTCATTCGCTTTTTCAATTTTTCCTTTTTCTTTCTTTTTTTATTTGTGAACTTTTTTTGTTTCTTTATTGGGGAATGACTGTTTCCAGGCAGCTATGATTTCGTTTTTTAATTAAATTATTTCGATTAATGTTTTGCCCAAAATCACCTACCAAAACCTGTCCTTGCGTCTTTAAACCTTTCAAACTCTATGTAGTTATGTGCTTTAAATTTATGTGTCTGTTGCAGCTGCACTAGTGATTTGGTTTTAGATGTTAAAAAACTATGTATATTTTAAAGATAAACTTACAAACGTTTTCAATATATATAATATCATTAGTTAAAACGCAACCTAAATATATTCAGTTAATTTACGAATAAAATGATATCATTTCATTCATCAAACAAAGCAGTAACTTGAGAGTTTTTCTGAAGATGATTTGTGGCTTCGGACCTTTAGTTTTCCTTAAGATCCCATATTTTTTATGATTGTTTTGTTTTGTATATCTAGTGGAAGCTTTCTCCAATTTTCTAACTTTGAATTGGGTGTTTCAAACATTTTAATTGGCGTTTTATTTTGTTAAAAAGTAGCAAACTAAAGAGGTTTGATGACTACGGTTAACAGGTTTTTTTTTAAAGAAAACCTTGGAAATTTTACTCCTCACGGGTTTTTTAGCAATGGGTCCACTGTACCATATGTGTTGCTTCCTTGCTGGATATATCGCTATAATATCTGTTCTTTTCGGAGCTAAAATCCCATTCTTTTGTTAACGGGCCTCTGTTTTGCCAAAAAAGTGTGTGAATCACATTCCGGTTTAAGTTAATCTTCGACTTGTTTGCCACTGTAGTCTCTGCCGTTTTTAGATCAGCTGAAAATTTCACAATAGTTTGATATACAACGCTTGATGACCAATTATCCGGATATTGAAATTTCCGTCATGCATTATTGAGAAGAAGGGCATCATCAAAATATTGTCAGTTGCTTGTAGATCAAAAACAGAAAACTTTTTGATAGTAAGCTATATATTTTTTATGCTTGAGTGGTGTACAGCTGCCATAATTCAAAACTATTCCTGCTTTTTTGGTGCTATTAACAAGCACACTACCACCTCGACTAACGCCAATTCACCGTTTCCATTCTCTTTTTTTATTGTGAACTCCAAATTGTTGTGCAAACTTTTTCCTTGTTCAAGCAATTTCTTGGGTTCTCTTCTACTGTTCAAATAATGTTGTCTAAATATGTTTCAGACAATTTTTATTTAATTGTTTTGTTTCCACTTCAGTTGGTGTACTAATACATAAAAAAATCCAATCAAAATCCCCCAATTTTTTTTTTTGCTTCTTACTTATGTTTCCACATTTTTTTAAACCAGTTTTTACATTTTTCACATTTATTCGCCGTGCTATTTCAAATCCAATTTTTTTACAGGCCGGGCATTTTTGTTTTGTTTTTTCCCCAGAGCTCAATATGTTCTGAGCACTATTTAATGTTGTCTAAATATCTTTCAGACAATTTTTTTCAATTGTTTTATTTCCACTTCAGTTGGTGTACTAATTCATTAAAAAAATCCAATCAAAATCCCCCAATTTTTTTATTGCTTCTTACTTATGTTTCCACATTTTTTCAAACCAGTTTTTACATTTTTCACATTTATTCGCCGTGCTATTTCAAATCAAATTTTTTTACAGGCCGGGCATTTTTGTTTTGTTTTTTCCCCAGAGCTCAATGGGTTCTGAGCACTTAGTTTATCTTCAAAATATAATCGTTTTGTTTTCGGAATCAAATATTATTAAGGGTCGTTAATGTATAAATTGGAACGCAGTTGACCAAACACAGTTCCTAAAACACACTGAAACAGAAAAAAGAGGACTCAAACTTCTGTTTGGACACCAAAAATTGACTGAAAGTGTTTGCAAAGCACTTCTTTTTATTAACATCGATGTATTTTTGCTTCATTCGTTTTTTCAATTTTTCCTTTTTCTTTCTTTTTTTATTTGTAAACTTTTTTTGTTTCTTTACTGGGGAATGACTGTTTCCAGGCAGCTATGATTTCGTTTTTTAATTAAATTATTTCGATTAATGTTTTGCCCAAAATCGCCTACCAAAACCTGTCCTTGCGTCTTTAAACCTTTCAAACTCTATGTAGTTATGTGCTTTAAATTTATTTTCAGTTACTCTTTTAAATGAAACGTCGAAACCTAATTCATTTTTTCAGAATGTTCCTGGTTTTTTTTCAACATCAACGTTTATGTTTATCATTCTATATGGATCATTTTGATTCTGTTTAGAAAACGACACACATTGTCTATCAACTCTTCTTTCCGTGTTATTGGATTTAAAGCTGCTTAAGTAGCCAAAATTAAAGCTGCCAAAGTAGCCAAAAAAGTAAACTAGGATGCAATTTGACGACGTAGTTTATTTGAAATGTAATTAAAAATATTTCTGAAGTACTGCAGCATGTCATTGGGGTCAAGCAGTCTTGAAGCTTGCTCAAAATTTAATCGAACTGCGACTCAACTGTAGTCTTTTACAATCGAGTTCTCATCATATGTTATTTGGAGTGTCTGCTCCAATGTTTTCTCGCCTACTGCTGATGTATGAAGGCCATCAATTGATTGATATGAAGAGTTCTGTGAGAAAAGTTCAAAAGAATTTTGTTATTGGAATCTTGATTCTCCGAAGAGCCTTCTCAGATTTCAAGCAAAACTCTTGCCTGTAGTGTATAGTTTAATCACGTTAAAATTTGATCCCGTTGCTCCTGGTTGAATCTTTCTACAAAGAGTTATTTTTACACTTCTGAGAACTAAACTTGTGTGAAACTGTGCATATCAGCTTTTCGTAGTACCTGATACTTCTTTTAAGGCAAACTCTATGGACATGCGGTTAATGACTCCTAAATGTCCACTTGCTACACCACTCGCAGGTTTCGTGTCTGTTGCAGCTCCACTAGTGATTTGGTTTTAGATGTTAAAAAACTGTTTATTTTAAAGATAAACTTACAAACGTTTTCAATATATCTGATATCATTAGTTAAAACGCAACATAAATATATTCAGTTAATTTACGAATAAATTGATATCATTTCAGTCATCAAACAAAGCAGTAACTTGAGAGTTTTTCTGAAGATGATTTGTGGCTTCTGACGTTTAGTTTTCCTAAAGTTCCCATATTTTTTATGATTGTTTTGTTTTGTATATCTAGTGGAAGCTTTCTCTAATTTTCTTCCTTTGAAGTGGGTGTTTCAAACATTTTAATTGGTGTTTTATTTTGTTAAAATGTAGCAAACGTTTGATGACTACGGTTAACAAGTTTTTTTTAAAGAAAATCTTTGAAATTTTACTCCTCACGGGTGTTTTAACAATGGGTCCACTGTACTATATGTGTTGCTGCCTTGCTGGATATATCGCTATAATTTTCGTGGCTCAAATCCCATTCTCTTGTTAACGGGCCTCTGTTTTGCCAAAAAAGTGTGTGAATCACCTTCCGGTTTAAGTTAATCTTCGACTTGTTTGCCACTGTAGTCTTTGTCGTTTTTAGAGTCAGCTGAAAATTTCACAATAGTCTGATATACAACGCTTGATGACCAATTATCCGGATATTGATTTTTCCGTCATGTATTATAGTTGAGAAGAAGGGCATCATCAAAATATTGTCAGTTGCTTGTAGATCAAAAGCAGAAAACTTTTTCATAGTAAGCTATATATTTTTTTATGCTTGAGTGGTGTACAGCTGCCATAATTCAAAACTATTCCTGCTTTTTTTGGTGCTATTAACAAGCACACTGCCAGGTCGAGGAAAGCTAATTCACCGTTTCCATTCATTTCTTCTATTGTGAACTCCAAATTGTTGTGCAAATTTTTTCATTGTTGAAGCAATTACTTGGGTTCTCTTCTACTGTTCAAATAATGTTGTCTAAATATCTTTCAGACAAATTTTATTTCATTGTTTTGTTTCCACTTCAGTTGGTGTACGAATACATAAAAAAAATCCAAACAAAATCCCCCAAATTTTCTTATTGCTTCTTACTTATGTTTCCACATTTTTTTAAACCAGTTTTTACATTTTTCACATTTATTCGCCGTGCTATTTCAAATAAAATTTTTTTTCAGGCCAGGCATTTTTTTTTGTTTTTCCCCAGAGCTCAATGCGTCCTGAGCACTTAGTTTATCTGCATAATATAATCGTTTTGTTTTCGGAATCGTTAATGTATAAATTGGAACGCAGTTGACCAAACACAGTTCCTTTGCCTCACCTGGTGGAACGCACGCCCTCATGGTCGATGTTTTTAGAAGCAATTGCTTCTCGACCAGTTGTCTCAATTGTAGAAAAAATAAAGGAAATGATAAAGGAGAAATTTTCAAAGGAGAAAAAATAAAGGAGAAGAAATTATAAAGGAGAATTTCTTCATCGTCTAAAATCATTTTACCAGAACAGTTCTTCAAAACCGCATTATGCAGGAGACATCTCACAATTTTTTTTAATTTTCCATTTATCTATTATGATATGTGTTTCTGTGAAATCATTTTGAGCGTAATTGTTTTGCTTCTGTTTCATAATTTTGGAGTGAATTTTCTTCAATTTTGAGTAATTAGACCTCTTTTGATCAGTACTCTGCCTTTTAAAATTTTTATGTCCTTTTGTCAACTTTTTGAAGGTCAAAAAATTTTCAAGCAAGAACCAATTGGTTCCAATTGATTTCCAAAATGAAAAATTTGCTTTCAAACTGCTCAATGTTTTTTTTTGTTCCCATTGAAATTTTTATCACTGGGTGCATGCTGCTGAATTCTTTAAATTTTGATCATGATGTTGATATTAGTTTTCAACTTTTCCACGACACTGAATGAGAAAGATGGTGCTTGCTTCTGTTTTGCAACCAAAAAATAACTTGAGTTTGGATTTGTTTGCCCAGCATTGTTTTTTACTAAAATCCCTATGTTTCTTCACTTATGAAATGTTTTGTCCATTTTCCACCTGCTTTCTTGTTTGATTCGATTTGTATTATTTTGTAGTTGATTCTTTATTGAGTTCTATACTAGGTTATTATCGTTTTCGGTCAGCCATGTTTCGGTTACTGTGAATATTGTGTTTTGCCCAAAATCATTTGTCAAATTTCTTTTTGCGTCCTTTATCTTTTCAACCTTCATGCTTTTATGTGCGTAAACTTTATATCCAGTTAATTTTTTAAAATGGAAAAACCAAAATTGGATCTTTTTCCCAAAAACTCAGCGGTTTTTTCCACATCACCAATTGGGTTTATCAACCTAAATGATTCATTGCGGATCAGTTTAGTAAACGTGGTGCTATTAACAAGCACACTGCCACGTCGAGGAAAGCTAATTCACCGTTTCCATTCATTTTTTCTATTGTGAACTCCAAATTGTTGTGCAAACTTTTTCCTTGTTGAAGCAATTTCTTGGTTCTCTTCTACTGTTCAAATAATGTTCTCTAAATATCTTTCAGATATTTTTTATTTCATTGTTTTGTTTCCACTTCAGTTGGTGTACTAATACATAAAAAAAATCCAAACAAAATCCCTCAAATTTTCTTATTGCTTCTTACTTATGTTTCCACATTTTTTAAAACAGTTTTTACATTTTTCACATTTATTCGCCGTGCTATGTCAAATCAAATTTTTTTACAGGCCGGGCATTTTTGTTTTGTTTTTTCCCCAGAGCTCAATGGGTTCTGAGCACTTAGTTTATCTTCAAAATATAATCGTTTTGTTTTCGGAAATAAATAGTATTAAGGGTCGTTAATGTATAAATTGGAACGCAGTTGACCAAACACAGTTCGTTTGCCTCACCTGGTGGAACGCACGCCCTCATGGTCGATGTTTTCAGAAGCAATTGCTTCTCTACCAGTTGTCTGAATTGTAGAAAAGATAAAAGAAATGATAAAGGAGAAGTTTTTCAAAGGAGAAAAAATAAAGGAGAAGAAATTATAAAGGAGAATTTCTTCATCGTCTAAAATCATTTTACCAGAACAGTTCTTCAAAACCGCATTATGCAGGAGACATCTCACGATTTTTTTAATATTCCATTTATCTATTATGATACGTGTTTCTGTGGAATCATTTTGAGCGTAATTGTTTTGCTTCTGTTTTATAATTTTGGAGTGAATTTTCTTCAATTTTGAGTAATTAGACCACTTTTGATCAGTACTCTGCCTTTTAAAATTTTTATGTCTTTTTGTCAACTTTTTGAAGGTCAAAAAATTTTCAAGCAAGAACCAATTGGTTCCAATTGATTTCCAAAACGAAAAATTTGCTTTCAAACTGCTCAATGTTTTTTTTTTGTTCCCATTGAAATTTTTATCACTGGGTGCATGCTGCTGAATACTTTAAATTTTGATCATGATGTTGATATTAGTTTTCAACTTTTCCACGACACTGAATGAGAAAGATGGTGCTTGCTTCTGTTTTGCAACCAAAAAATAACTTGAGTTTGAATTTGTTTGCCCAGCATTGTTTTTTACTAAAATCCCTATGTTTCTTCACTTATGAAATGTTTTGTCCATATTCCACCTGCTTTCTTGTTTGATTCGATTTGTATTATTTTGTAGTTTATTCTTTATTGAGTTCTATACTAGGTTATTATCGTTTTCGGTCAGGCATGTTTCGGTTACTGTGAATATTGTGTTTTGCCCAAAATCATTTATCAAATTTCTTTTTGAGGCCTGTATCTTTTCACCCTTCATGCTTTTATGTGCGTAAACTTTATATCCAGTTAATTTTTTAAAATAGAAAAACCAAAACTGGATATTTTTCCCAAAAACTCAGCGGTTTTTTCCACATCACCAATTAGGTTTATCAACCTAAATGATTCTTTCCGAATCAGTTTAGTAAACGTGGTGCTATTAACAAGCACACTGCCACGTCGAGGAAAGCTAATTCACCGTTTCCATTCATTTTTTCTATTGTGAACTCCAAATTGTTGTGCAAACTTTTTCCTTGTTGAAGCAATTTCACGGTTCTCTTCTACTGTTCAAATAATGTTCTCTAAATATCTTTCAGATAATTTTTATTTCATTGTTTTGTTTCCACTTCAGTTGGTGTACTAAAACATAAAAAAAATCCAAACAAAATCTTTCAATTTTTCTTATTGCTTCTTACTTATGTTTCCACATTTTTTAAACCAGTTTTTACATTTTTCACATTTATTCGCAGTGCTATGTCAAATCAAATTTTTTTACAGGCCGGGCATTTTTGTTTTGTTTTTTCCCCAGAGCTCAATGGGTTCTGAGCACTTAGTTTATCTTCAAAATATAATCGTTTTGTTTTCGGAAATAAATAGTATTAAGGGTCGTTAATGTATAAATTGGAACGCAGTTGACCAAACACAGTTCGTTTGCCTCACCTGGTGGAACGCACGCCCTCATGGTCGATGTTTTCAGAAGCAATTGCTTCTCTACCAGTTGTCTGAATTGTAGAAAAGATAAAAGAAATGATAAAGGAGAAGTTTTTCAAAGGAGAAAAAATAAAGGAGAAGAAATTATAAAGGAGAATTTCTTCATCGTCTAAAATCATTTTACCAGAACAGTTCTTCAAAACCGCATTATGCAGGAGACATCTCACGATTTTTTTAATATTCCATTTATCTATTATGATACGTGTTTCTGTGGAATCATTTTGAGCGTAATTGTTTTGCTTCTGTTTTATAATTTTGGAGTGAATTTTCTTCAATTTTGAGTAATTAGACCACTTTTGATCAGTACTCTGCCTTTTAAAATTTTTATGTCTTTTTGTCAACTTTTTGAAGGTCAAAAAATTTTCAAGCAAGAACCAATTGGTTCCAATTGATTTCCAAAACGAAAAATTTGCTTTCAAACTGCTCAATGTTTTTTTTTGTTCCCATTGAAATTTTTATCACTGGGTGCATGCTGCTGAATACTTTAAATTTTGATCATGATGTTGATATTAGTTTTCAACTTTTCCACGACACTGAATGAGAAAGATGGTGCTTGCTTCTGTTTTGCAACCAAAAAATAACTTGAGTTTGGATTTGTTTGCCCAGCATTGTTTTTTACTAAAATCCCTATGTTTCTTCACTTATGAAATGTTTTGTCCATTTTCCACCTGCTTTCTTGTTTGATTCGATTTGTAATATTTTGTAGTTGATTCTTTATTGAGTTCTATACTAGGTTATTATCGTTTTCGGTCAGCCATGTTCCGGTTACTGTGAATATTGTGTTTTGCCCAAAATCATTTGTCAAATTTCTTTTTGCGTCCTTTATCTTTTCAACCTTCATGCTTTTATGTGCGTAAACTTTATATCCAGTTAATTTTTTAAAATAGAAAAACCAAAACTGGATATTTTTCCCAAAAACTCAGCGGTTTTTTCCACATCACCAATTAGGTTTATCAACCTAAATGATTCATTCCGAATCAGTTTAGTAAACGTGGTGCTATTAACAAGCACACTGCCACGTCGAGGAAAGCTAATTCACCGTTTCCATTCATTTTTTCTATTGTGAACTCCAAATTGTTGTGCAAACTTTTTCCTTGTTGAAGCAATTTCACGGTTCTCTTCTACTGTTCAAATAATGTTCTCTAAATATCTTTCAGATAATTTTTATTTCATTGTTTTGTTTCCACTTCAGTTGGTGTACTAAAACATAAAAAAAATCCAAACAAAATCTTTCAATTTTTCTTATTGCTTCTTACTTATGTTTCCACATTTTTTAAACCAGTTTTTACATTTTTCACATTTATTCGCCGTGCTATGTCAAATCAAAATTTTTTACAGGCCGGGCATTTTTGTTTTGTTTTTTCCCCAGAGCTCAATGGGTTCTGAGCACTTAGTTTATCTTCAAAATATAATCGTTTTGTTTTCGGAAATAAATAGTATTAAGGGTCGTTAATGTATAAATTGGAACGCAGTTGACCAGACACAGTTCGTTTGCCTCACCTGGTGGAACGCACGCCCTCATGGTCGATGTTTTCAGAAGCAATTGCTTCTCTACCAGTTGTCTGAATTGTAGAAAAGATAAAAGAAATGATAAAGGAGAAGTTTTTCAAAGGAGAAAAAATAAAGGAGAAGAAATTATAAAGGAGAATTTCTTCATCGTCTAAAATCATTTTACCAGAACAGTTCTTCAAAACCGCATTATGCAGGAGACATCTCACGATTTTTTTAATATTCCATTTATCTATTATGATACGTGTTTCTGTGGAATCATTTTGAGCGTAATTGTTTTGCTTCTGTTTTATAATTTTGGAGTGAATTTTCTTCAATTTTGAGTAATTAGACCACTTTTTGTCAACTTTTTGAAGGTCAAAAAATTTTCAAGCAAGAACCAATTGGTTCCAATTGATTTCCAAAACGAAAAATTTGCTTTCAAACTGCTCAATGTTTTTTTTTGTTCCCATTGAAATTTTTATCACTGGGTGCATGCTGCTGAATACTTTAAATTTTGATCATGATGTTGATATTAGTTTTCAACTTTTCCACGACACTGAATGAGAAAGATGGTGCTAGCTTCTGTTTTGCAACCAAAAAATAACTTGAGTTTGGATTTGTTTGCCCAGCATTGTTTTTTACTAAAATCCCTATGTTTCTTCACTTATGAAATGTTTTGTCCATATTCCACCTGCTTTCTTGTTTGATTCGATTTGTATTATTTTGTAGTTTATTCTTTATTGAGTTCTATACTAGGTTATTATCGTTTTCGGTCAGCCATGTTTCGGTTACTGTGAATATTGTGTTTTGCCCAAAATCATTTATCAAATTTCTTTTTGAGGCCTGTATCTTTTCACCCTTCATGCTTTTATGTGCGTAAACTTTATATCCAGTTAATTTTTTAAAATAGAAAAACCAAAACTGGATATTTTTCCCAAAAACTCAGCGGTTTTTTCCACATCACCAATTAGGTTTATCAACCTAAATGATTCTTTCCGAATCAGTTTAGTAAACGTGGTGCTATTAACAAGCACACTGCCACGTCGAGGAAAGCTAATTCACCGTTTCCATTCATTTTTTCTATTGTGAACTCCAAATTGTTGTGCAAACTTTTTCCTTGTTGAAGCAATTTCACGGTTCTCTTCTACTGTTCAAATAATGTTCTCTAAATATCTTTCAGATAATTTTTATTTCATTGTTTTGTTTCCACTTCAGTTGGTGTACTAAAACATAAAAAAAATCCAAACAAAATCTTTCAATTTTTCTTATTGCTTCTTACTTATGTTTCCACATTTTTTAAACCAGTTTTTACATTTTTCACATTTATTCGCCGTGCTATGTCAAATCAAATTTTTTTACAGGCCGGGCATTTTTGTTTTGTTTTTTCCCCAGAGCTCAATGGGTTCTGAGCACTTAGTTTATCTTCAAAATATAATCGTTTTGTTTTCGGAAATAAATAGTATTAAGGGTCGTTAATGTATAAATTGGAACGCAGTTGACCAAACACAGTTCGTTTGCCTCACCTGGTGGAACGCACGCCCTCATGGTCGATGTTTTCAGAAGCAATTGCTTCTCTACCAGTTGTCTGAATTGTAGAAAAGATAAAAGAAATGATAAAGGAGAAGTTTTTCAAAGGAGAAAAAATAAAGGAGAAGAAATTATAAAGGAGAATTTCTTCATCGTCTAAAATCATTTTACCAGAACAGTTCTTCAAAACCGCATTATGCAGGAGACATCTCACGATTTTTTTAATATTCCATTTATCTATTATGATACGTGTTTCTGTGGAATCATTTTGAGCGTAATTGTTTTGCTTCTGTTTTATAATTTTGGAGTGAATTTTCTTCAATTTTGAGTAATTAGACCACTTTTTGTCAACTTTTTGAAGGTCAAAAAATTTTCAAGCAAGAACCAATTGGTTCCAATTGATTTCCAAAACGAAAAATTTGCTTTCAAACTGCTCAATGTTTTTTTTTGTTCCCATTGAAATTTTTATCACTGGGTGCATGCTGCTGAATACTTTAAATTTTGATCATGATGTTGATATTAGTTTTCAACTTTTCCACGACACTGAATGAGAAAGATGGTGCTTGCTTCTGTTTTGCAACCAAAAAATAACTTGAGTTTGGATTTGTTTGCCCAGCATTGTTTTTTACTAAAATCCCTATGTTTCTTCACTTATGAAATGTTTTGTCCATTTTCCACCTGCTTTCTTGTTTGATTCGATTTGTATTATTTTGTAATTGATTCTTTATTGTGTTCTATACTAGGTTATTATCGTTTTCGGTCAGCCATGTTTCGGTTACTGTGAATATTGTGTTTTGCCCAAAGTCATTTATCAAATTTTTTTTTGCGTCCTTTATCTTTTCAAACTTCATGCTTTTATGTGCGTAAACTTTATATACAGTTAATTTTTTAAAATGGAAAAATTGAAATTGGATCGTTTTCCCAAAAACTCAGCGGTTTTTTCAACATCACCAATTGGGTTTATCAACATAAATGAGTCATTCCGAATCAGTTTAGTAAACGTGGTGCTATTAACAAGCACACTGCCACGTCGAGGAAAGCTAATTCACCGTTTCCATTCATTTTTTCTAATGTGAAATCCAAATTGTTGTGCAAACCTTTTCCTTGTTGAAGCAATTTCTGGGGTTCTTTTCTACTGTTCAAATAATGTTGTCCAAATATCTTTCAGATAATTTTTATTTCATTGTTTTGTTTCCACTTCAGTTGGTGTACTAATACATAAAAAAAATCCAATCAAAATCCCCCAATTTTTCTTATTGCTTCTTACTTATGTTTCCACATTTTTTAAACCAGTTTTTACATTTTTCACATTTATTTGCCTTGCTATTTCAAATCAATTTTTTTTACAGGCCGGGCATTTTTGTTTTGTTTTTCCCTAGAGCTCATTGCGTTCTGAGCACTTAGTTTATCTACATAATATAATCGTTTTGTGTTCGGAATCAAATAGTATTAAGGGTCGTTAATGTATAAATTGGAACGCAGTGGACCAAACACAGTTCCTTTGCCTCACCTGCTGGAACGCATGCCCTCATTGTCGATGTTTTCAGAAGCAATTGTTTCTCGACCAGTTGTCTCAATTGTAGAAAAGATAAAAAGAATTGGTAATGGAGAAGTTTTTCAAAGGAGAAAAAATAAAGGAGAAGAAATTATAAAGGAGAATTTCTTCATCGTCTAAAATCACTTTTACCAGAACAGTTCTTCAAAACCGCATTATGCAGGAGACATCTCACCATTTTTTTAATATTCCATTTATCTATTATGATACGTGTTTCTGTGAAATCATTTTGAGCGTAATTGTTTTGCTTCTGTTTTATAATTTTGGAGTGAATTTTCTTCAATTTTGAGTAATTAGACCACTTTTGATCAGTACTCTGCCTTTTAAAATTTTTACGTCTTTTCGTCAACTTTTTGAGGGTCAAAAGTTTCAAGCAAGAACCAATTGGTTCCAATTGATTTCCAAAACAAAAAATTTGCTTTCAAACTGCTCAATGTTTTTTTTTGTTCCCATTGAAATTTTTATCACTGGGTGCATGCTGCTGAATTCTTTAAATTTTGATCATGATGTTGATATTAGTTTTCAACTTTTCTACGACACTGAATGAGAAAGATGGTGCTTGCTTCTGTTTTGCAACCAAAAAATAACTTGAGTTTGAATTTGTTTGCCCAGCATTGTTTTTACTAAAATCCCTATGTTTCTTCACTCATGAAATGTTTTGTCCATTTTTCGCCTGCTTTCTTGTTTGATTCGATTTGTATTATTTTGTAGTTGATTCTTTATTGAGGTCTATACTAGGTTATTATCGTTTTTGGTGAGCTATGTTACGGTTACTGTGAATATTGTGTTTTGCCCAATGTCATTTATCAATTTTTTTTCGCGTCCTTTATCTTTTCAAACTTCATACCTTTATGTGCGTAAACCTTATATCTAGTTAATTTATAATGGAAAGACTGAAATTAGATTGTTTTCCCTCAGACAGTGAGAAAAGTTTCATACTCTGTGAGAAAAGTTCAAAGAAAATTGATATATTAACAATGAATAATTCACAATTCCTGGGAGAATTTATCTACAGTGAGTTATTTTTACACTTCTGAGAACTAAACTTGTGTGAAGTTGTGCATATCAGATCTTCTTAGGTATTTGACACCTCTTTTAAGGCAAACTCTGCGGATATGCTGTCAATGACTCCTAAATGTACACTTGCTACAACAATCATTGTTTTGTGTTTGTAGCCTGCTCCACTAGGGATTTGACTTCAGTCGTTAAAACAATAATTTTTTTATAAAAACATTTTTACAACAGTTTCACTATATCTAGCATCATCAGGTAAGACTCAACTTACTAAAATTCAATTAATTTACAAATAAAATAATTTTAATTCAATAATGAAACAAAACAGTAAAAAGAGAGTTTCTCAGAAATTGGTTTTTGTCTTGTGAAGTTTTGGTTTTTGTTCAGATCATAAATTTATTTTCATATTCCTTGTAACGGGTGCTTTCCTATCAAAGTCAAGGAAAACTTTACACCGCCCAGTTCGTTTCAGCGGTTTCAAATCTGTCCGGATATTGTGTTTTTGCAGTTAACTTTTGTGAACTGTATTATCCGCTATACTGTAGATTACCGTTGCATTACTTGTTGCTCAATTACTCCTGCTAACTAATCGCTCAGCTTTGCTGAATAACAAACTTGTTTCTCTCAGAATAGCAAAATAATTCAAATTGAAACAATCAATTTTTTGTTGAAATTTAGTTAATAACTCAAGTTATAATTCGAAATTGTAAAATCCCCTATGTTCAGCTCTAGGTAACTGTTCTAGCTACTGGTTAGGGCAAATAATTTCCGTCTCCGATTTCTTAATATTTTCGGAGAGTTTTTCCCGATAATCAAAATCTTCAAATGTAACCAAATTTGCACTTTGTGCTTCTCAGCGCACTCAATTGCTCAATAACGCAATCAGTGAACTACACTAGGCTTCGTTAAAGCCAGTAAGAGAAACTGACTTTATGCTTTGCACAAAGTTTCTCTTACTTAGGAACTTCGTTCCTCAAAAAGAAAGTTTTGAGAATATCAAAGTTAATTCTCTTTTCACAAGTCAAAATAAAGTTAAAACTGTACAATCACTAATATGATCTACAGAAGCAAGACAGTAACCAGTAATTTACTGCTCAAGAAAGTGTGCTTCAATACGCACTGTAGGTCAGTTTAATAAGACAAAATCACAAGTTTCAACTGATTTTTGTTAGTTTTTCAAGCTCCTTTTACGCTGCTAGTCACGTGGATTTACATGTCAAATTCAACTATTGATTGGTTGTAGATAATAATGTCGACAGAATGTGAACACTTTTCCATAACGTCACTTTTTCAGTGTAACTTTGATATCATGGGAAATTTGTTAACCGTTTAGAAGTTTTGTCGAATATTCTGTATCAATAACAGGTTGATTCGCAATCCAATCGCAAAGAATCTGATGCAATACTGTTAAGTCGTAGTATTGTTTTGCTGGTGGTTGAGGTAGTTCGAGTTTGAGTTTTACTTCATGAATGACGATTGTGTACTAATAATAGTTGCTAAATATAAATGTTGAAGAAATTGAACAAATCCGTATGACTTCAATAGAATGTAGCATTAAATTTCGCCTGTCACGCTATTCTAGCTTAAAGTCTTGAAATGACCTTGAAGCGCTATTCAATTTGATTTCTGAGTTGTTAAGTTCAGCCGCAATATCTCCGGCCCTGTTTTCTATCGCGAAAACATCATTTCCAGGTAGTACTGGGGCGAGCTTCACTGCTGGTTTTTTGTACACTCCGTCGTTTGTTCGAACTATAGCTGATCGAATCACACCGTCAGACCCATCGGTGGTCTCTGCAACTCAACCTAGATTGTAATATCCACGCTTATCGCTCTCTTCGATCAACCAAACGAGATCGCCTTCTTTAAGGGTTTCGTTCGCCGTAGATCGCTATTTCTGCCGATTATTCAGAGTTGGCAGATACTCTTTACGAAATCTGTCCCATATGAGCTTTGCATAGGCTTGAGTTTGTCAAAAGAACTTTCGATGATCAACAAATTCTTCCGCGCATGGTAGATAGGGTAAGCAAACGTTCTTGTCGCCAAGCAAGAAGTGATTGAGGGTCAATGCTTCTAAGTCATTAACATCTGAACTGACTGGAGTCAAAGGTCTCGCGTTCAACGTCTGTTCAATAATACACATCGTTGTTGAAAGAACGTCCTTGGTGACTGATCTGTTTCCCAACACTGCATACATTGCTTTCTTGCAACTTCTCACCAACCGTTCCCATACTCCTCCAAAGTGGGGTGCTGCGGGTGGGTTGAACTTCAATCTGATTCCTCGTTGATTTAGATGTTCTTCGATCCCTTCTTTGTTCCATGCCGCAACATACTCCGTAAACTCTCTTTCAGCTCCAATAAAGTTTGTTCTGTTGTCACTGATAATTGTACTTGGGTTGCCTCTTCGGGCAATAAATCTCATTATAGCATTGAGACAACTGTCTGTCTGTGTCCAACTTAGGTACCACTTCTATATGCACCGTTCTCATAGTTAGACAAGTAAAGAGACAACACCATTGCTTTTCATTTCTTCGCCCAATCTTCACAATGAAAGGGCCAAAGTAGTCGACTCCAACATTTGTAAAAGCTGTTGAAGTTTCTAACCGCTCTTCGGGTAGACCTGCCATTACTGGTGCTATCGTTTGTGCTCTGCCTTTTCTGCAGGTAATGCACTTGTTCTTGATTGATCTTAAGGCGTTCTGTATGCCTAGGATCCGCATCTTCTGCTGAACAGTGTTTCTTACATGCTCAGTGCCCTCGTGTTGATTGTCCTTGTGCTCGTTTTGCAAGAATAATTCAACCGCATGATGTTTCCAATGTAGCAAAATTGGATGCTTTGCATTGAAGTCCAACTGACTTTTGCCTATTCTGCTTTTGACTCGAATAAGTCTTTCTTCATCCAGGAAGGGGGAGAATTGTAGAATTTTGCTGACTTTTGGAACTTGCTTTTCAGCTTTGAGAGATTTCATCTCTTCACCAAACTGTTCTTGTTGTAGTAACTTGAAGATTGCTTTTGCTTTTTCTCTTTCTTCAATGTTGACTACGAGTGTTGCAGGTTTGTGTTTGTTCAATGCTCGCTGTACGTATGCCACTGTATTTACTAGTCTGTTAAAATTACTGAATCGTTCCCACTGAATAACAGCTTTCTTTTCTTCAGCTTGTATCATGAAGACTGATGAAGGTATATTCTCTTCATCTGATGCAAAGATTAGGTTCACTTGCTCTGGCCATTCACTTTCTGGTCGTTTCAACCAGGCCGGCCCAGTGAGCCACTCACTTCTCTTGAGTTCCTCAATGCTGATTGCTCTGGTGCCAATGTCCGCTGGGTTGTTAATACCGCTGACATGTTTCCACTGTGAAACATAAGTTGTATCTAGTATCTCAGCCACTCGATTGGCCACAAACACTTGTTGCTTGCGATGGGAACTGTGTATCCACTGCAATACTGTAGTTGAGTCTGACCAAAAACTGCAACTAATTATCTTCATTTCATGTTCCTTGACTATCTGTTCTTTCAACCTCACTGCCATGAATGCCGCTTGCAACTCCAATCGTGGTATTGAAAGATGCCTCATCGGTGCCACTCTGCATTTTCCAATGACAAATGCTAAGACAGCTGAGTATTCTTTTGGTTGTGAACGTAGATAGGCCACTGCACACATCGTGTCTTCAGATGCGTCAGCAAACACATGAAGCTCAGTTTTATCCCTCTCTCTAATGAAGTATCTTCTATCGATGCTTGTTTTAGCCACTATTGGAAAATGTTCTTTCCATCTCAGGAATTCTTCTTCTTCACGAGGCTCCACTTCGTTGATTCAATGTTGTCCATTCTTAGTCCAGATGCCTTTCAGAAGTCGTCTCATTTGAACACTGAACGGAGCAAACAATCCGATTGGGTCGAATACTGAAGATACCAGTGACAGAATCTTCCTCTGGGTTATAGGGATTTCCACTTCCTTGTTGGTACCTCTACACACTTGAAGGCTATCATCAGTAACGGTCCATTGTAGTCCTAGCACTGAAGATCCCTCCGTACTGGGTTCCACTTCGACTTGCTTTGTGTTGCTGATTAACTTCAAGTCTTCTGGGATTGCTTTGGTAACTGCATCGTTGTTGCTTATCCACTTCTTCAGTTCAAATCCATATTGTGAGAGAAGAGGTTGTAGTTGGTTGAAAACTTCAATTGCTTCTTCCGGGGTTTCTACTGATTTGATGAAATCGTCCATGTAGAAGTTGTTTTGTATTGCCTTTGCTGCAATCGGATGCTCTTTTTCGTTGTCCAGTCCCACTCGCTTGAGAGCATAGTTTGCACAAGTTGGAGAGCTTTTAGCTCCAGATACGTGACGCTGATATTCGTTTATCTGAACAGGTTCGTTTGTTCTAGGACGCCATAAGAACCTCAAGCAACTTCTGTCCTGTTTGGGGAGTTGCACTTGTAGAAACATCGATTCGATGTCAGCTGTCAGGGCTATTGGTCCTTCGCGGAATCTGAATATTGTTCCAATCAACCCATGTAGCGGATCAGGTCCTGCTAGTAGCTTATCATTAAGGCATACTTCTTTGTACTTTGAGGCAGCATTGCAAACACGTCTTACTTGCCAGGCTTGTTCGGGTTTAGCACTAAATGGTGTGGCAAATACCATTCTTTCCCGAAGGTGCCTTTCACTTCGGACTGTTGATACAAATTCTTCAGGTTTGGGTCCCTTTGGAATCTTCGCTCCAGTGAGTAAAGCTAACCCAAGGCTGAGCTGTAGTTGTTCGGTATGTTTGGCTCTGGTTCATTCCACAGCATTCCCACTTCGTACCGCTCGCCTGTGAACTTTGTCGTACTCTCTAGCATCTTTTGTGCCTGCAGTTCCTTTTTTGACTGACTGACGACGTTGATTTTGGAAGCATAGGTTTCTATGTCCCACCAGGTTTGGATATTCTCAGCCACTTTCACATCTTCAGTGAAGGCGAAATGACAAACATTTTGTCTTCTTTTGCCCGTCATGGGTCCACTGACTACCAATCCTAGCTCTGTTAGAACAGCGAAAGGTTCACTTCGTGTTCCTATCTTATAGTCCAATGGGCGTTGTAGCTCATAAGCATCTTGACCAAGGATGATGCCAACTTCCATCAAGTTGAAGCTTTTGTTGGGTAAAACACTCAAGTGGTTGAAGCTTTGCTTCAGCTTGTTGTAGTTGTAGTTTGTGTTTCCCAAGGAGATTGACGGGTGTGCAAACGCTTCGATGGAATGCACCTTTGAATGTAGTCCCTTTATTTTGAGAGGAACCCTTTCTGTCTTCAGATCCTTCGTTCCGTGTATGCCAGCTATGTTGAGCGTCACATTGGTGCCTTGGGCCCGTAACTTCTCTTGCAGACTTTGATCGATGAATGAAACCGTTGATCCACTATCGAGGAAAGCATATGTGTTCAGCCTGTTGCCACCGCTCTGTATTGAGACAGGAACTATCTGAAGAAAGCTAGTAAATTCGTTACTCTGGTTGATTGTTGCTGCGCTTACGTTGACTGCATGATTACCCTCGTCCATTTGGTTTTTTAGTGTAGCAATCGGTTGTGCTTCTTGATGCATCCATTGATGCCGCACGCATTGACTTTACAATCTTTGATTGCGTGTCCTTTACCTAGACATCCGTAACATAAGCGTTGCTTCCTCACTGCTGCGTACCGATCATTCACTCTCATGTTCCCGAATAGTGGACAGTTCCATATTTTATGAGTGCCATCAGCTAGCGGACAGTGATCACTTTGCGTTTGCTCCGTTTCTTTCACGTTGGAACTTGCGCTGAAGTTCGACGTGTTCTAGAACCGTTTGTCTCTATTTGTGCTTCTTCGGTCTTCTTCTCTTCGCTCTCCCTTGAAAGCTGAAAACCCTTCGTGCACGAAAGCTCTCCTTGATAGCCATTGTTCAAACGTAATCAGATCAGGCTAATCTTCATCTTTATCATCAACATAGAACCACCACTTCTCTTTGAGAACTTGGGGTAGTTTATCTACTGCCATATACAGTGTCGAGCTCGATTGCAGATCACCAATCTGCTTGTACTCTTTGAGCACTTTCACAAAGTTCAAAACAATAACTGAGAAACTGATCAGACCTGTTGAGTCGTGTGGTTTCACCTGACCTGCTTTGCGAAGACTCTCCAGTTGTGCATCAATGATCACATGAGGCCTTCCGAATTTCATCTCCAGAATACTACATGCGGCACCATAGAACTGTCCAGAATTGCCCATTCCAGAGATTGCTGACCTTGCCTTGCCTCTCAGTACAGTCGTCAGATGGCTCATCTTCTCTGAGTCTGGTATTGGTCGCTGATCCACTATAGCAATGAACATACTAGACCACTCCGGCCACTCGAATTGGTTTCCAGCAAAGTTGTTCAACTTCAGCTTTGGTAGGCTACTACTACCTGCGTACCCACTGTTGTATCGTAGTAGACCAGATCTGGGGAAAACGTCTCGGTCTTCAACACTTGAGGATCGGTCTCGTCAACTGCGATATCGTGAGAAGTGACTAGACATGTTTCTTTCAGGGGTTGCTTCGAAGAGAGCTGTTGATCGTTCTGGTGTTAGAAGGTTGTCGATCCTGCTGGCCCAGTCAGAGACATCTCTCTTCTTGGGAGTCCAGTTGAAGGGTGATTTGTCTCGAGCACTGGTTGATTGGGAACGAGCATCATCGTTCTCAAATGCTGTTTTCTTCACTCTGCGCTCTAGCTCGCGCTCTTCCTCCAGCAGATGATGCTTGGTTTCCAGTTCCTTCATTTGCATTTCCAGCTCTAGCCTCCTCCGCTCAAACCGTGCTTGTTCCAGTCGCATCTTGGTTTCAAATTCGATATCGAATTTTTTCATCCTTTCCTCTCGCCTTTGCTTTGCTGACGATGTTTCCGAAACGTTCTCCGTTTCCTGGCCATTTGCTGTTGCTCCATTTTGCACTGTTTGAGCAACTGGGCTGTCCACTGGTTAGTTGTAGTGGCTCTCGCTGTCATTCACGGCTTGGGTTGCGTTGCTTTGCTCTGCATTCATTTCTGGTTGCGTGCCTTTGCTTATATATGAAAGCCAATGATAGTCCAAACTTGCTTTGCACCTCCTTGCTTCTTTCAGATGTTCTTCAACGAAATTTGCTTGGTACTGCACAAGCTTGTTTCGACGCTGCAGTTGCTTGGGTATTTCTTCCTCTAGGAGGTGGACAGTCTGTTGATAGAGGACCTTTAATTTGTTGGGTCGATCTAAATCTTCAATTATTTTGTAGCCAAGACTTCTTTTAGTGTTAACTTTTTCCACTAACTCTTGAAGCTTCTTATCGTACCTGTGAGCTGTTGATTGAAGCTCCTCTCTGCTGGTTGTGCTTGACTTGCCTGGTTGCTTTTCGCTTTTGCTTTGTTGGTTTCCTTTGAGCAGGGTTCGCACTTCAATTTCTTTATTGAATTGCACTCTTCTGTTCGCCTCGCTGGCCTGTTGGTGTTGATTTGTTTGATTCTCTTTGAGAGTTGCCTTCGGCACTCTCTTCATCAAATTGGACAGCAGTTTGCCTTCCACTGTACGGGTCGGCGGACCAAATGTAACGGCTGCTTTCCTATCAAAGTCAAGGAAAACTTTACACCGCCCAGTTCGTTTCAGCGGTTTCAAATCTGTCCGGATATTGTGTTTTTGCAGTTAACTTTTGTGAACTCTTTTATCCGCTATACTGTAGATTACCGTTGCATTACTTGTTGCTCAATTACTCCTGCTAACTAATCGCTCAGCTTTGCTGAATAACAATCTTGTTTCTCTCAGAATAGCAAAATAATTCAAATTGAAACAATTAATTTTTTGTTGAATTTTCGTTAATAACTCAAGTTATAATTCGAAATGGCAAAATCCCCTATGTTCAGCTCTAGTTAACTGTCCTAGCTACTGGTTAGGGCAAATAATTTCCGTCTCCGATTTCTTAATAATTTCGGAGAGTTTTTCCCGATAATCAAAATTTTCAAATGTAACCAAATTCGCACTTTGTGCTTCTCAGCGCACTCAATTGCTCAATAACGCAATCAGTGAACTACACTAGGCTTCGTTAAAACCATTAAGAGAAACTGATTTTATGCTTTGCACAAAGTTTCTCTTACTTAGGAACTTCGTTCCTCAAAAAGAAAGTTTTGAGAATATCAAAGTTAATTCTCTTTTCACAAGTCAAAATAAAGTAAAAACTGTACAATCCCTAATATGATCTACAGAAGCAAGACACAGTAACCAGTAATTTACCGCTCAAGAAAGTGTGCTTTAATACGCACTGTTTGTCAGTTTAATAAGACAAAATCAACAAGTTTCAACTGATTTTTGGTAGTTTTTCAAGCTCCTTTTATGCTGCTAGTCACGTGGATTTACATGTCAAATTCAACTATTGATTGGTTGTAGATAATAATGTCGACAGAGTGTGACACTTTTCCATAACGTCACTTTTTCAGTGTAAATTTGATGTCATGGGAAATTTGTTAACCGTGTAGAAGTTTTGTCGAATATTCTGTATCAATAACAGGTTGATTCGCAATCCAATCGCAAATAATCTGATGCAATACTGTAAGGTCGTAGTATTGTTTTGCTGGTGGTTGAGGTAGTTCGAGTTTGAGTTTTACTTCATGAATGACGATTGTGTACTAATAATTGATGCTAAATATAAATGTTGAAGAAATTGGACAAATCCGTATGACTTCAATAGAATGTAGCATTAAATTTCGCTTGTCACGCTATTCTAGCTTCAAGGCTTGAAATGACTTTGAAGCGCTATTTAATTTGATTTCTGAGTTGTTAAGCTCAGCTGCAATATTCCTGTTTTTTATCAATAAGATGTTTTCTAAAGTTTTCTACCGTTGCGGTAGGTGTTTGGAACGTTTTAATGTCTTAATTTGATAAATTGTAGAATTCCAATGTAGTATCATGTCTATTGTTAACTAGTTTTTTCAGGTTTGCTTTGGTACCCCTCGCGCATGTTCATCAATGAGTTCCATTGTGTTATATGCATTGATTCGAGAGTCATAAGGTTTTGTTGCATCTTGCACCGATCAATTATACTCCACTATTAAATCCGCAATTTTTGTAGCTGTTATTGTAGTTTCATTTTCAATTGGCCTCTAAATTGTAGAAAAACATTGAGAGTCTCCTTCAAGTTTAATTTGAATATCAAATTGTTTTCCACGGTAGTATTTGCGGACTTTTTACAGTCAGCTGAAATCTTTTTAATAATGTATATGTGACAACCAGAAATCAATATCTGGATAAAAGAGTTACAATGGGACCAATTTCCCAAGATATTGATTTTTCCGCCATGTGATGTTATTGAGTTTAAGGGCTTCATCGAATTTTGTTTTGGTGTTTTGGGTCAAAGAAGACTTTTATAGTAACTTCTACAATATTTTTGTTGCTAAAATCTGGCCCAGCTGCCAATATGCAGACCAATTCTTGTTTCTGTTGACTTTTGGTGCTATTAAAAGGTAGACTGCCACGTTGTTGAAAGCTATTTCACCGTTTCCATTCACTTTTTCCCGTGTGAACTCAAAACTTTTGTGCAAAATTTCTCCTTGTTGAATCAAGTATTTGGTTTTTTCACTGTTCAATTGACAACTTCTTTATATCATTCAGATAGTTTTTGTTTCCTAGTTTTGTTTCAGTTGGTGTTCTTTATACACAAAAAACCTATTCGAACAAAGTACCCTTTTTTGTACAGCTCCTGTTTTTTTATTTCTGATTTTCATTTGATACTAGTTTTATTTCTTTTTTCAGCCAACAGCCTTGCTAACCCACACCACTTTTTTTGACAGTCAGGGCGTTTTTTGATGTTTCTTCCCACAGTTCATCACGTTCTGAACCCTTAGTCTATCTTCAAAACTTTTCCTACAATTTTGGCCAAGGTAATTGACAGGGCAGCCGTCATGGTCAATAATTTTTTTGACAACACTAGTTACCATACGCTTAAATAAAAAATTTTGTAACTGTCAGTTCAATAAGGAGCTTGAGTGTTAATTTTTCATTTGTCTAGAGTGGTGTCACTAGAGTAAAAACACGGCAGGGAAAATTGATGGCTTCCGCGACAGAAATATTAGTATATAAACTTTTAAAATCTAGTGAATTTATTTGCTCATTCGCCTCAACCCTAAGCTGAAATTTTTTCCACTAAATCTTCTGTTGAAAAGGTTGTCCCTATCACAATTTTTCTCCATGAAGTCATTCAATAAAAATATATATACACAATTTATATTTTATGTGTCTTCAGTAGAGTCTTCAGCATCAATCCGTTCACTACAAACTTATATATAGGTATGTTTTTTTTTCTTAAAGTAACGGGCACACAAGTTTTGATCACACTTGCACCTAAACTTTTGGCCAAGTTTGCTTTGAATTGCCTTGCTGACTGTTTTTTTGTGACGAGGAGAACGAAAATTGAATACTTTGCTGCATTGAAGGGGAAATTGATGTGTTAGAGCAACAAATATATTGGCGACATCAGATGCTGAGGCTGTCAATAATGATGAGTTGTTTAGTTTCTCTTTTCCAGCATTGGGTAGTTGTATAATGTCAAATTGATTCTTCATAGGGATGAATTTTCTGACACTGACAATACATGAACCTGATATTCAAAGTTTGTAAATGTTTGTATCTTGTAAATCTGCAAATAGAAAGTGGCTTCAGGAGGACCTAATTAGTTTTAAGATGATGCCGCTTAGCCTTTCACACGTCCAAAATAGAAACGGACGGGACTGTGGAATATAACCTCTGATAACTTTTCAAGGTGCAAACGTTTACTCCGGCAATTTTCCTTAGTGTTACTAGCTCATATGATCTGATAAGACGATTTGAAAATGGATTTTGACTTCCATCTAATAATTTTAATCCGTTTTTCGGGAAAATTTTTGTTTACTACTAATGTACGGGGCAATACGTTTACTGAAATATTATGCAAATCTATTTATCGTATCACTAAGCACAACCGCAGAGATGCAAAACTTGCATCAGCACAAATTAAATCGTATAGCATATGCCATCAAACTGTAATTTGTGCAGCTCGTCCGTCTAAAGAAGGTACTGAAAAATGTCCATAAAATCTACATCTTCAGTAGATTCTTCAGAAACAATTAGGTTTATGACGACCTTTTTTCTGTGTATTCTGTCGTTCTTAAGTACGGGCGCTCGAATTTTGATCAGTCTTGTACCTGAACTTTTTCTTGATTCAATTTGCGTGAGTTGCATTGACTGTTTTTTTTGGCCTGACGAGAAGAACGAATAACGAATAGACGTTGAACTGATTTTTTCCAGAATTGAGGAGAGGTATAATGTCAAATTGATTAATCTCAGGGTTGAATTTTGTGACACTGATAATACGACTACTTGATATCCGATGTATCTATATGTTTGAGGAGAATATTCTAGTAGCTTGTGAATCTGCGAATAATAGATGCCTTCAGGAGGTTTTTTCAGTTTTGTGACAATGTCAGATAATATTTCAGCCATCCAATCTAGGAATAGTTTTTGATAATTGTACCAGATGCCAGCGTTTACTATGTCAAGATTCTCTTATTTTTCTAGCTCATTAGATCTGAAAAGACGACTTGAACAAAGAATTTAACCTCTATCCAATAATTTTATCCTGTTTTTGGACAATTCTTTGCGTACTACTAAAGTCAGGTCAATTTTTTGAAATAACATGCAAACCTCATAACCCTAAGCACAGCAGAGTGTTATATAACGTGTATCCTCACTACGCAAAGCATGTATTATGTAGTAGTAGTAGTAGTAGTAGTAGTAGTAGTAGTAGTAGTAGTAGAAGAGGCTTTCTGGTCTCGCCTATGGGCGTTTAACTCTTTCATTTATCATCTAGCACAAGTATTTTAAGGGGGTTACAGTTTCCGCAATTGCACAAGATTCTCCAGCTGATGCTGTCAAGTTCATTTTAGCGCTTGTGAAAATAGTCATTTATATTCGCGTCAGAAGTTTCCTGCTGAGTGTTCTGTCAGTTGTTTTTCTCACTACGTTGCTTAGTCTTGTTGCTCGGGTTCAAATTTTCGCCGCATTTTCTCAGTCTGTGTTTAGGAATTTCATTTTTTTTTGCTTTGTCTTGTTTCTGTTGATTAAAATTTGGGTATCGTCGCACCATTGATGTTTTAATTTCTATTTACGTCAGATAAATGAAACAGGAGATCATGTAGTTCCACGTACATGGAGATGGGGAGTATATTGTGTCGGGTCAGTCGTTTTCTGTAAACTTCTACTGAACTGCATATACATTAAGTGGTTGTTTTTTGTACTCTCTCGAGTGCCCTGGACTCAAGTTTGGAGTGGTGCCACACCTGAGATGCATACGTGAGTACCGGTACAACATAATCAATAAAAGCATATAGCTTGGTTGGCAGGTTTGCGAATAGTGAAATGTTTTTCTTCAGTGCTTAGAAGGAAGTCCAGCCCTTGCTAACTCGTTTTCGGTAGTTTTCAGCCCAGGATAAGTTTGAAGACATGATCAGCCCAAGGTCTTTTTGGTTTTTCACTATTTCGAGACTTTGATTTTCTTCAGTGGTTGGGGTTTCACTGCTGATTGACAGGATTTTGCTCTAATGCAGGTTAGGGACCATATCGTTTTCGTTGCTCCATTGTTGAATGGTTTTGGTTGCTTGATCACCTTCTTGGAGACTTGATTTTATAAATTTGAAGTCATCAGCGTATCCAAATTCCAGTGTTCTTTGTATGCAGTTGGATAAGGTGTTGATGTACACAATGAACCTTAAAGGCCCCAAATTTGAGAACTGTGGTACTCCACTGGTAACCTTGGACGTTTCAGACTTCTGTTGTCGAATTTTAACCCTTTGTTGTCGTTCTGTCAGGTATTTTGCGAGCAGTTCTAGCAATTTCCCACCACTTCCCATGTCTCCCAGCGTGAATATGAGTTTTTGGTTGGTAACCTTATCGAAAGTTTTGCGCAACTCGATATATAGGGCGAGGATTTCTTCCTATTCTTTTTTGACCATGCAGTTTAAAATCTTGTCTAGAAAGACTACTAAATGCTGAACTACTGATCGATCCTGTTGAAAGCCGTATTGTTCCTCTCTGAGCTGGTGTTCGATCAAGGGGTACATCCTGGCGAAGAGAATCTTCTCAAGGACATTGGACACGTTTTTGAGTGAGGTGATGGGATGGTATTGTGAGATGTCAGCGCGGTCGTTTTCTTTGTGCATTGGTGTGATCTCGGAGATCTTCCAGCTAGTGTTAAATTTTCGTTTGTTTAGGCCGGCCTGGAAGACTAGTTTAAGGGATTTCGCTAATGCTGGTATTCTTTAAAACAATGTAACCAACGTCATGTGGTCCACATGCTTTGTTTATCTGGAGGTCACGTAGGGTTTCTTCGATTTCATTTTCGGTGATGGTAAAGTAATTGAGTTTTGATTTTGGATATGCTTGTTCTTGCTGCATTTGCTTTTTGGTGATGAAGACATCGGAGAAGAAGTTGTAGAACAAATTTCATTTCTCGATGTCAGTATGTGCTATTGTCTTCTGGGTTTGTCCGTTTGCAGTGATGGTGTAGTACATTTCGTAAGGGAATTGTTTTGTCTTGTGGAGGGATTTGAGGTATTTTTGCATCTCGGACATACGTTTTCCTTTGAAGAGTTTTTCTTCGTTTGCAGTTTGGTCACTTAATATTCGGTCTTTGATATATTTTTCTTTCCTTTTCATTTTCTAGAGGAGAGATTGATTCGGTTTTCGTTCATATTTTTTTCACGGTGTTCAACATTTTAAATTGGTGGCAAGTGCGCGGGGTTACCCAGGTGGAAGTTGGGCTCGGTGATAGGTAACACGGGGATGTGGTTGTCGATGATCTAATGGAGCCAATTGTACCATCGCATCACTCGTTCATCAATGTTGCTATAACATTTTGGCGCGAATGAATGTTCAACTATGTAAGTGTTCAACATCTGCCAGGCGGTTTTTTTGATACGCATGTTGGATTTTGGTTGGCGGTGGCTTGTTGGATATGTCTCTGATTATGGTGATTTGAAAAATTTGGTGGTCGGAGTATCGTTTTTCGTTAACAGAATACCCTGCTTCGAGTTTTGTATCTATTTGAGGGATTTCGAAGCTTTCAAGTGACTGCGTGAGCATGAGTCTAAGGGTGATCTATTCCATTGCGGACCACATTTTCCTTGTACTTGTCATCGGATGTCATGCCCTCCCAATCAGCTGTGTCAAGGTTTGTATCACCAGTGATGACAATCGTGGATTCTTGTTCTGCTGCTGTTCTCTTCATTTATTTTAGAAAAGCTCCGAGATAGTTTTTGCTAGCTCTGCATGGACTGATTTTCGGTGGGTTGTATATGCAGCAGAATACTTTTTGGTTTAAGTTATGTAGAAAGTTCAACTGCGGCGAGTTAAATGTCTTTTTCTTTTGGCTCTGAACAGATGTTTACTCCTCTGTGTGGCAAATTTTTGATTGCAATGAGTACTCCTCTATGTTTTATTTTGTGGTTGCTCAGTGGTCTGTTATTCCTGTGGATTTCGTATCCGCGGGGAAGAGGGCTTCATCCGGTATGTCAGCGGTCAGCCAGGACTCGGTGAGGCAAAAGATGCGACATCCCAATTTGGCAATTTCGTTTGAGAAGGCTAGTCATCTGTTGAAGTCGGAGAGGCTTGTTGTCAATTCTCTGTTGTAGCCTCAGGTGTTGGATGCGTAGTTCTCTGGGTTTGACCCCGGAGTCCAGTATGCTCATGCGGACTTGGAGAATTTCGTTTTCAGTCTGTTTCTCTTCGGTGTTGAACTCCCGGGAGATGTAGACCCTTTTTTCGAAGGTTGTTATTTTGTGTGCAGACAGGAGAATTTTCCGTCGTTGGAGTTCGTTGCTGACCTTCACAAGGATTGTTAGGTTTTTGTATTGATTATATGCTCCAATACCTCTGACATTATCAATTGGGCAGTTTTCGACTGCTAGGAAGATAAACATTTGCTTCACATAGTCTACGTCTTCGTCATATCCTGCCCCTCCGGTTCTTTACTGGGATTCAGGGATGCCACGGAAGCGGATGCCGTCGTAATTTTCTTTGAATCCGTTGTTTCTTTTGGGTATCAACTGGTTTTGCGGTTTTACCCAAGCAGGGATATGGGTTTTTGTTGGCTCTGGTGGTGGTTTTGCCGTAATTTGAGTTTTGATATGGGCCAGTTTTTGTTTGTCTTCTGCACACCGAGTGGTTGCTTCAAAATTTGCCCTTTCTCTGGTACTTGCGATTTGTCGAGCACGCAATCCCGCTGTTTGTTTTGTACGCAAGTGTTGCACACAAGAAGAACATTCTGTCTAATTTCTTGGATGCCATATATTGACTTTTTGCTAATTCCAGTGAAGTTGTGTGTGAGATCCATCGAGTCACCGCAAGAGACACAGTGGAAAACAGCTTCGCAGTTGCTGATGTTGCTCTTGCAGGTTTTGCTGTTGCTTTCACTACGGACACGGATCATTTTGACTATCTATTGCAATTCCGACACTCCGGGGAGCCTCCGGATTCACGAATAGATAGCGTTGGTGGTGGGATTAAAATTATACAGCTATCAGTTTCGGATGCAGTTCCGATACTCCGAGGAGCCTCCAGATTAAAAAAAGATAGAGGTAGATAGAAAGGAAATGAGAAAAAGCTTCTTAGGTTTGATTTATCTAATGCGAATGCGATACTTCGGGAGCCTCCGGTTTCACGGATAAATAGCTTTGGTGGTGGGAACAAAGCTTCTTAAGTTTGATTTATCTAAAGCGATTCCGATACTCCGAGGAGCATCCTGATTCACGAAAAGGTAATTCTGGGAAGGGGTTCCTCTTAATACTACTACCTTGTTCTGATGCAATTCCGATACTCCCTAGAGCCTCCGGATTCACGAAGAGAAAGTGCAGAAAGTAAAAGAGGGAACTAACTTATGATTGTTGAAGCTTTCTTTTCTTTATCTTGTCACTCTGTTTCTTGTTTGGCTTTTTCTTTAGTTTCTTCGGTCGTTTCTTCTTTATCAGACGGCATAAATTTCCACTTTTACGTGGTACACAAGGACAAAGCGGCTCTCGATGATGGAATGTTGTTTCTATTCTTGAGGACAAATTTGTTTTTAAACAAATACTGTACAGTATGTTTAGTATTCTTCGTGTTTGGGTTAACTGAGAGTCCAAGTTTGGATTTTGGAATCGTCTCTAGTCGTTTCCTCGTCTTTTGTCCACAACTGTGTTTCAGTTTGGTGATAAAAATGCCATAAAAATCTAATTCAGTAGATTCTTGAGCATCAGTTTGATTCACGACAGACTTACATATAGGTGTAATTTTTTATTCGTAAGGTTACGAGGCACGAATTTTGATCAGTCTTGCACCTGAACTTTTTTTGACCCAGTTTGCTTTGAATTGCGTTGGCGACTTTTTTTCGTCGCGACGAGGGGGATAGCATCTGCTCTAATATTGTGTTTTCGCTAGTAGTTGTTCGTTTTGGTTGAAAGCAATTCTAATTGACTAAATTTGCTTATTTACTTTAGTAAACTATCTCGAACAGCAACGTTTTCTTGCGAGAGGAATATGTTACTGAAATTACTATGGTTCATTCTAAAGCATTGCGGCTTCAACCATTTAGCGAACGAAATTGTGCTTAGCACCTATTACAATTAAACGATTTTTGCTGTTTTATTATCAACTTTTGGATGGCTCTAGCGGTTTGAGTCTTCGAACGGGTAAGTCGACAATCACTTTATCAACTGAAGAACTCCTCTGGTAAAAAAACTGTAATTCAGTAGATGAACTGTTTATTAGCGAGCAATTATTTTTTGTGTTCCAATTTTAATATCTCGTTATGTAGTGAAAACATATTTCTAGCATTGAAAAAGTCAATTTCAGATGTTTTGTTTCCATGTTTTTTGGTAACTGACAGTTAGCAATGTGGGACATAGAGTCAAGTTTTTTGCGGCAAATCATCCTAACTTCCATATTTAGCCATCTTGAAGTTGCATCCGCAACATGCTCCAAGGGGGCAACAGGAATAAGATGGTAAAACACGAATAAATCCACCAAATAAATATGTTTCCAATTCCAGTTAGAATCCATAAACCCAAATTAAATTGAATAAAACTATATGCAACCCCCTTTTGCCTAAAACCGGAGCGCAAAAAACATCAACAAAAAAGCTAATCAGCGAAAAAACGGGCGAGACCGGACACGGGGCGGACGAAGGTGCCGTAAGCCGTTTTCACTTTAAGTACTCTGTTGTTACCATCTCGTCCAGGGAACACTTCTTCTACTCTTCCCAGAGGCCAAATAACACGTGGGGTGAAGTCTTTCAGGATCCACACCACATCGTTGACTTTGAGTGAATTTCCGGCGTTTTCGGTCCATTTTGGTCGCTTTATCAAGGTCGGTAGGTATTCCCGGACCAGTCTCCTCCAGATGTGATTGAGTAATTGTTGAACATTCTTTCAAGACTTCATGTTAGCTGGCTTGGTTGACGGGAAGATACCAGGGGGAAGAGAGTTGTAAGGACGCTGAATTAGAAAATGGTTTGGCGTCAATGGTTCTTCGTTTTCCATGGCGTCCGACACGTTTGTAAGTGGTCTGGAGTTCATTATAGCTTCTGCTTCAACCATGACTGTGTGGAAAACGTCAAAAGTAATCTTTCTTGACCCTAGAATGATCAGGAGCGTCCGCTTGACACTCTGGATCAGCCGCACCCAAGCGCCGCCAAAATGAGGGCCATAAGGTTGGTTGAAGTGCCACTTGGTGTTCTGTGCTGCAAGTGCTTTGTAAATTTTGTCCTCGTCGAGATCATTCAGACACTTTTTGAGTTCTTCTTTGGCACTAAAAAAAGTCTTACCGTTGTCACTGTACAAATCAGCGGGCTGACATCTTCGCGAAGTGAAGCGGCGGTAGGCGTTCAGAAAAGTGTCTGTATTCAAACATGGACAGCTTTCCAAGTGGACAGCTCGCATTACCAGACAAGTAAAGATGAGGCCGTAGTGTTTCTGATGCTTATCTTTTCCTTCCTCAATGTAAAATGGGCCGAAAAAGTCTAATCCGCAGTTGGCAAATGTAAATTGTTTGTTTTCGGTCGGGAAGCGGCAATCAGGTAGCGGTGCCCTGAAAGTCTCAATGCTTTGGGGTTCGAAACGTCGATAAAGGAAGCATTTGTATCTAATGCTCTGCAGTGTTCTGCGGAGACCAATTACGTAGTACCTTTGCTGTACAAAAGCCTTAGTGGCTTCTGTTCCCTGATGCAAACAGATGCGATGGGCAAGTTCGAGGTATAAACGACAAATGTGATCTTTTGCATGAAGTAGTTTTGGCCGCATGGCCAACTCGAGTTCACTGGGAGCAAAAATTAGCCTTCCACAGACGCGTAATATACCGTTCTTATCAAGCATTGGGTTTAACGACCTGTGTTTGAATTTCGGGTCCAGTTTATGGCTAATTTTTTGGCAACTCGATAACGGTTGGGAAGCTATTGACTTGCGACATTTGTATCAAGTAAGATTTTGATAATTCATTGTCTTCAACAGTGTATTGATGGTGATTGTCACGCTGTTTTTTTTGCTCTGTAGATCAGATTGAAAACAGTAGCTATCGTTAGCAAAATCTTTGTCCATTTTGAAAACTGTTTAGGGTCGAGTACTGGTTTCTTGGTCCTTAAGGCAGATCGTGTTGTTGCAGCACAAATCGGCATTTGCTTTGTAGGTCTACAAAAGACATCATTTGTGGAGAGAAAATCTGGTGGCTTAAACCATTTTGCTTCAATTTCCTTGGGTTCTAAACCACGAGTACCATGATCAGCTGGGTTTAGGTTTGTCGCAATACGATTCCAATTGTCAGGTTTGCTTTTTACTTTTATTTCTGCAATGCGATTAGCAACAAAAACTGGTTGCTTCTTGGAAGAACCAATCGAGTCAAGGACAACTTGACTATCCGTCCAATAAAGAACATTGCTGATTTCAACAGAGAGTTCATGTCTAACAAAATTCAGGAGTCGAACACCTGTGACAGAAGCCTCTAGTTCCAACTTTGGAACGCTCAACTGTTTTACGGGCGCTACTTTGCATTTCCCGACCGCGAATGCAGTTTGTACTTCGTTGCTGGTCTTATTCAAGCTCCTGAGGTAGACAACAGCACACGTTGCAACAATCGATGCATCAACAAATACATGCAACTGGTTCTCTGTCTCCAGTAGATTCTGTGTTGTCATCTGTCGTGGAATTTCAAGTTGGGGCATGGAGTGATAACTGTTAAGGAGCTTTTGTAAGGGATGTAGAAGTTCAATTGGGAGTGGCTCGTCCTATTTTCTACCTAACTTCCAAAGTTGCTGAAGAAGAGTTTTGAACTTTATTGTCATTGGGCCAAGAAACCCAATTGGGTCAAAAATCGATGACACCAGACTGAAAAGTTTCCGTTGAGTGTATTGTTCAGCTTCTTTAGGGAATTCTCCTAAGGATTTCATGAAAAATGTATCTTTTTCAAGGTTCCATTTTTGTCCGAGGACTCTTGTTTCACTCTTGGGCTCCTCGAGGTCTTCTGGGGTAATACACTGAAGAACCTGTTGATGGTTTGACAGGAATTTTGTGAGGCGGAAACCACTGGCTCTCAGGCAGTTCTTTACTTCAAATGCAGTCGCGTTGGCATATTCAGGAGAGTATAAAGACTGGATGTAGTCATCCATATAAAAATAAGACTTTATAGCGCTCTGTGCTTTTGGATATGTCTCGACGTTGTCCTCTGCGCATCTGTTTAAGACAAACATTGCACAAGATGGTGAGCAAGTTGCACCGAAAATCAGTCTGGTGAATTGAAACTGTCGCACATCATTGTCAATAGACCATAGGAAACGTAGTGCAGATTGATCTTCTTTTCGGATGCCGATTTGCATGAACATTCCTTCAATGTCTGCCAAAATAGCAATAGGTTTTTCACGAAATCTGACCAAAATTCCTATTAGACTGTTTAAGAGGTCTGGTCCTGTTAGAAGATTGGAATTTAGTGACTCGCCTTTGAATTTTGACGCTGCATTGGCGACACGACGCACTTTGTTTGGTTTGTTTGCGCTTTGAACAGGGTGATGCGGCAAGTACCATATTTTCTCAGGGGGTGGGTCTGTCATTTCCACTGGCTTGACGTAATTTTTCTCGAGATCTGTGACAAGAGTCTGTTGGTACATATCATTTAGTTTTGGATCATTATTAAGTCGTTTGTTCAAACTGTTTAGCTGATTGAGGGCAGAAAAATAGTTATTTTGAAGATTGGCAGGTACTTTCCATGGAAGACCTATTTCATACCTTTCCCCTGTGTGGTTGATAGTACTCTCAAGTATTCGAATGGCAGACTTTTCATTTTCAGTGATAGTATTATCTTCTTTTCTGGTACCATCGATCTCTATTGACCAAAACTCTTGTATCAAATTGTCCAGGGGTTGTTCTGGACTTTTCCGACAGACATGGTATACAAATACTTTCGAATTATTAGAAGATTTTGAAGAGCGGTTTCCTAGTGTGTTCAGGTACTCTCCTGCAAGTGTCCATCCAAGCTTTGTCTTTACTCCGAAGGGGCGGATTTCGGTGCCTTGAATTAATTCAGTAGGATGCGTAAAGGCAAAAGCATTGACACCAAGGAGTGCTCCAATCTTACCCTCGGCATTGTCTGGGAAATATATGTGTCGAAGTTCATTGAATGCATCGCAACCATAGTTTAGCTCAGTGACATTGGCTGCATTAACGTTTAATGTAGGGGTGCTGTAGGCTCTGGATATTTGGAACTTTTCATTAAACTGATTGAAAGGGCAAACTGTTATTGGTTGCTTTATTTTTGATAGGGGCATTTCGTAATCAACGCTTAGATATTGAACAGTAGTTGAAGAGTTATATTCGCGTGGGAGTTCCAGGTAGTCAGAAACAGCATCTAATAAAAACGTAAACTGACTGCCGGGGTCAATGAGAGCATACGTGTCGAATACTTTATCTTCTTTGATAAAGGATACTGGCAGCAGCTGTAACTGCTCAAACCAATATTTCGGTGTACTGGATATTTGGTTGACATTGAAATTTTGGCTGGTAGAAGGTCCTTCAAATTCGCACGTTTCGATGACTGTTGATTATTAATATTTCCAAAAATTTTTCCGTACCTGAGATTGCTTTTGGGTTTGAATGGTGTTATTTTATTCTGAGTTGCTTCAATACTTTTTTGCGTTTGTGAGTTGTTGTCGTCTTTCGATGACCAATTTTGTTGACCTGAGGTTTTAGTTTGCTGTTGGACGTTGCTGATAGTAAAAGCGGCATGTGTTCTGCTGAATTGTTTAGCTGGATTATGTAGTGTTGTATGGTGACAACCATTACACACTTGACAACGCTTCGAGGAGGGACAAGTGTCTCTGCGATGTTGATTACTTAAACAGTTTGTACACAAGCTATTTTTCTGGATAGTTTGAAATCGACCTTCAGGGGACAATTTATGGTTGTCTGAACAAGTTGCAACAAAATGCGGTTTGTGACATTGAACACAATTTGTGTGCTTGTTTGCAAACTGTTGCTCATTTTTCGAGCCGTTGTGATTAACCTTTCGATGATCTAAATCGTTCCTTTGAGACTGTTTTGCAGTTGTTTGCTTAAACTGTTCTTGAACCGATTGTTGTGCTGTCACAGCAGGATAATTGCCGTTTTTGTTGTCAGTGAGGCTACTGGTTCTATTTTCCTGGTTTACTTTGTCATAAACCCTTGCTTGAACATCAAGCCACTTTTGAAACTCAACAAGGGTAGTTGTTGTAACATTCTCTGTCAGGGTGTATTCAGTCCATTTAAGAAGCAAGTTGTGGGGAATTTTTTCCTTCGCTTTACTCAAAAAAGTAGACGATTGAAGGTCGGCTTGAAAACCTAGGTTCTGAAAAGCCTTGACAAGTCTCTTTAGAAATGAAGAGAATGCTATGAAGGATTGCTTATTGTAAGAACTATTACATTTCCAGCTCTCTAATTGGTTGATAAAAGCGTTGACAACAACTGAAGGGTCGCCAAAGCGGCTCATTATCTCGTTGAGGGCTGTATTATAATAGCATGGATCACAAGTGTAAGCATGTATCAGATCCTTTGCCTTACCCGACACTGACTTCTGTAGGTAGGTTATTCTGTGTGTGTCAGTAATTGAAATGTTACTGTGAACCATTGAGAAAAAATTATTTATTCACTCATGATAGTGCATGGGGTTACCATTAAAATTTTGCAATTTTAATGGCGACAATTTGATCGCGCATTTTAGGTCGACGGATGTTGGCTGAAGTTCACTATTGGTCATTGAGGGGACAAAATGTCCAGCTGTAGCAAACACTGGAGCCTGATGCTGCTTTACGCTTGAAGTTGGCAAGATGTTGGCAGGATAAAGATTAGGCAGAGGGGGAGGTCGCAAGTGCGAAATTTCGTCGTTTGAATGACTTTGATTCACAGCGGGTTCAGCTGCCATGTTCTTGATGGGTGAAGGATATGATAAATAAGCGTTTGTTTTGTTCTGACCAATATCCACCACACTGGTTCGAGTAGCCGGATTGAAGCTATGGACTGGTTTGTTCGCTTCTTGAGAGGTTGTGGAATGCGTTGTAAGAAGTTGTAGATCGCTCTGCACTGACTGGATATTTGCTTGCGCTGGGGTAGTAGATGGGTAAACGGGAGGCCTTTGAACTGCTAAACCCTGAATTGGGAAGCTGTTTGTCAAGGTTCTGTTTTTTACAGGATCATTGGGACCGATGTTGAAAGAACTGACATGTTGCACAAAATTGTTTTCAGGCTTTTGAGGTTTGAGTTGAACATCTTGTTCTTTTGAAAAACAATAGCTCTGGACATCCGAAACTTCGTTTGCAGCTGTTGTTGGTTGTAAATTGTCTGTGAAACAATAATGCATAGGCTGAACGTAGTTTTGTTTAGATGAGTGAGGGTTTTGATCTATTGTCACGTATTCAGGTCCATGATTAAGAGGCTTGTCAATAACTGCTTTGCCAAGGAATGGGTTTCCACCTTCATCTTGAAGGGTTGGACAAGGTACGTTGACGTTTCGGAAGCCTCTCTGACTTTCAGGGGTCAAAGATAAACTGAATCGGTTAACAAACTGCTTTTGTTTGGATTGAGAACCGCTGAATTCTAAATCCTTTGCCGTTAGGAAATTGGGTTCTTGGTTCAACTGATGATCCAAGTTTGACATGTTGAGAGGCGACAAAATTAAGGTTTCTTGCTGATGATTAGCATTGAGTCGTTCTAGGGTGTTTGATGCTGTTGGATGATAATGACTAGCATGATGTGTTGAGTTGGAGTCAATTTTAATGTTCTGTTGATGGAAATTTTGTTGTTGATTTATCAAATGGCTAATAAGAGGATCCTGGATTTGCTGGTTGTTCAGGAATAGTGATGGCTTGACTGGTCTTGGAGGAATGGGCGGTGGATTAATGAAGACTGTTGTGTCGTTCGGTTGTGAACTGGCTGCTTGCTCGACAAATGTCTCTTCAGTGATAACATTGCGTGTTGGTGTTGATCGTTCTGAATCCAGTCGCCGGCTGCTTGGGCGAGAGGGAATTTTAATGTTATCGCGAAGTCTTGTTGAGGACTGGCTTAATAGACCATCATCGTCCAATGTGTCAACTTCCAGTTCGTATTGCTGCAGTCTGGATGTTAAGGCTTTCTGTCTGTCGAGAATCGAAGTTGCTGTACTCTGGTGAGGCTTCGCCCTCAACACTGCTTCTGTCTTCTTGTCCAATTCTGTTTGCAGCGTTTTGGCTCTGTTTATCAGTAGATTTAATGATCGGAAGCTCTTTCTATCGTCTATTGCCTTCTGTAACAAATCAAGCTGGCTTTTCAAAGAACTTTCCGTTGATTTAAACATGTTTACTGCAAACTGACACTCGTCGTTGTTCCTTTGCGACATCTTTGATCTCTGTTGTTGGTTGTTGTTGTTATGGTTGTCTTTCAGGTTAAAATGAAAACGGCGAAAAACCGGAGCGACGAACTTTTGATGTCAAATTCTAATTTGGCTACCAGCCAAAATTTTCCTATAAAAGTTCAGCGACGAAAATTTTTTCAAAAACAAGAATCCTAAGGTTGTGGTGGTGCTAATTATAGTAGATTTTATTTGCTAAAAAAAGAAAAAAACTCGTTCGAACGTTCATCGTCTTTTTTTTTAAAGGACCAAATAACTGCTACGAATAGATTTTCTTTTTTGTTTTCAAATAGTTTTTTTTTTCTTCGGACAATGACTGTAAACTTTATTTTGTGCTTTCTCCCTGAATGTAAGCAAAAAAATTAGTTCTACTGTTTTACTTTTACGAGAAGCCCAAAAGGAGGTTGCTGAAAAAAAATTATATTATTTTTTTTTTCTTTTTGCGGAGCGACTATGCAACGAGGTTTACAAGAAAAAACGTTGGTTGTTGCGTTGTCTCTGTGTTGATTTAGGAAAACCCACTAAGGACTTTACTGTGTAGAACTGCTTGAGGTTCCTGAGAGATGTTTTGCTCTTCTTGAAATAATTGAAATCTTCTAAATGGGGTGACTACTGATACCAAAAAGAAAAGGCTTCTAATTTTACAATGGTGACTTCTGAAACCAGTAAAAATTATCGATTTCTTCTCCGTAACTACTGGATTCGTGCAAAATTTGTTCTTCTGATTGGTGACTACTGAGACCAGCAGGGGAATAGGGACTTCTTCTCGGTGACGTTTGTGACCGCGGACAAGGAAAAAATTAAACGGTTCTTAAAGTTAACAGGGGAAAACTTTTTGCGTTTTTTTGCTGAAGGCTATATTTTATATATATCGTTTTGCATATCTTTCGAAAAATCAGAACTTTGTTCTAGCTGGGAAGTTGTTTTATGTGTTTTGCTTTCTTTATTGCAGGTGTTCTTAGGATTTTGTAATAAGAGTTTTCTATTTTTAAAGAAGAATGTTTCGAACTTTTTTCTGTAACTCTTATTGATTCCAGACTCCGAATATAATATATTCGAAAAGAAAAATTTGGAGACAATTTCAAAACCTTACTCAAAAAATGAGTTAGACTGTTTGATTTACAATTTAGGTTTTTTTTTGTGCAGTCCGAAAATCGAAACCGTTTTTCTTTTTCTTTTTTCGAAAGGCCTTTTTAACTTCTCTTTTTTTTTTCTGAGGCTGACTCATATATCTACTAAATAAGAACTTTCGGCAATTGCACGGTAAGTCAGAGGGCTAGTTTGACAACTTGGTTTGCTTTCAAGGCGATGTGTAGTCAGAAAAATAAACTATTTTTCTGAATTTTTTGCTGATTTCAAAAAAGTTTTCTTGGCAATTCGCGTTATTGAGATCAAAATTCGATGTATTGACCTAAATAGCTTTCTCTCCTGTGTAAAATTAACTCACAGGGCTAGCATAAGAGTTCAAACTGCAAATAGACAGGATATAAGGTCAGGAAATCAAAAGGAGTTTTTTTTTAATTTTTCTGGCTTCAGAAAAAGTTTTAAAAAATTCCTGATCTTTCTTGTTTTTGAGATCCCAGTGTACTATATCGACTAAAACAACTTTCTGGCTACTGCAAAATTAACTCAAAAAGATAGTTTGAGAGCGTATTTTGTGGATTAATAGGGTATGGGGGTCAGAAAATTGAAATGGGTTTTTTGATTTTTTTGATTTCAGAAAAAATTTTCTGACATTATTCGTGTTTGATGACTCAGAATACTAAATCAACCAAAATAGCTTTCTGGCTACTGCAAAACTAATTCACAAAGATCTTTAAAAGTTTATTTTGTGAATCAATAAGATATGGGGTCAGAAAATCAAAATGAGTTTTTTGATTTTTCTGATTTCAGAAAAAATTTTCTGACAATTCTCGTTTTTGATGACTCAGTATACTATATCGACCAAAATAGCTTTCTGGCTACTGAAAACGAACTCACAAAGATAGTTTAAAAGTTTATTTTGTGAATCAATAAGATATGGGGCCAGAAAATCAAAATGGGTTTTTTGATTTTTCTGATTTCAGAAAAAAATTTCTGACAATTCTCGTTTTTGATGACTCAGTATACTATATCGACCAAAATAGCTTCCTGGCTACTGCAAAACGAACTCACAAAGATAATTTAAGAGTTTATTTTGTGAATCAATAAGATATGGGGTCAGAAAATCAAAATGAGTTTTTTGATTTTTCTGATTTCAGAAAAAATTTTCTGACAATTCTCGTTTTTGATGACTCAGTATACTATATCGACCAAAATAGCTTTCTGGCTACTGCAAAACGAACTCACAAAGATAGTTTAAAAGTTTATTTTGTGAATCAATAAGATATGGGGCCAGAAAATCAAAATGGGTTTTTTGATTTTTCTGATTTCAGAAAAAATTTTCTGACAATTCTCGTTTTTGATGACTCAGTGTTTTATATCGACCAAAATAGCTTTCTGGATACTGCAAAACTAAATCACAGAGATAGTTTAAGAGTTTATTTTGTGAATCATTAAGACATGGGGCCAGAAAATCAAAATGGGTTTTTTGATTTTTCTGATTTCAGAAAAAAATTTCTAACATTTCTTGTTTCTAAGACTCCAGTATGACATGTTGACTAGAATGGCCTTCTCGCTATTTGAAAACTAGCTCAAAAGAATAGTTCGAAGGCTTTTTTGGTATTTCATTAGAATATGTAATCAGAAAATCAAAATGGACTTTTTGATTTTTCTGATTTTGCGACCGTTTTTCTGACTTTTGGCCTTTTTCTCACCAAATTTTTTTTTCAAAGTAGTTAAATTGCTTTTACTTGCTATTACAAAAATAAAACTAGTCAAAGTTTATCAATCGAGGTGTTATAGTAGCAGAAAACAGGTTTTTGGGGGACAAATTTCAATTTTTTGGTGGCTTTTTTGTCGAAAAAATTAGAGATTTTTGGCTCGATCTAACCGGGGAACAGGACATCAGAGGTGGCGTCTGAGACCTCGGGCGGACTTTTGCTGGTGACGTCTGACACCAGTAAAAAAACGAGAACCTCTTGTAGGGGTGACGTCTGAAACCCAACTTCCCAAAAAAAATTGTTCTTGGTGACATCTGATTCCAGTAAAAAATCCATGTTGGAGATCGTTGTCTGCTCTTGTCACAACCAAGTTATCGTTAGCGTCTGTAATTGTAACATCAGAAGGTTGAATGTCGGTTAGTTACCATTAATATGTAGTGAAAACATATTTCTAGCATTGATAAAGTCAAATTCAGATGTTTTGTTTCCATGTTTTTTGGTAACTGACAGTTAGCAATGAAGGACATAGAGTCAAGTTTTTTGCGGCAAATCATCCTAACTTCCATATTTAGCCATCTTGAAGTTGCATCCGCAACATGCTCCAAGGGGGCAACAGGAATAAGAGGGTAAAACACGAATAAATCCACCAAATAAATATGTTTCCAATTCCAGTTAGAATCCATAAACCCAAATTAAATTGAATAAAACTATATGCAACCCCCTTTGCCTAAAACCGGAGCGCAAAAAATATCAACAAAAAAGCTAATCAGCGAAAACACGGGCGAGACGGGACACGGGGCGGACGAAGGTGCCGTAAGCCGTTTTCACTTAATTACTCTGTTGTTACCATCTCGTCCAGGGAACACTTCTTCTACTCTTCCCAGAGGCCAAATACCACGTGGGGTGAAGTCTTTCAGGTTTTTGCTGTTTTATTATCAACTTTTGCATGGCTCTAGCGGTTTCTAGTCTTCGAATGGGTGAGTCGACAATCACTTTATCAACTGAAGAACTCTGGTAAAAAAAAGTGTAATTCAGTAGATGAACTGTTTATTAGCGAGCAATTATTTTTTGTGTTCCAATTTTAATATCTCGTTATTTACCTTTAAATATAAGCAAATATTAGACAGATTTTTCCAAAGTTGATTGTAATTCAGTAATAAAGTTCAATTTTGTAATAAAGTTTGAACAAAATGATGGCATGATAAGAGTTAGTTATATAACAATAAAAGATCAAAGTTTGAACTGGGTTTGAGCTACGTCATAGAGAACGAACACATAGCTGCATTGAAGGGTGAATTGATGGGCTAGAGCAGAAATTTTATTGGCGACCTCAGATGCAAAGACTCTCAATAGTGATGAGTCGTTGAATTGGTCGTTTGCGGCATTGAGGCGAAGTATGTCAAATTGATTCTTCTTAGGGATGACTTTTGTGACACTGACAATACGAGCACCTGATTTTTAAAGTATGTAGATGTTTGAGGAGAATAGTGTTTTAGCTTGTGAATCTGCGAATAATGAGGGTCTTGAGGAGGATGTTTTCTGATAATGTCGCATAACCTTTCACTCGTCCAAGCTAGAACTGGACGGGACTGTGGAATTTAACATGTGATAACTGTACAAGGCGCGAGTGGTTACTCTGGCAAGCATTAGATCTGGCAAAACGATTTGAACAGGGGATTTAACCTCTTTCTAATAATTTTTATCTGTTTTTTGGGGCAATTCTTTGTGTACTACTAATGTACGGGGCAATACTTTTACTGAAGTATCATGCAAACGTATTTATCATAACACTAAGCACAGCTGCAGAGATATAAAACGTGTATCAGCACAAAGCAAATCATATAGCATGTGCCGTAAAGCTGTAATTTGGTGCAGCTCATCCTTCTGCTGAAGGAACTTAAAATTGGCCGTAAAAATCTAATATTTTTTGGCGTGATGATGTTTAAGTTATTATTGGGAAGGAGCTGTTCATGAGCACATCGAGTATGCCAGTTACTAAAGTTAGTGTGTCTGAAGATAGCGAAGCAAAGCTGACGCATAGCAAAGCTATTACCATCGATTTTGAATCTGAGGGGCATTCTGTAAAGTGGGAAACCTTCGTATCAAAGAATTCTGCTAATACCCTTATCTTTAACAGAAGTAGAAAGAATTTTGTTTTCGTTAAACAGTTCAGAGCCGTAGCTTACACTAGTCAGTATTTTAAAGCCGAAGGCAAAGTGTACGGACATTTAAGTTCAGAAAAAGTGGCATATGAGAAAGGAGAAACTCTGGAATTGTGTGGTGGATTTTGCGATGAACCAGAACTATCACCTCAACAAACTGCTGTTAAGGATGTGCTGAAACTCACTGGGTACAACGTTAAAGCTGATGACTTTGTCTTTGTTACGATTTTTATGCGTGACGATCATATTGGACTGGACTATCTTTATTACGTTGAGGTGTCAGACGATCAGAAATTATCAAAAAGTCCAGGGTTATTAAAAGAAAAAGAATTCGTAACAGTTGAGGAAAAGCCAGCTAAAGAATTCGCACAATCAGTAATTGACGATGTAGATTGCAGTTTATCTTTTGATATAATGTTGAAGTTTGCATGTTTGTGGTTTATAGAAAAGAACAAACAATTTTGGTCATAGGTTATGTTTAATTCATTTATTTCAATAAATCAAACGAAATTTTAAAATTGCAGGAGTATGCCTAAAAGTTGACGTATAGCTTCAGATGTATAACTACAGGACGGTCTCCTTTTTAGTTATTAACAAATTTTGAATTGCGTTTATTTCAAATACTTAATCCACTGTCATGATTGCCAATTTGATTTTGCAGGGTCATGTAGACTAAATTATATTTTTTATTATGTTTACTTCAATAAAGTTAACCAAGACATTTACGAAAAACTTGCAATTAACATTGGAACTTGGAGTGCAGGCATCCAAAATAAATCACTTAAATTGATTGACTGATGTCTTGAGGGTAGAACACATGGATTTTTTTGGAAACCTACCACTAAGAAAAGCTAACAGGAGAAAGATATTGGAGTTGCAATCCGCAATCTTTTTCTTGACTGCCACGCGTGAAAGCAAGAGCCTTAAAAGTGTTTCATTTGATCACAACTTGACCGAATACTCTATAAGGGGAATGGCTTTTTCTTAATTTACGGTTTCATTTGATCAAGAGAAATGCCTGTACAAAGAAATGCATAATTAATTGCTCTTGAACGAGGTTCATAGCAATTATTGTAAACGTGTTGGTCTTTTTTATGCAAATTTTTTGCTTGACCTTTTTGAGCTTTTCTTCTAGAACATTCTTCGACTCCTCAAGTGACTTTTTCACGCCTTCGTTCTTCATTTTTGAGTGATCTCTATTACACTCAATCCGAAGTGAAGCGTGCTACGAATATTAAGTTGGGTGCAGCATAGCAGAAATAAGGGCCAAATAGCACAGTCGGGAGGGAATATGGTTATGAAGCGGGAGGTTAATTGTTCGAATCCCGGAGGGGTCAAATGCTTTTCCATCGCCTGTCGTTCGAGAGCAATTCTTCCGACATTAGTCGGTTTATGTTTTGTTAATGTTCCTGTCAATGACCAACGGCAAGTTCGATGCAAAAACTTACTGTCACGATAAAACTTTCAATAATTCAAGACAGCAGAGCCGCGGTGACTTCAAAATTGCAAAAAACAGGCTACCAACATCAGAGAACAATCTTTTCTATCGCTCAAAATTACCAAAATCACTTTATAACATCATTATTGGAAATTTGAAAGCTAGAGATACACTCTTTACAGAAACTGTTTTGTATCCTCCTTCAATATCACATGGCGTATTATATGTAGATGTGGAAATTGCAATCCTTGGAATTTTCATTGCTTCAAAAATGAGTACAATAGTAGCGGTTGCAATGTAATTATTGGCTAAATCGCGATATAAAGATTTTTGCTTGCATCTCGACGTCACGTTTTTTGAATCTTTTAGAAATAAAAAATTTTTCAAGATTCTGGGCATCACTCAAACCCACGGATGGTCTGCATCCTCGTTTGTCTGCATCCTCGTATGATGTCTGCGAACTAACAAACGAGGATGCAGACCATCCGTGGGTTTGAGTGATGCCCAGAATCTTGAAAAATTTTTTATTTCTAAAAGATCCAAAAAACGTGACGTCGAGATGCAAGCAAAAATCTTTATATTATCGCGATTTAACCAATAATTACATTGCAACCGCTACTATTGTACTCATTTTTGAAGCAATGAAAATTCTTGAACTGGTTTGAAAAAGTTGACAAATGAACACTTGATTTCGAGAACCACAGTAACGATTACTACTCACCGTAAGTATCCTCCTATTAAAGCGCTCTCATCTTCTTACGCATAATTTGCTGCTGGCATGCATTTCGTTGCTATCAAAAATTTACTTTGCCAGTATTGGTCAAATCAGTGGGCCTTAGCTATCGGCTATCACCAGTACGTGTTACAATCATTCTCGATCATGACAATTGGGGCGTTTCGACTGCAAACGAATGTAGTACCATAGGTTGGATAATCTTGCAAACCAATTACCTTATAAAATTGATTCCGTGGTTTAGTCGGCGTTCAAATCCCGAATCCTGTAACGGGCGTGCTTATTTTTTCAATCAATTACGAGCCAAATACGTGCATTTGGTAGCAAACTATGAAAAGCTTAAATTACACGAAAAACTACCGTCATTTAAACTTTTTGAGCATAGGGAAAAATAGTTTCTGATGATCATTAAGTACAATAATGATATTTTACATGACTCTGGCAAAGCTGCAGTGAAAATCGGGCATTCTTACAGAAACGCGCTTTGTATCCAAAATTAGGTAAGCATTTTTTTAAAGTCTTAGGTTCCAAAAAAGCATTTTTTTAACGTCTTGGGTTCCAAACAAGGCCTTGGGTTCCAATTCGAATAAATAATTTTTTTTTCAGTAATGACATTGCTATTATTATTGGTACTTAGCACTGCCATTTTGTTTTGCGCAATCTACTTATTTGTTTTTGCACAGCAATAATGGATTGAATTCAGTGTTCCTTTTTTTTTAAGTCACGTAACCCTGCGAGCAACTCAAACTTTGTATTTTTAAAAATCCGACAAACGGGAAAATTGGACAATTCAGAGACTTGTCAGTGTTAGTAATAGAAGATAGTAATATTAGTTAGAATAGAAGATTGCAAAATTTTGAGCTTTTACAGCCTTGTCGTACTGCCCTTTGTCTCCATGTACTAGATCAATCTGGTAAACTTTTTTGTCGAACCTTTGAAGTAGATAGTATAGCTCGACGCAGTGAAAAAGGGACTTATTATTTACCAAACAAGGCTTAGGAAACAGAACTTTGAGGTCTTCAATTTTTTCGAGAACGTCTATACTCTTGGAGAATAAATTGCAATTGCAGAAACCATAATCCTCATGGAAAGCTAAGCAATTACTCAATATTATAGGCTTTTGAGCGAACCCTGAGATCTATGCTTTATGTTTCTATTCTACGTTTACATGAGTTATGGTGAGAATTTGATTGCGAAAGTCTGAAATCAATTCGTATTCGGGGAAAATGATCATTGCTCTCAGATCTGAAATCCAGTTTGTAAGTACCAGGTAGGTCGACAGGTTGACGTTGGCTAGTTGAATGGATGTTAAGAGAACAGCCGTTTGTAGTTGCTTTGTGGCCATATTACCCAGTCATAATAGCTAATTATCTTAGCTGGTCGTGATTTTACTATAATGATAGAAGTTTTGATGGTCAAAGTGGAAGTTAATGTTTAATTGCTCTCAAACGAAGTTTGTAGCAATTATATTAGTCTTGTCGGTCTTTTTTTATGCGATTTTTCGCTTGACCAATTTTTCGTCTGACGCTTTTGACTTTTCGTCCTCAAAACGGGATAAACAGGTAGCGCCCAGCAGGCAGTAATTGCTCTTAGAGCTATCGATCGCTACAAACACGCAATTTTATACTAATTTTCACAATTTTTTTCAAGCTTTTTGAAAATTTTCGTCATTTTTTTTATTTTTTCAGCTCTAGGTGTCAAGAAACCTCCTCTAAAGTTTTATAATAGGTTACTGCATAGTTTCTAGTGGTAGTGGAAGGGTTTCAACATTTAAACATAACGAATTTTAGCATTTTTTTTGACAAAACGTGCAATTTTCGATTTTTTTGACATTTATTTTTCTTTATTCACGTCTTTCCAGACGCAGGGACCAGAAAACGTCCCTCAGGGTTTGATATTAAGTTGCTAAAATTTTTTTTTGCCATGGAATTGCTTTCAATTTTTTAATATGACAATTTTTAGCGAATTTTTTAAATATATCTTTTGATAAAACTTGCTTTTTTAAAATTTTTGTCAGTTTTTAAGTTTCTCCAGACTTAAGAGCCGAAGAAACTCTCTAGAGTTTGACAAAAAGGTTATTGTATAATTTCAAATGTAACAGAATGTTTTTAAGATTTCAACACCACGAATTTTAGAATTTTTTTAAACAAAATTTTCATTTTCTGACATTTCTTGTCATTATTCAGGTTTTTCAGCCTAACAGAAAATCTCCACTATGGTTCGATAATAAGTTACCGGTAAATGTTTTTTGGCCATGGATTGATTTTCAACTTTTATTATCACAAATTTTAGCAGTTTTTTTATGCAACTTGCATTTTTTTCAAGTTTTTTTGAAATTTTTTGTCATTGTTTTTTTGTTTCTCCAGCCTCAAGAGCCACATAACCTCCTCAACGGTTTGATTATAGGTTACTGCATAGCTTATAGATGTAATGGAATGTTCTTCAAGATTTTAATATCAGCAGTTTTTAAAAAATATTTGCAATTTTTTCAACTTTTTTTAGTCTTTTTGAATTTTTTATCTTTTTCCGGCACCAGGGTCCTAGGGACCTCGTCCAAGGCGTGATGATAAGCCGTTGCAAAGTTTTTACGGTTAATGGAATGGTTATCAATATTTTAATGACTACAGCTTTAGCATTTTTTTGAGAAATTTTATTTCAAATTTTTGGAAAGTTATTATGTTCCAAGTTTATGGATCTTTGAGTCAGTGAAACTATTTAAGGATTGAAAAAGTGATACTGGATAGTTTCTTTAGACGTTTAAATGCTTTTGAATTTTTTAATATCTTGAGTTTTAGCAAGATTTTGTTCAAATTTACAATTTGTTTCAAAATTTCTTGATTATTTTTGTCCTTTTCTGAGTTTAACGATCATTTCTGGCCAACGAAGCATTTCAAGCCTTGCAGATGGGTTACTTGACATAACTCCAGAGACAAAAAATAGTTTTGAACATTCTCACTGCGAAATCTGGAAGCTTTTCTTTTAAATTTTGCAATACTTTGCAAATTTTTAAAATGTCAGTTATTTGATTCATTTGCTGACAAGGCAGGAAAACAAAGTTGCAGAGTCGAATCAAGCTAAAGCTAGCCTCACTTAACAGTGGCTATCTACTGCCGAAGGCAACTGCTCGCCGGTCGTTTGAGAGCAATTCGCCGGACGTTATTCGGTTATGTTAAAATTGCTTAGTCAATACAAATTGTTAGAAAAGAAGCCTTTATGAAAAATTTAGTCATCAAATAGTTAACCCTGAGCATCATTTTAATTACGGTTTTCATTTCAGATGGATACGATTAGTCAAGATTTTGAGACTATAGAGGATGCATTCAGAGGTTTATGTAAGTATTTTATCTTTATAAAACTCAAGTTGTTCTTAGTGATAATTTACAAAACTAATGCCAGTACATCGTCGAGAATTCAGCGGACGAATTGCAATTCTTAGTCGGTACTCAATTAGAGCAGAAGTTGACTTAACTCATATTCGATGCTTTTATATTCAAAACTCTTGTTTAGATCGAGACGACGGCAACAGATCGCGGATCAAAGCAATTGAAGAACATCTTGGATTTTCCATAGTGAGTTCCTTTCTTATTAATAGCCGCTCTCACCTGCTCAGCCGGATCTTGTGGCGACTATTTTTTCTACAATTCAGAGATTTAGAATTGAATTGGTGCGTTGTCTTTTTTACGACTCGTAAAGGAGTGTTGGAAAAGTCTTTTTAATCAATTTTATTGGAAGAAATTTTGAAGCAAGAAATGAAGCGCGTGAAATTTAGTTAAATTCTCTGAATTTACTGCTAAAAGTCAAATGAAAAATCTTAATAGTGGCATATACAAACCTCCAATGACGTCATTTGAAGTGCCCCCCCCCCCCCCCCCCCCCCCACGGAAATCGATACAATTGCCGCCACACCAGTCGTTCCACAGTACTGCGTTTGACGTAAGTCGTTTATTAATAGCCGCGAAGCGATAGCTGAGGCTATTATTGGCCTTCTCTTGTTTTTACAATTCAAAGAATTTGAATTGTATTGGGGCGCTGTCTTTTTTTTTTTTTTTAAGATCTGTTCACACATTTTCATGATTTTTGAAGTCAAATTGGAGTGGTGATTTTGGTCACACCGAAACAGGAAGTTGAGCGAAAAAGCGAGTGGTTTTGCGGCGTGAAATTTTTTCGCTCTAAAATTAAAGTAGAGTGAGAAAAGGGTGTTTGAACAAAAATTGGCTTTCTCGCTAGTGGTTTTTTGTTCACATGCGGCAATTTCACTTTGATTTTTACTGGTTTTTTCGATTTTTTAGATCGGATTTTTTTCTAAATGGTTTTCCCAATCCATTCATAGTCCGTTCTATGTCTAGTTTTCTGTTTAGTCAATGAAAATTCTTTGAATTGTACGTCAGGACTTGTCCTGCTATGTTTTTTTATTTATTTCGTCGTCACGATTTTTGTTACGACCATATGACGTCACAACCACTTCAAATCTGCTTTTTGTTCATTCGTTCATGCAATTTCAACTGAATTGCGTGCATGACGTCATTTTTCACTCTTAGTGGAGCTAGTTTTTTTGTTGGTCACACGTGACTTACCTCACTCTTTAAAATGACTTCCTTACTCTGAAATTGAGTTTTCTTTGCTTTAATTCACAGAGATAACAGATCTATTTTGAGACTACAGCTCTATGAAGCTATTGCGGCTATTTTCTGGCAATTTGCCAGCTATGTTGTTTTTTAGGCGCCTCCAAATGGGATGCGTACGCGGGAGTTCTGTCTGGTTGGGGAAGGAAATTTGAAGAAGATTTGTCGGAAGGTTCCAAAGGAGAGATACTTTGTTCTCTTTTCTCATCAGCTTATCTACTGTAACTACCCGCCACAGGACAGGAACATGCGAAGACCGGTTTGTTAATCAATATTAAAAGCGATTCATATTAACCTTAAATTACCTGATCAGCCAGGAATTCTAATTTTCGATAAGATTTTCGGATCTTTTCCGTTTGTGGGGGGGGGGGGGGGGGCACAAACGGAAAAGATCCAGATTTTCTTATGTATGTTTAGAGGGAGATATGTATGAGTAGTTTGAGTCCTATTATTTTTTTCTATTTTTTTTTACTTCATCGTTTTGCGTCTCGTAACCTCCGCGTTTTGTGTTCTATCATTTGTCACCTATCGAGATATAGCAATGCGTGTCATAAAGCCACAAGTCAACGTTTCGAACAAGTCATCGACTTGATTCAATTGTCATCCTGAAAAACCAGCTTTGATTTTAATATATTTTTTGAATTTCTATTTTAATTGTTCTGACCCCTTTTATTACTCAACTGTTGTTTTTTGGTCAGTCAGGTTTGGTCGGTGTATATATTTGACCTGGAAAGACATCCTTGTTATCGAATATGCCATCAATTCGTAAAAAGTAGTTGTTTTAGCTTCTGAAGACAAATGTTCTGAACACGTGTGGCATGGAAGTGGAAGAAGTGACCAATTTCCAAGTGGGCGAAATGACCTGTTAGTATATCTTATCAATTATCAACTGACATTCGCGACCTTGGTGATCTAAGTCTACCAATTTTAACCCAATGCATATAATGCGACGAGTAGGTATTATTTGTAGCATAGCAGCTGCCATTAAAACAGTGACGTTGACCTTGTGCCCAGTTTACTAAGATGTGAGTAAAGACAAGGCGGCTCGGTAATGTGCGTTTGCACATAAATTTCCGAACCTGTTCATCCACTTTTTTGGCATAAATGTCTACCAAATGAGGGACAGATAGAAAACCACCAAAAATTCAAGAATTTTTCCAAAAAATGTATGAACAAAAAGATCGCCTCCAACTCAGTGGCGTAAAAAATGCCGCATTAGATTGATGAGATCAGCCATTATTAAGAAAGCAAGTCATGACGAACACCAAAATCAAACAACAATAACAACAAACATTAATTACACGCAAAACTTAATGTCCATTTTTTTCTGAGAAAAAAGTTATTAACAAGATCAAAACAGCGTCAGATAAAACTGAAACTAAACAAATGAACTTGTACTTCACTAGAAAAGATATGTGACCACTCCATAATAAGGCTCGGTAACAATTAGACAAAAGAACAAAAAACAGCATATTTAAAAAATTGGCTTCTATTTTAATAAACACAATTGTTTTCAAATCAATAAAAGCCATTAGATAGCAATTGACAACATCCAGCATATATATGATCAAATACGCTTCTATATGAAGGCATTAAGATCTGTCATTATTCAATTTTGCGAGAAAACGCTGTCGATGCCCTAAAGCCATACATGCCCTTCAAAATATGCATGTTCAATTGAGCCTTCCTTGAACACTAATAATTTGGTATGCAACATCTCATTAATGAGAATAGGTAAGAGTAGGCAGAAAGGAGAAAAAAGGGCAAAATCGAGTAATACTTTTGAATTTTTCGAAAACAGTTGATTTCAGACATGAAAGCTCTCAGCTACAAACTGAATCAATTAAATAGGTTCGTTTATTCGTCCAAAGGAAGCGCTAGCGACCTGTATTTTTCAGAATATATCCTACGTCTGCAAAAAGAACGTCAAACGGACGCAAAGATCAAAAGTTAGTTTACTATTTTTGCGAAAAGCCCGTGTCGAAGCCAGTAAATTCATAACGAATTCTCAAAAAATGTCAGATTTTGTACACATGAACATTCTCTCAATGACAATAATGTCATATGTGACCTTTAGTTAGCAACTTGTCTACCAAATGAGGGACAGATAAAAAACACCAAAAAATTCAAGAATTTTTCAAAAGAAAATGGTGTGAAAAAGATCGCCTCCAACACAAATAACTGTGGCGTTAAAAATGGCGCACCAGATTGATGAGATCAGCCATTATTAGGAAAGCAAGTCAAAACGAAATGCAAAATCAAACATCAATAACAGTAAACATTACGTCAAAAACTTTATATCCATTAAATAAAAACTTATTAACAATGTCAAGTTAGCGTTGGATAAATCTGGAACTAAACAAAATAAATTGTACTTCACCAGAAAAGATATGGCACGTTTTCAAAATCTTGAAAGCCGTCAGCTATCTACTCAAATCAGAACATAGGCTCATTTAATTCTCCATAAAAAGCCAATGAAAACTGTCATTATCCACGAAATTTTATACTACTAAAAAGACAAAGTAAAAAGGACATATAAAGACAAACGTAAAAAAAAATTCAATTAAGGTCGTCGAGAGAAAAAATTCAATTAAGTCGTCGAAGTAAAAAAAATTCAATTAAGTCGTCGAAGCCGTTAAAACCATATTCTATGCTTTTAAAGACTTGTGTTCCATTTTGCTTTATTTTAAACGCCAATGATGTATTATTTGACCTGCCAGTAATGTGATGTGACAAAACGAGAAAAACGTGAAAAATGGGCCAATGCCCAAAATTCATAAAATTATGAAATCGAGTTGTATCAAAGCCAGAAAAACATAACTTAACGCTTAGAACCGCAAAAAAACAACATTTTAAGTCAGTAAAAAGAAGAGGAAGAAGCATTCATTCTTTGCTGACACTAAGGTACGAGTTGACCAAATTAAGAGAAAAAAAGTGGCAAAGTTAAGTTCAATAAGCCATTGTTTTAATTAAAAAAATCAAGAAATTTTTAAGTCAAAACGACCGTAATCTTTCGAGTAAAGATACTGGATTCATTAATTTGGAACCGCTTAGGAAGCCAACTTGACCTATCTACAGTGAGCTTCGATTGGAATTGTTCTGCTGAAAGAGCGAATTACAGTCCGAATTTTTTTGTATTGTAAAAGTCCATGATTGGACCAAAACCAGCCCTGCTATTGCTGTTCTTCCATTGAGAACCTTCAATTGTTTCGATTCTTGTATATCTAGATAATTTGTTATTTAAAGGGTAAAAACTAAATGCTGCTTTTTTGATAATCATAGAATAAAGTCGGCAAAAACGGCCAAATTTCAGTTCCAGACTACTCTCAATGGAAGTGGAAGTAGGACTAGCTTCCTTTGTAGTTTACAAGGATTGTGTTTGTTTTTGTGTGTTTTTCCGGAAAAATTAATCAGTGGAGTGAAGAAGCTTATTTCGGGAAATTTTTTGATGGAAAGGGCTGAATTTTGAAAAGTTCAGCCGAAAAATTGAAATCAAAATAGCCAGCAATACTTTTTTTGTTTAAAGATAAAATCAACAGTACTTTTTTTTAACAATTTTTACATATTTTAGCAAAATTGACGAAGTTTAGGCAAAAATTCCGGAAAATGTGAATAAAAAAACGCAAATCGGTCTAATATTCACAAAAATTTAAAATCACGATAACTCGCTCTAGTAAACGAAATTAAAGAAAACGAAATTAAACGAAAGTAAAATATGTTTGCTCACGGTGGGGAAGAATACAATTCCAATACGCTTCAGTTGAGCAAAGATTGAATGGAACTTTTGTCCTGCAATGACTCATGTGTTGGTGGTGTGCATGTTAGTGTGTTTCTTTGTCTAGTATATCTGTTTTAGACGAGCACTGTCTCAAAATCAAGACGAGTGAGAAGTCGTTCATAGTAGTGATGGAGTCCCAGGACGAGCAGATGGCCTGGCTGGACTACATCCAGAGTGCCATCACTCACTCCAACCAGAACTGTTAGTCATTGTCTGCTAATGAAGAACAATTAATTTCTCAAAAAAACTATTAACATCAAATAATTACAAAAATAAAAAAAGTATCAACATCAAATAATTAAAATAAAATACTTTTTTTGAGAAATTATATTTTCAACAAAAGTAATAACATAAAAAATTACAAAAATAAATATAATTACAAAAATAAAAAATAATTACAAAATAAAAATAACAAAAATAAAAAAAAGAAGAATCATTTTCTCAACAAAAGTATTCACATCAAATAATTACAAAAATCAAATAATTACAAAAAAATACAGAGAGGACAGATAACGTTGCAATAATGCTCACTAAAGTTCTGCCCTAAGGATCATCATGAATTACTATTTGTTAGCGATTGCGACTATCAGCAAAGGATGGGTACAATTCAATTTAATTTGCAAATAATGGCAATCCAAAGCTGACCGCTGATTAGCAAATAGCCCCATAGAAGTTTTTAATAGAAGACATTGGTGAAGTAGTCATTATTTGCTCTCAAACCAAGTTGCTAGCAATTATTTGGGTAATGTTGGTCTTCTATATGGGATTTTTCGTGTGGTTATTTTCCCGTCAAATAAACTTTTCGTCCTCTGAAACAGGATACAGCGGTACAGCCGAAAGGATGCAAGACTCTTCAAGTCTCTTGGAGCTTTATTTGTATACGACATTGGTCATAAATTGCTCTCAAACGAAGTGTCTTTTATATACATTTTGCGTGACCGTTTTCTTCAGAACATCTTCTCAATTTCCTTTCTCGAGTGAATTTTTAAACATTTGCGTGACTAAAATGGCTGGCATTAAGAAATTAAGTTTGCTGCTAAAATAAAAGCGGTTGTGAGCGAGTAATCAACATGGTTACTGTAGCTTAGTTGTTAATGTCACCGATTCTTATCCCTCATATTGTCTGAAGTTTGTGCACTCATCGAAGTTTCTGTAACCTATACCCCCACCCCTTCTAAAATACCTCGCCTCGACAGTCGTTCGAGAGGAATTCGCCCGACGTCGATTTATGCTTCTTGTTTTAAGTTTGCAATTAATTAGATATGGATAAATACCATCACAAGAATTTGAGAATACCTCTAGAGAGATACCCACGTTACAATCAAAATTGCTTTTTATTATTAATAGCCGCTTCAGCTTCTCAGCCGGCTATTATAGCGCTCCTATGTTTTACAATTCAAGTCTTTTTTTTAAGATCTGTTCACACATTTTCATGATTTTTGAAGTCAAATTGGAGTAATGATTTTGGTCACGCCGAAACAGGAAATGGAGCGAAAAAGCGAGTGGTTTTGCGGCGTGAAATTTTTTTGCTCTAATTTTAAAATGTGAGAATACGCTGTTTGAACAAAAATTCGTTTTCTCGGTAGTGGTGTTTTGTTCACATACGGCAATTTCACTTTTTGGTTTTACACTAGCCCATGTGTGGTCTCACTACGAAACGGGAGGCTGTTCAGCTCCAAATTGACATCAAAATAGTTCGCACTTTAAAATTGTTTGTACAAAAATCATTTTTTCACTAGTTTTTTTCTCTTCCTTCAATCCCAATCTTGGTTATGGGAATCAACGGCGGCTATTTTTCGGCAATCTGCCGAGTACGTTTTTCAATTTAAATCTCTGCCAGCTAATTAATGAAAAAGGCGCGAGAATTCAGCAGTAAAATCTATTCCCCCGGTGTTTTTAATGGCCGTAACTTATTATTACAAATAATTGATTGTTATGTTAATAGTACATACGTCTATGACGTAAAAGTTAAGATGAGGACATTATAGATCCAAACTATAAATTTCGATGTATTGTAGAAAACTATCTATTTTGTAGATATGGTGAAGCACAAGAAGGAAAGTCAATCGGCTCCAGTCTGGACTCCTGACCAGAATTGCAGTGTGTGTCCTGTTTGTAACAAGACCAAATTCACAACCATCAATCGACGAGTATGTTCTGTTCCCACTCATATTTTTGCTCTTACATTTTTTCAATTGCCTTAAAAAATTTATCAACTATTTTATTAGTTTTTTTGACCCGGTGTTTCGATTTTCATCCGATTTCATAATTTTGTTACTCAACCAATCGACTTCTCAACTAGCTGATTTAATGAAGGTTTTACGTAATTTCCTGTCACTAAAGGTTTTGAGATGCTGAAATCAAAGTTGCGCTAATGAAAAGTATTATGAATTAGAAATCACATTACCAACGCTGAAAAAATTATGGAAATCCATTTTGCTAAATGGCTCTTAGCACTTCGTTATTTCAACCTTCCATGGAATTGATGCAGGAAGTATATGCTTGCGTGACTTTTTTGTAACCGATATATTTTGCGAAGATGAAAAAAAGTGGCATTATTGGAATGTATTTTATTGAATCCATTCCTCATGTATTAATAAGTGGATTTTTTCACACCGGAAAACTCTTTTTCTGCTTTGATGTGCGTAGGGTCTTTGGGAGTGAGTTTGTAGCTGAAATGCTTGATATTTTTTCATCATTAAATAATAAATTACTAAGGATCGTCTCTAAATCTTTAAACACGATGCGAGGTCAGATTACAGTACAAGTTGTGATAGATAAGAAAGTATCAAGGTGTACTGTTCATTATTTCAGAAATTAGTTTAACATTGACCAGCTTTTTATAAAAAATGTTTTCATTTTTGTGAAATCAAAATTAATTTGAAACCTGTCTATAGCTGTTTCGTGATTTGTCGAAACGTTCTTTTCAAAACATTTTCGAGAAGATGCGTTTTGAAAAGTTTCCGATCTTTGAAGATGCTTTTCAGCAGACAGGTTCATTTAATGGTGGGTAACTTAATGGTGCGTAAAATTGAAGGCATAAATACGTGGCTTTTTTATGACGCTGAAACGACAGGCCAAACGAATTAAGAGAAAATAGTTCGATGCTTTTTTGCTCTTTTCTACAACAGATTTGTGAGTGTGATCTTAACTTAATTTTTTTAAAAAAAACCGTCCATACAGCATCTGATGAAAGCTGCTTTGAGTTAATCCTTTAATAAAGACAATATATGTGACTATTATGTTACAACTTACCCGAGTGTTTCTAAAATTTTGCTGATTTTTAAATGGTGCAAAGATTAAGTTAAGAAATGGTTTCGCAAAGCCAACGGTTGAATTGTTTAATTGCTCTCAAACGAAGTTTGTAAAAATTATATTGGTCCTGTCGGTATTTTTTTGCAATTTTTCGATTGACCGATTTCTTGTCAGACCCATTTGACTTTTCGGCCTCAAAAACAGGATAAACAGGTAGCGCCCATAGGGCATTAAGTTCTCTTAGAGCCTTTCAGCTCACTAGTGTCCAAGTATGCGATTCACGGAAACTGTTTTTGAGACTCACTTATGGTTTGAATGGTGGTTCTTAAAAATTGACCACCCACATCCCCCCAGCCCACATCCCCCTTCACACCCCCCCCCCCCCAATCCCCACCCCTGGACATCGTTCAGGCCATATGGGCCCCGTGGAGCCACCCCCAACGTTGTCCCCCCTGTTGCCCCATCAGCCCCACCTCTGGTACATCCCCCCCGCTACGCTCACCTCACGCCCCTTCAATCAAGCCAAGGCTAGCCTCACTAAACTAGCTAGCTACTGAAGAAGCCAACTGGTCGCTTGAGAGCTTTTCGCCGGATTATAGTCGGTTATGTTCCTTATTGCCATCGGTAAGAGCCACAAAGAAATTAATGACGATGTTACGAAAAGATAACGTCTTTTAACTTTTTTCGTTGTTTATCAATTTTAAGAATAGTTGCTGCGGCTGCCCTTGGAGAATCTAAGAAATGTATATTAATTTTTATAGAAAACTTATCTATTTCGAATTAGGCTTTTGAAATCAATTGTTTTGTGACAGCCGGAACGCTATCAGATAAGCTAGTTTTTGAACTGGTAGCGTGTTAAAATGATGCAAAAATTGAGTGCTACTCAAAAGCATTGGTGGATATATCTCTAGATATAGCGAGCGAAAGCAAAGTTTGCATTCATTTTTTTTTCTTTTGAAGTGTCTTAAAGGTTGTTGCACTTTATCAAATTTTCGCATTTAGGTGTTTTTCAAGTCCTTATAGATGGTTGAATTTTAGTTGGATTTTGCAAATGCAGAGAATGCATTCAATTCTAGCAATTATAATATTTGTTTTCCTTGGTTTCTTTATTTTTCAGCATCACTGTAGGAAATGCGGGACTCTGATGTGTGGAGACTGTCAGAGATATCAAGAAGACAAGTTGAAGAAGAAAAAAGAAAAGATCTGCTTCAAATGTGTCGATGTTCCAAGTGAGTACTCTGTTAAAATAAGGGAGTGTTCATATTATAGGTCCTCTCAGTGAAGAAAAATTTTATTGTCCATTAAAGTACCTATTATAGTCCCCATATGGGGCTATAATGGGAAAAATTTAAAGGGCTGGTCAAGTGGCAAGATTTGCATTAATTTCTGATGATATCAATGTCTATTCAGTCTCGCAAGTTTTGCATTTAGCTACTGCTTTTGACGTCTAAGTTTAAAGCATTTTTAATTGCTCTCAAACGAAGTTTGTAGCAATTATATTAGTCCTGTCGGTCTTTTTTAAGCGATTTTTCGCTTGACTGATTTTTTGTCTGACGCTTTTGACTTTTCGTCCTCAAAAACGGAATAAACAGGTAGCGCCCAGCAGGTAGTAAGTGCTCTTAGAGCTTTTCAGCTCTGTTTCAACCCAAACTGTTTTGGAGACATACTTATGGAGTGAAGGGCGGTTCTTAGAGGTTGAAGACCCCCTCCACTGTTGACCCTCCCCCCACTATTGCCCCCCGCGCACATTCATACTTTTGCAATTTCTTCCCAAGCATTTTAAAAATTTGACATTTTTTTTTACTTTTTGTCAGCCCTAGATATCACGGAAATTCCTCTAGGTTTTATTAATAGGTTACTGCATAGTTTTTAGTGTTAATGGAATTTTTCAACATTTTAACATCACGAATGTTAGCATTTTTGTAAAAAAAAACGTGTAATTTTAAATTTTTGGGCATTTATTTTTCCTTACTCAGTTCTTTCCAGACACATGGGCCAGAAATTATCCTAAGCGGTTTGATAATAAGTTACTGTAAAATTTTTATTGGCCATGGAATAGTTTTTCAATTTTTTAATATCACAAGTTTTTGCAATTCTTTTTCTTAAAATTTGCTTTTCAACTTTTTTTGAAATTTTTTCAGCTTCTTCAGGTTTTTGAGCCTCAGGGGCCAAGGAACCTCCACTAGGATTTGAAAATAGGTTACTGTATTATTTCTAGATTTTTTGAGCGTCAAGGGTCAGAACACCTCCGTTAGGGTTTGATAATAAATTACTGGAAAATTTTTGTTGGTCATGGATTGATTTTCTGCATGGATTGATTTTTATGAGCACGAGTCATCATGTTATTATTAAAATAGCGTTCCGTCATTGGACCAATTTCTGAACGCCTATAATCAATCGTGTACGATAAAGTTTTACAATCTTTATCTATGACTTGAAAAATTGTACCGCATTTGCCTTACCTACGAGCGGCATAAAGTGTATATGCGTGCACATATTGAGATACTCGACTGGCCAGATACTCGGGCGGAATTGGCATGCCGTGTTGGACTCGGTAGTCTGCAGCCTCGTGTCTTGCTATGTTGCACAGCTAATATGCGTCTGCCACTAGACCCGAGAACGCCATTCCGATATGAGCATCCACATTCATTATCCTGTACATGCAAAGCTCACAATACAACTATTTGTCTACAGATAGGTTTGATTTCAAAATATTTTGATTAAGTTGATTTTACTCCGAATTGCTCTCGAACGACAGGTGAGGGTCAGTCCTTGTTTGTAGCTAGATTTAGCTTAGGGAGGAGTGGAACTCATTGGGAGGTGGTATCACTAGTTTTTGCTATTTTTTTTCAAGTTTTTTTTTGAAATTTTTGTCATGTTTTAGGTTTCTCTAGCTTCAAGAGCCAGGGCTTAATAACTTCCTCTAGGGCTTGATAGCTTCCTCTAGGGAACTCCTCTAGGGAAATATGTTACTGCATAGTTTATTATAGCTGCGAAGCTGTAAGCTGAGCGAAGCTATATTGCGGTGCTCTTGGTTTTTTTTTGTTTCGTCGTCTGAGGCTCTTTTTTCGTTTTACATTTGTTCACACAGCAAAGCTGAAAAAGTCAAATTTTCTGAATTACTTCTTCCTTGCACTAACGGCATTTGCGCGCGTGATGTCATTTCTCACTCGCTTTAGCAAAAGTTTTTAGGTTATTTGCGTGATTAGATTTTGATCATACGTGACTTACCCCAGTCAATAAAATGACTTTTGCACTTTAAGACTTAAGTTTATTTTGATTTGGTTTAAGGTCAAAGGAACTCATTTGTTCAGTAAAGGTCCCTAATTAGAGGCTTCTGCGGAATGAGTTTTAACAAGGTTTATTAATTTATTGCTGAATGTTTTTTACCTAGTTTTTTTGAGCGGCGTCGATTTTTTTTCAATTTAGATCTGTATCTGTTTCTATCTCTATTATATAGCAGGCATGTCTATTCTTTTGCAGCTATTCCGGCAATCTGCTGGCTATGTTAGATGTAATGGAATGTTTTTAAATATCTTAATATCACGAATTTAAGCAATTTTTCAAAATATTTGCACTTTTTCATGTTTTTGACATTTTTCCGCCAAAAGGGACCCTGGGACCTCCAAGGTTTGATAATAAGGTGCTGCATAGTCTCTAGAGTTAAGTGCATAGTGATCAATTTTTTTATGACTCCAGTTTAAGTAATTTTGGTATAAAATTCAAATTCTTGTTCAAATTTTTGGAGAATTTTCATCATGTTCCTAGTGTATGGATCTTTGAGCCAGTGAATTTATTTCAGGCTTGAAACAGGGATACTGGTTTGTCTCTTGAGACAATGAAATGGTTCTTAAGATATTAATATTTTGATTTTATTAAGATTTTGTTTTGAATTTGCAATTATTTCCAAAAATTTTTTAATTTTCTTTGTCCTTTTCTGAGTATAACGACTATTACTGGTCAGAGAAACTTTTTAAGTCTTGGAGATGGGTAACTTGACAGAACTTTCGAGACAAAAATGGTTTTGAACTTTTTTGCTGCGAACTTTTTTTAAATTTTGCCGTTTTCAGTTTTCTTTCTATTATTTATTTACTAACAAGGCTAGAAAACTAAAGTTGAGTCGTATCCCATCTTGGAAAACATTCCTCTTTTTCTCTCTGTTGGTTAGGGTTTTTTTCCTTCTCTCTCTCTCTCTCTCGGTCAAGTTTTATCTCTCTCTCATCCTCTCTCCCTTTTGATGCCGCACTTCAGCTACTGTTAACAGCGGGATAAACTGGTAGCGCCCAGAGGGCATTAGGTTTTGAGACCATATTTATGGTTTGAAGGGTTGTTCTTAGAGTTTGACCCCCGATACTCCACACACACAGAGAACCTACTCCTGACTCCCTCCCTTCTGCCCACATCAGTTCTCTTCGCCTCACTTCAAATGTCCACCCTGCACATCGTTCAGGTCGTAACGGCCCGTGCAGGCAAAGACCGTTGCCCTCCCGTCGTCCCCACCCGGATGCACTCCCAAGCTCACCGCATGCACCTTCAATCAATCCAAAGCTAGTCTCACTAAACATAGCTAGCTACTGACGAAGCCAAGCGCTCACGGGTCGTTTGAGTGCTACTCGTCCGACGTTAGTCGGTTATGGTCATTATGGCCATCGGGAAGTGCAACAAGGATTTTTATGACGATGTTACGAAACGATAGCATCTTTAACCGTTTTCGTTGTTTATCAATTTTTGCAATAGTTGCTCTGCGGCTGTCGTTGGAGAAATTAGATGAATATTATTTTTTAAAGAAAACTTAGATTTATCTATTTCGGATAAGGCTTTTGAAATTAATTGTGACAGCAGGAACGCTATTAGATAAGCTAATATTTCAACTGGCAAGTGACAGTGTCATAATGATGCAAAAAGTGAGTGCAACTCCAAAAGCTTTTCTTGGTGTTATTTTTGGACTGTATAAAGTACTGAGGGAAATGGCATCATAATCCGTCAAAGTTAAGGATAGTTCGATTTTTTAATTTTTTTTTTAGAATTCGTATACGAGTTTTTTACCGAGACCAATAAATGACTGAAATGAGAATAATATTCAATATTCTTTGTCCTTTTCTGAGTTTAACGACCGTTACTAGCCCTAGAATTTTTTTAGGTCTCGGAGATGGGATACTTGGCAGAACTTTCGAGACAAAAATGGTTTTGAACTTTTTTACTGCGAAGTTCAAAACTTTTTTCACTTTTGCTTTTTCAGTTTTTTTCTTTATGATTTATATACTAACAAGGCGAGAGAGCTAGAAATTGGAGAGTCGAATCCCAACATGGAAAATTTTCCTATCTCTCTCTCTCTCTCTCTCTCTCTCTCTCTCTGGTGAATGTTTCTTTCTTTATTTTTCTCGTTCACGTTTTATCTCCTCTCTCTTTTTTTTTGTTGATGCCGCACTCCAGCTGCTGTTATGTGGCTTAATGTCAACAGCTCTGATCCTTATTAACAATGAGTTGTAGTAGAAATGTTTTTTATCATAAATGACTTAACCGGCACCTTTTGGGAAATCATTGTTAACTGCTCTCAAAAGCAATTTGTAGCAAATATATTGTTCTTGCTTGTCTTTTTATGCAATTTTTTCGCTTTGTTTGTTTTTTTGTGACCCATTAGGCTTTCTTCTTCAGGAACGGGATAAAGAGGTAGCGCCCAGTTTGAATTAAGTTCTCATAGAGCCGTTCAGCCCACTAGTCTTCAGGTATGCGATTAACAGAAAATGTTTTGGAGACTTATGATGTGAAGGGCGTTTCTCGAAAAATTATCCCAAACCCCACCCACCTACACCCCACCCAACCGTGACTAAATACTGACTAAGGCAATCGCTCGTCGGTCGTTTGAGATAAATTGTAATGCTTTCTTCTTGTGCTGAAATGTAAATTTAGAAAGGAATGTGGTAATGTTTACAGCTCTTGGGAATGTTTATAAATATTCAACCGTTTATTAGCTCTATCTAGGTCTTCGAATGCGATTTACAAATTAATCATTTAATTCAATACTGAGGATCGAAAGAAGGATCGAGGAGCTAGCCAAAGAGTGCGGTGTCATATTGCAACCGTTGACAATAAGTTGTCAAGTTAAAAGTTTTTCATTTGTTCTCTTGTGCATTGTTCTCTTGTAAATTTTGTACAGAAGAAATTTACTCGTTATTACGCCGGCTATTCAATCTCATGGGGACAAGCTTTAAATAATATGGATTCGAGTTGGCTGATAGTTTGAGAACTGCTCAACTAAGATTGAGCTTTTATTTTGTTGTGCTTTCGCGCAGCTGCTAGGGATTATTATCTTAAGATAAGGAGTTGTATATCAAATATTTTTCTCCTTTACATAAGATTACAATAATGAGAATGTACTCATAAATCAACAGTTAAATGCAGATTTCAAATATAGTCAGTATTGACAACTGAGTAATGAATATCTTAATGGGTCGTAATTGATAATGACGTAGAATAGACTATAACGTTCCCCACTTTTGATAAAAATGTTTTTAAAAAAATGAAAAAAGAATGGGAGAAAAAGAGTAAATTAAGAGAGAGTGGTTGATGAAAATTCATGTACAACCATGTCAAATAATGTAACGCAATCTTTGTAAATAATTTTTAATAAAAGCTAGTTTTTGCACTTTATAAGGAATGATTTTCACCGGAGAAAACTCATCACTAACTCTTTCACTATCGGAGGTAACAGATCATTGCATCATGAGATTGCACCCGCAATTCAATTTTTTATCGGAATCAGTTCTTGTCATGTGGGATTCTGTACACAAAGGATTCAAAATTTTTGTACAGATCTAAATTTCATCTCCACGGAATGATCAAGCTTTCCCGGAACAAAACGAGATAATTATGGTCCTGAGAATTTTTGCAGTTCAACGCTCTGCCTGAAGAAGTTGTAATAATTGAATTTATGAGTATATTGTTAATAGCCGCCCTCATCTTCTCAGCCGGCTATTATAGCGCTCCTATTTTTTTTACAATTCAAAGAATTTGAATTGTATTGGGGCGCTGTCTTTTTTTTTAAGATCTGTTCACACATTTTCATGATTTTTGAAGTCAAATTGGAGTGGTGATTTTGGTCACGCCGAAACAGGAAATGGAGCGAAAAAGCGAGTGGTTTTGCGGCGTGAAGTTTTTCGCTCTAATTTTAAAGTAGAGTGAGAAAACGGTGTTTGAACAAAAATTCGGTTTCTCGGTAGTGGTTTTTTGTTCACATGCGGCAATTTCACTCTGATTTTTACTGTTTTTTCGATTTTTTGGATCGGATTTTTTTCTAAATAGTTTTCCCAATCCATTCACAGCTCATTCTGGACCTAGTTTTTTGCTAGAATCAAAATTACATATCTCACTAGTGGTTTTTTGTTCTCCATAGCAGCATTTTGTCATTGATTTTCTGTTTTTTTTTTGGTTTTTTCATCTGATTTTTTTTAGAAATGGTTTTCCCAATTCACTCATTGTCCGTTCTAGTTCTAGTTGTTTGTTAAGTCAATGAAAATTCTTTGAATTGTACGTCAGGACTTGTCCTGCTATGTTTTTTTTACTTCGTCGAATAAAAAAATGTTTCGCTTTACCTCATTTTGCCGCCTTTTCAACATTTTGCGTGAAATCTTTTTGACTTCTCTCTTCTCTGCTAGTTTCTCTCTTCTCTCATTCTGCTAAAAGTGATTTTGAACATCAGTTGCTCAGCAAAGCAATTCAAAATGAACAGAGTCAGTATAAAAAATTGAAGTCAGAAATAGAAACGGGATAAACCCATAAAGCCCAATTTTAGATGCCCGCTATTTGAACGTCGTTCCTGTAAGTATTAGATACCTCTCTCTAATGCTTATTGTTATTGATAGTAGCCCCTGTAGCCTCTCTCTACGAAACCGAAGTATATTCAACTACGAAATGCCATCAAAATAAATTGGACTTAAAAAAATGTTTTTGTACAAAAATCTTTTTTTTTTCAATATCTTCTGTTATTTCAATCCCAATCATGCTTATTGGAATCAACGGCGGCTATTTTCCGGCAATCTGCTGGGTATGTTTTGTATAGTGCATGTAAGTTACTTCGTCTGGACTTGGCTCGTGCTGGAGCTTTTCTCGAAAGCTGGAAGTGTGATGGTGCCATCCAGTGAATTATTATGCTCCTGTATATTCCGTAGTACTTCGTCAGTAGATATACTTGCCAGGGTGGCGTTAAATAGTTCTTAGGACCTTGTTTATTGTCCTCTCTGATAATCGTTCATGTTACGCTCGTGTGACCTGCAAAACAACAATTATACTTAAAGAATGATTTTTTAACATAATTTATCAGCGAAATCAATTTCTTCTTTCTTTCTTTCTCATACTTGAGATCTATATTTAGTATTCGATTTATGGGTGTTTTCAATTGTTAGCTATACTTCAACTTTTGAAAGAAAAACTTTTGAAAAAATCTGTAATCTTAACTGCAGGATGTAAATTTGTCTGTAACCCTTGAGTCGTTATAATGATTGCAAGCTTCCGAGAGAGCGCGCGCAGTTCTAAATTAGTTAGGCATTTCTCTGAAATTAAAAAGCGAAACAGCATTCAAATTAGTTTTTGACTCTTGCGCATCATGTTTTTTTCGTCATTAAAATAAGAAACGTGTTTTTTTTTATGTCTTGTGAATGCTTAATCAGCAAATGTTAGCAAGAGAGCATATGAAGCCAAATAGACGCGCATCTTGGAGTAGAAATCACTTGTATTTCTTCTTGAGTTCTTATCATCAATTAACAGAATTATAGATAAGATACTCTTCATTAATTCTAAACCGAACTGTTTCTTAATACTCTTTTTACATTTAACAGGTAATTATATATGTAGAAAGGAATAAGTTCTCGTCGTAGTATCGAATATTAATGAGCTAGCTGCATTCAATACTAGCAATTAAAATATACATTGCTGCTCATACATTCTAACTATCCAAAGAATTCTTTTACGAAGTCATTCTGCTGATGGAACCTACATAGTTGCTGTGTTTCAGATAAGGTGCCGTTCCAGACGCCCTCTCAGATGGTGCCCCTGCCCAAGACAGTATCCAACGAGGAGAGGGCTGAGTTAGCGAGACAAGAGTATGGTTAGTTAGCTCACAAACGGAAAAGATCCTGTATTAGTAACAGGAAGCTACAACGCAAGCGAACTTCATGAAATTATCAGTTAGAGGTCAAAGATCAAACAAAAACAATTGAATAATTGGATACAAAAGGGAAAGGGAAAAGGTGTCGATGTTAGATATTGATGTTCATTTGCATGGTTGGTTTCGCTTGTGTTCCAAGTCTGTGGGGGCAGAATATACTACACAGCTGCCTAGTAAAAAAGATACACAAGGCTGAAAGCTTTTCATTTTCCCTCTATCCTACGGTTTTTTCATGTTTTAGCCTAATTACAGGTATTCGCTTGTTTTGCTTGTATGTAGATTGATTATGCATGTCTTGGCGCTCTTAGCAGAGTAGTTCGACAGTTAAAATGTGCAGTTGCCATTGGAGCAGAGGAGAACATAAAGCATGTGAATGCGTGAATCATGCATTTATTCTCATTGGCAGTTTTTAAGATTTCACAAAAATAATTTCTTCAGTTAAAATTTCACTAATTGCAGTTCCTACTCAGCTTTTTTCTTTTAGAAATCTGAAATAGTATTGAAAAGACAATTCGACTAGATTGGAACTACCAATAGTTTTCATATCAAAGTTCTCTCGAGCGAACTTTATACCAATTATATTTGATGGGCGTTTTAAACTACATTGCAAAATCTTTTTAAAGCGATAAGCTGAGCTATCTTTTTAAAGCTATACTATGCTACTCGTCGTTTTACTACTCAAGTGGGGTGTTAGTTTTTACGGATGGTTTGTTTACCGAAAGTACTGTTTGATGGAGCAGCCTTTTGGCTGTAAAGCGAAAATGCGGTTAAAAAGTTGAATTGCTGGAGAAAATAATTAGTAGTGAAATTTCTCTGCTCATATGAGGCGTATATTCTGATTTTTAATTTTTCACCATTTCGATTAAACAAAATTGACAGAACTGTGCACATAAATAATCATTTTTCAATTATTTGGCTCAATTGGAAACTCTTAGAGACAATTAGAATTGTTTTTGATACCTGATAAGATTTGTGGGAGATTTTTAAATAAAACCCTGTTTCATCTATAGTTATTTCAGGCTCAATTTTCAAAAGCGTTGATTGTTTCTGCTCTTGTTTTTATTTGGTTAAAAAGATATTGGTTGTCCCTAATTGAACAAAAAGCCAGGCTTGCATTATATTTCTAACTACCCGTTCAATGTATTTAGGAAAAATGAGTTGCAGTTTTTGCTGGACTGTTTCTTGTTACAATGGAACATGCATACAGTAGTGTATCTGCCATCCGTCGAGCATAAATTTATCTTAATATCAATTTTTCAGATGGAAAAGCTTAATAATTTTTGAATGTTTGGATGTTTTTTTTCCATTTTAGGTGTTTCCCATTTTGCCGCTTTTTCGACATTTTGCGTCAAATATTTTTGACTTCTCTAGGCTAGTTTCTCTCTTCTCTCATTCTGCTAAAAGTGAATTTGAACATCAGTTGCTAAGCAAAGCAATTCAAAATGAACAGAGTCGGTATAAAAAATTGAAGTCAGAAATAGAAACGGGATAAACCCATAAAGCCCAATTTTAGATGCCCGCTATTTGAACGTCGTTCCTATAAGTCTTAGTTACCACCTCTAATGCTTATTGGTGTTGATAGTAGCCCCTGTAGCCTCTCTCTAAGAAACAGAAGTATGTTCAACTACGAAATGCCATCAAAATAAATCGGACTTAAAAAATATTTTTGTACAAAAATCTTTTTTTTTCAATATATTCTATTCGTTCAATCCCAATCATGCTTATTGGAATCAACGGCGGCTATTTTCCGGCAATCTGCTGGGTATGTTTTCTATTGAAGGTCATTTGGTATCATTTGTAGCGTATTATTGCCATGCAGATATTTTTTATTTCTTCGGTGAGCTGTGTAATACTGAAAGATTATTTAATTGCTCACGAACGAAGTTTGAATCCTTTATTGCAAACGTGTGTGTCTTCTATTATGCAAAGTTTTCGCTCGACTGTTTTGACTTTTCGATTGACTTTACGATTCTCAAAGATTTTTGGTTCATTGATGTGTTGTAAGGGCATCACTATTGTTCAAAGGAAACATTCTGTGGTATTAAACCATTTGTTGTATATAGTTCACATTTGTGTTCAGGTTTTCTTTATTAGATTTATCTTTCTCTTGGAATGCTCATTGTTCCAATATAAGTCATATTAGACCGCCTGCAATTCACCTTTCGACTCTTTGAGCTGTTTTTCCATAGTGGATATTTTTAAAATCTTTGTTGTTTTTTTTTTACCTCTCTGTGTGATCGTCATGGCATTGAAAACCCCTGATCGTTGCAGCCAACAGCACGTAAGTTTCATGGTCGGATTATTAGTTCCAATTGGTTCAAAATATAGGTTGATAATTAGGTTTTAATCAATTATTAAAAACTACCCCGTCAATAGTTAATAACCGCCGTCAGCCTTTCAAACGGCTATTATTTGGGCGCTCTCCTTTTTATATTCCGCTTTACCTTTTTAAAAGCCGCCGTACGCCTCTCAAACGGCTATTATTTAGACGCTCTCCTTTTATTACAATTCAAAAAGTTTGAACTGTTTTGGGGCGCTGTCTTTTTTTTAACACATTTTCATGATTTTTGAAGTCAAATAGGTGTTGTCATTTTGGTCACGCCGAAACAGGAAGTGGAGCGAGAAAGCGAGTGGTTTTGCGGCGTGAATTTTTTTTCGCTCTAATTCTAAAGTAGAGTGAGAAAACGGCGTTTGAACAAAAATTCGCTTTCTCGCTAGTGGTTTTTTGTTAACATGCGGCAATTTCATTTTGATTTTTACTGTTTTTTCGATTTTTTGGATAGGATTTTTTTCTAAATGGTTTTCCCAATCAATTCATAGATTTTTCTAGGCCTAGGTTTTTGTTTGAACTAAATTTCAATTTCTGGCTAGTGTTCTTTTGTTCACATGCGGCAATTTGACATGGATTTTCTGTTTTTTTTTTAATTTTATGATTGTTTTAGAAATGGTTTCTAAATTCACTCGTAGTCCGTTCTGGGTTTTCCCAATTCACTCGTAGTCCGTTTTAGGTCTAGTTTTTTGTTTAGTCAATGAAAATTCTATGAATTGTACGTCAAGACTTGTCCTGCTATGTTTTTTAATTCGCTATATCTTTTGATTACGTTTTTCCTTCTTACATAAGTCACCATTGTCATTAAGTTGAGAATTAGGTTATCAAAGTTCATTAGAGTGTTTGCTCGCTGATATCGGTATTAAGCTTATTAGCTTTCAGTTTAGAAGCTGAATTAAGTATGGTTTTAGAATCTAACTGAAACTGCACGCCAAATTAGAACACTTTTTGACAATGAAGACATTTTGACTCTTCTTTTTTTCTGTTTCAATCCCGATATGCATCAAGCGCGTCAACGGCGGCTATTTTCCGGCAATCTGCCGGCTTTGTTTTTTATTTTGGTGATATCCTTTTTTATGATTCAGACGACCTTGAATTGTATATTGGAGCAGTGGCAATAATCTCGATAATATTGTTTTCCAAAATTCGAACTCCTACTATTTTTTTGACATTTTTTTTAGAAACAGTTCATAGTTTGGCCAAAATATTTTAAATCATATTTGGAGATTCAAATGCGTGAGTTGTCGGGTCAACGATTTGAAAAGAATTATGAGCGAAAATAACTTCTCACCCAAAAAATGAATTCTGCAGCGATGTAATTGAGTCTTGTGTGATTTTCACTCTATGTTTATCCGAGTTGACTTGATTTTAATATTAAAAGTTGCCCTTACTTGTTTTTTTGGCAGAACAAAATTGCACAACTACTGAAATTTCTTAAATTAAGATTGAGATTCTTAGCTTATCATTTCAGCCGCATTTGTCAGCCAGCCCTTATTCCTCTCTGTTACAGGAGAATTTTTGCGTCCCAAATTCTTATTAATAGCCGCACAGCGATAGCAGGCGCTATTATTGGCCTTCTCTTGATTTTTACAACTCGAATAGGAGTATTGGTTTTCTCTCGGTCTTTTTTTTTACAGGAAGTAGATTTGTTCACGCGCCATTTTGACCTAAAAGCAAAAGTGAGAAAAGCTGTCTTGGTGAACAGATTTTCGCTAAGTGAGAGAAGTTTTTTGATCATGCGCTTCGTTTAGTGAATGACTTTTTGACTTTGAAAAGTAGTTTTTGACTAAATGGCACATAGATAACCGTTTTTAGCCGTTTTTTCGTCCAACTTTCTTGCTTTTAATTTGGTTTCTTGTAGAAATAAATTTATTCGATACAATATTGAAGTGTCAACCTGGGGAATTGATACCACAGTGTTTTGCAGAGCCTGAAAATGCGTTTCTAGTTGAAAATTGGCACATAATTCTTGATTTTTTAGTTAATTTTTGGCTTTTTAATATTAGTTTCCTCGTTTTTGGATCTTTTAACCGTCTTTTTGTAGGTTTTTCATTTTATATGGCAACTTCTCTTTGATAATTCCTATACTCAACGCCTCTTTCTACCTCGATGTTATTTTGTTTCATAAAATTGTACATATGCTAATCCGATTTTGGTAGTTTTTTCCGATTTTCGTCAGTTTTTCGTTTGTATTTTGGTTGTAGTTGCTAGAAAGTTTTTTTGTGCAACATGAGGGACTTTTATTTCGTTTCAATAAAAATTTAATCATTTTTTGGCGTTAAGTTTTAAAAAAACAGTTAAAACTTCTTAATTGCAGTCTTAAAAGTTCTTTGACTATTTTTTTTGCGAAATGTTTCACTATTTCGTATTTCTGAATTCTGCTTTTTCCTATTTTTTGTTCTCTTCAGGAGAATAGATCTTTGTATCGGATGGCTAGTTATCTTTTCTATGTCTTGAATGCTGAACAATGAAATGTATTCGTTTTTCTTGAATTTTTTAAAATTGATTTTCAATTTTCAAAAATCAAGAATGTCTTTTTGTTACGGTGTTACTTACATTGTGTCCATATTCTTCACATTTTAGTTAGTATCATGCTAGCTTTGTCCTGGAACCTACATTTATTTTCGGTATATTGATTTTTTTCAGTTGTAAAAAATGAATGATTTCAGATTTTCTTAGATTTTTGTCATTTCTTTGGATTGCAATAGATTTCATTCAACATATGACATCACAGAGTTTGATGGCAAGTTTTTTCCAAAATTTCCACTTATGACTTTTTACTGCAGCTTTCTTCCGGCTTTGGTACTAATTTAAACGATTTTTTGACTTTGAATATTCTGCTGCTTATGTCTTTTCTATGATCAATTTTATTTTTGATTTAGTATCAAGCCATGTTGTCTATCATATGTACAACAAGCAACAGGTCTGTTGTTCATTGTCGCAGTGATTAGAAGTGTAATTAAAGGTGTTTTCTGGTTCTTAAATTTGAGCTTCCTTTTTTGAAAAGATTTGACTTAGTTTCTAAGATTATTATCTGCCCTTTGCTTTCGCGATCTTTTTCAGATTAGAATCATGAATTATTTGAGGGCTATTGATAACCTTGTCAGCTTTTTCAGACTATCAGGATTTTGACCACTTTAATTAGTTTAGATTTTTTGACGTTACCAAACGTTTTCAATAATATAAAATTTTGCTGCGTTTTGTTTCTCTTGTTGACAGTGGTTTAGGTTTCACCAATTTTTAGAGCAGACCTGGAGAAGTAGTTAATGGTTTAATACAAAAAGTAGTGGCTTCCGCTGCAATTACGGTTTTGTCAGTGAAATTTTAACGCTTCGAGTCGCTTCCGGAATTCTTCCGTCTATGTTTTTTTTACAGGTAGATTTGTTCACGCGGCATTTTGACCTGAAAGCGAAAGTGAGAAAAGCTGTCTTGGTGAACAGATTTTTGCTAAGCGAGAGAAGTTTTTTGATCATGCACTGCGTTTAGTGAATGACTTTTTGACTTTGAAAAGTAGTTTTGACTGAATGGCGCATATAGATAACCGTTTTCAGCCGTTTTTTCGTCTAAGTGGCCCAGTCTTTTTGCTTGTAATTTGGTTTTTTGTTGAAATAATTTTTTAGTCGATGCTATATTGAAATGTATACCTCGGAAATTGATACCACAGTGTTTTACAGAGCCTGAAAATGCGTTTCAATTTCAAAAGTGGCACACATCTTTATTTTTTAGTTATTTTTTGGCCTTTTTCTATTAATATCTTTGGATCTTTCAGACGTCTTTTTGTCAAAAATCAGCTAATATGGTAACTCCCTTTTATAATTCATTTACTCAATGCCTCTTTCTACCTCGATGTAATTTTGTTTTATAAATTGTACATATGCTAATCCGATTTTGGTAGTATTTTTTCCAATTTTTGTCAGTTTTTTATTTTGTTTTTAATTACTAGAAAGTATTTTTATTCAATATAAGGGACTTTAGTTTCGTTTCAATAAAAATTCATTCATTTTTTGGCGTTAAGTTCTTGAAAATCAGTTCAGATTATTTTCCTAAATGCAGTCTTAATGTTTTTTGAGCTTTTTTTTGGAAAAAGTTCCAATTTTCGGTAAATTTGAATTGACGTCTTTATGATTTTTTATTCTGTTCAGGAGGATGGATTTTTTCGATGTCCCGAATGCTGAACAATGAAATGTATTCCTTTTTCTTTTTAATTTGATTTTTAACTTTCAAAAATCAAGAAGTTTTTTGTTACGGTGTTTCTTACATTGTGTCCATTTTCTTCACATTCCTCCTAGTATCATGCTAGCTTTGTCCTGGAACCTACATTTGTTTTCGGTATATTGATTTTTTCAGTTATAAAATTTAAATGATTTCAGCTTTTTCTTAGATTTTCGTCATTTCTTTGGATTGCAATTGATTTTATTCAACATATGGCATCACTGAGAGTTTGATGGCAAGCTCTTTCCAAAATTTCTACTTATGACTATTTCCTGCAGCTTTCTTTCTGCTTTGGTACTAATTTAAACGATTTTTTGCCTTTGAATATTCTTCTGCTGCTTATGTCTTTTCTATGATCAATTTTATTTTTGATTTAATATGAAGTCATGTTGTCTATCATATGTACAACAAGTAACAGGTCTGTTGTTTTTTTGTCTTAATCGCAGTGATTAGAAGTGTAATTAAAGGTGTTTTCTGGTTCTTAAATTTGTGCTTTCTTTTTTGAAAAGATTTGACTTAGTTTCTAAGATTATTATCTGCCCTTTGCTTTGGCGATCTTTTTCAGATTAGTATCATGAATTATTTGAGGGCTATTGATAACCTTATCAGCTTTTTTAGACTATCAGGTTTTTGACCGTTTTAATTATATTGGATTTTTTAACGTTACCAAACGTTTTCAATAATATAAAATTTTGCTGCGTTTTGTTTCTCTTGTTGACAGTGGTTTAGGTTTCACCAATTTTTAGAGCAGACCTGGAGAAGTAGTTAATGGTTTAATACAAAAAGTAGTGGCTTCCGCTGCAATTACGGTTTTGTCAGTGAAGTTTTAACGCTTCGAGTCGCTTCCGGATTTCTTCCGGCTATGTTTTTTATTTCATCGTCGCGATTTTTGTTACGACCATATGACGTCACAACCACTTCAAATCTGCTTTTTGTTCATTCTTTCATGCAATTTCATATGAAGTGCGTGCGTGGCGTGATTTTTTGCTCTTAGTGGAGCGAATTTTTTTGTTAATTCCTGTGATTAAGTTTTTGGTCACACTTGACTTACCTCACTCTCAAAAATGACTTCCTCACTTTGAAATTGACTTTTATTTACTTCAAAGAGATAAGTCAAATGGGAGTGTGTCACTCTAAATGAAGGTTATTATAGAGCAGCTAATAGAGGCAGCAAAACGTATACAGATTTTTAATCAAAATAGAACATATCAGCCTTCAATGAAAAGAAGAATTTTTTTGGTCTGTCTTTTTTACTGTTTTTTAGACTGCAGATCTACGAAGCTATTGCAGCTATTTTCTGGCAATCTGCCAGCTATGTTTTTTTTGTAAGAGAATCGCATATTTTTTCCGTCAACCTGTCTACTAAATATTGATGAGTCATATCAAAACAAGCAATTACTCTTTTCATTAAAATAGTTTCTGTTGCTGGGTTTGTTTTTAGCCGTTCAGATTTTTCTGTTTCTTGTCACAATAACGTGTATGCATGAGTTTTCAATTTCAAGGGAACTGAGCCCCCCTCCCCCCTCCCTCCCTGCCCCCTCCCCTGGCCTTAAAAATTAGCAGTATTGTTGATTTTTGATCATAGATGGTTCTTTCGCATTATAAATCCCCATTTAATGAGGCTGAACTTGTAGAAATTTTAGTTACCTAAATTATACAACAATGGGGGCTCTGTCTTTGGGTATCTATAATGGGAGAAGCTGATATTTACTCTTTATTGCTATTTAAAAGTTGTATTGGCTGGTAACAATTGTAATTAAGACATGTAAACCATTAGCTGAAAACAAGCAGTACATTATTCACACTGGCCTATAAAAAATAAACTTGTTCGCGGGGGAAAGGAAACAATTTACTAAACATTAGTCCGGGGTCCTTGATTTGATGTTTTTTAAGAACGAAAGAAGGAAGAGAAGGACAGCCGCATACCAACATCGGCTGAGCCTGTGATTCCCTACGACACAGATACGTCGTCTGACGACGAGTAAAGAATGGATTAGTCAGTAAGGATTGTAATCGTGTCATCACCCCACAACCTCTTCCCTTCCATCGACCGAAGTGTACGATGGAACTTTATGCAGAATAGCTTGGTTTAAAAAAATTTTATCGCACGTTCTTGACTCAAGGTGATAATAAACAAATCTTTTCCTTTATTGCCATCCCAGCCTGTTGGCTGTAGGTGTTTCAGGCATCCATCCGAACATGCAATTTTTGAACTGCTAACGGTCTGCTTATATTATTACAAATAAACTGCACGTGGGTCATTTTGTGCTGGGATGACATGAACAAATTCTAATGAACATTCCGTTACTTTGAGAAGAACCCCGCCCACTCCCTGTTTTCCTCACTTCTCGACGCATTCCTCTTATTGAATCAAGTGCTAACAGCTGCTCTATTTTAATGATAATTGTGCTACTTGCCTTAATATCTAGTTAGATAACCTTATAAACCAAATAATTGTTTTCATACAATTGTCCGTCACTTTTATAATTTATCTTCAGAGTTTTATTTAATCAATTATTGCTGATTTCCTATCTATTCTGTTTGCCACCCGTCCCCCCAAGCTTTTTTGGCGCAAAACATTTGCGTACTGTTTTTAGGTGACATGCGATATAACAACGCAATTTTTAACTGGGGATCATAAGCGACCTTGAGGATCCAAAACAGAATAGATCCCTGATTTCTTGACAGATGACACAGGCTGTTTTCTGAATCTCGGATTAGTCGAACAGTTCATTAGCGTTCGTGACAAGCCGCAGCTTTGCAGTAAGGCAAAAAATTCAAAGGAAGCAGCTAACAATGTTTTTGGGAGAATTTAAAATTTGTTTAATTAATTGAATGCAACTTCAAGTAGATTTGAACAAAAAAATTTAGTTTTGAAGCTCGTTTGTTTCTTAAAGTTCATAGAGGAAAGTGTTTGTTTTTGTACAGAAAAAATTATGTGCGAGAGCCTAAAATACAAGGCGGGAGCTCGATCAATAGAAAGTAATTTGGTAGAAGTTTTGTGGAAGTTAGCCGAAAACAAATTAAAATACTTAAACGCGGCTTACACATTAACCTGAAAAATCTCAAGTATTGACGGTAGATGGTTATCCTGACGGACACTACAAACAGCTCTGTGATTACCGCAGAGTTAGCTGTAACCTAGAGCTGTGCTTAACTTTTTTCCCTAGATCCTTTTCGGCAGTTTTTTTTTCTTTTTAACATTTAAAAAAATTTATTATTTTGCTTCTTATTGTGTTTTATGAATGTGAGAGGACTAAAAATACTACTATAAACAAATTGGAGAGAAATGACTATGCTTTGATTGCTGCGGCCGCGCTTTGATGAGTTTTCTTTCATAGGTAAAAGGAAATGAATAACTGTAACAAACTGAATTCAATACTGTTTTATTACAAAACAATAGATATCTGTCTAAAAAGTTTGAATTCAATTTTTTTTTGTGAGCGGAGAACAAAAACCATAAGCTTTATGCATAACGGAAACATGGTTAAATGGTATTGATAGAAAAAAATCGTGTAACCTTCCAAATTTCAATACCTTCATAAGCGCAGAGACGAAGAAAAGAGGTGGCAGTGTTGCTATTTATTTAAAGTGTAGCGCACAAGTGAAATTCCTTAGAACTTAAGAAAATTCTGTCCAGGCTATCTCGTAATTTATAAACCACAAAGATTTCGACGCCCATATAGGCTGCATTTATTTGTCCCAAGTTGCTCTAATGAGAGCACTTTTAAACTTTTGAGCCGAAATTTTTTTGAAATCAGATATGAAACATATAAACTGTGGTAACTTCAATGTTAACTTTTTTATAACAGAAAAAAAATAAGCAACTAATCTCCATCTTGCAAGCAAATGGACAATCACTGGCTGTACCTAAAACTAGCAATCGGGAATCTGCAGTTTACACTTTTCCTATCCCTACGAACTTTCAAAAAATGCTGTGAATGGTCAATACTGCGTTGAATTGCAGATACCGGAAGCGAATGCAGGGGATATAAGCAGCGAATCCTGTAGTTCCTACATATGGTCAAAAGTGCCAAACCAGAATCATTGAAAAACTACGAACAAATGTTAAGTCCTACGTTTTAAAAGTTTTAGAAGACGGCTGAAATGGTAAAGATCGCAATTTTCTTCTGAAAGAGTTGCGGGAATTGTTAGAGAATTGGTTCAATTGGCGCCTGTAAAAAAATTTCAGTCAAAAAACGAAGTTGAATAGACAACGAAATCAAAATGCTGCTTCTAAGAAAATTGTTATAAGACAATTGTACCTCATAGAAAAATCTGATAAAACAAAAAAATATGATGAACAATCAAAGCTAGGCAAACAACTAGTAAAAAATGAGATAACTTTATCAAAAAGAAATACATAATAATGCCAGCTGCGGGAATAGAAACTCTTTTGATGTCGTTGGAAAGCTCTCAGGTGAGTCAAAAGCAACTCAACCATGTCTTTGGAGCAAACTTGGGAAATTTTATTATTTTTCGAAATAGAAAAAAACTGGGCAGCTAACTTTGACGCTGTCGGTACAACCAGGCAAAAGTCTGTACGTAGAATGTTTCTCTGTAAAACCGCAACTTCTGAAGTGAACAAAATTCTTAGCCAAAGAACAAATAGAGCGTTGATGCTTTTAATATTTACAACTATTTTAAAGCATTGCCTCCTCAATATCTCCTTTATAATGCGAAATTTTAAACAAATGCTTAGTTTTAGGGTACTCTCATGAATACTTGAAAATAGCAAAAAAATCAGTCATCAAAGATGGAAATAAAACAGCCGTCAAAATACCGGCCAATACTTATCTTACCAGCAATTGGGAAATCATTTGAGAAATATTATACAGCAGAATTGTCTATACCGTGAACAAAGATTTATTAAACAAAAATCAGATCGGTTTCAGAGAACAGCTAAGTACAATTGATGCACTCGTAGAACTTGTTGACAATCTGCGCTCAAAGTGGAAAAATAATACTGGGAGCTACATGCACGTTCTTTGACCTTGAAAAGGCTTTTTACACTGTTGACAAATTGTCTTAATGCTTGAATTGGGGATTGAGGGGACCTTCTTAGAATTATTGAAATGTTGTCTCAGAAATGGAGTGCAATTTACTCAGATTGGGGTGAAAAAGTTGATCAAAATACCAGATTTGGCGTACCCCAGGGCTCGATCTTGGAACCTTTGTTATCTATATAAAAGATATTGATTTTTCCAAAGCGCGAATGGAAACTCTTTTGTATGCAGACTTTATTGTAATATACACCAAAGAAAAACTGAAAAACAAAATTGATGCGCACTAAAAAGCTCTAGATGGATCTGAAATTTGGCTCAAAAAGAATGGCATCACATTGAATGCTGATGAAACAATAAGTTAGGTTCCACAAAAGAAAAATGTCCATCATATGGAAATTCTAAAGATTTAGATCTTCGAAATACACACTGTTGTCGTAAATTGGTATCATGTTTGATAATGATCTTAGTTTCCAACAAAATGCTGAGTCCGTGGAAAAAAATTACTAACCTTCTGTTCCTTATTCTACCGACTGAGAAAAATGTAAAGCACACGGGAGATTGCAACAGTTTATGAAACATATGTGCAGTCAGTTGCTCAATATGGAGTTCTAAAATATGAATGTGCAAATTACCAAGTTCTCAAGCCACTGAACATAATGATTAACAGAATTGCAAGAATTTTGAATTTCTAAAGGACTTGTGAATCAATCTAACAACCAAGAGAAGGCTACTCATTTAAAATGTATTACAATGTATGAGAATTAAACTGGTATTGATAGAAAAGTTCGTTGAACCTTGCAAATTTCTATACCATCATAAGCGCAGAGACGAAGAAAAGAGGTGGCGGTGTTGCTATTTATTTAGTGTAGCGCTCAAGTGAAATTCCTTAGAATTTAAGAAAACTCGGCCCAGGCTATCTCGTAACTTATAAACCATAGAGATTTCGACGCCCATATAGGCTGCATTTATTTGTTCCAGTTGCTCTAATGAGAGCACTTCAAACTTTTGAGCCGAAATTCTTCTGAAATCAGATATGAAACATATAAACTGTGGTGACTTCAATGTAAACTTTTTTGTAAGAGAAAAACTTTAAGCAACTAATATCCATCTTGCAAGCAAATGGACAATCACTGGCTGTACCTAATACTAGCAATCGGGAATCTGCAGTTCACACTTTTCCGATCCCTAAGAACTTTCAAAAAATGCTGTGAGCGATCAATACTGCGTTGAATTAATGATAGCGGAAGCAAATGCAGGGAATATAAGCAACGAATCCTGTAGTTCCTGCATATGGTCAAAACTGCCAAACACCAGAATCATTGAAAAACTACGAACAAATGTTAAGTCCTACGTTTTAAATGTTTTAGAAGGCGGCTGAAATGGTATAGATCGCAATTTTCTTAGAGTTGCGGGAATTGTTAGATAGAGAAATGGTTCAATTGGTGCCTGAAATAAAAATTTCAGTCAAAAAACAAAGTTGGATAAAGAACGAAGTCAAAATGCTGCTTCCAAGAAAAGTGTTTTAAGACAATTGTACCTCATAGAAAAATGATAGAAGCAAAAAGAGATATGATGAACAATCAAAGCTAGTCAAACAACTAGTAAAAAAATTAGATAACTTCATTAAAAAGAAATACATAATAATGCCAGCTGCGGTAATAGAAGCTCTTTTGATGTCGTTAGAAAGCTCTCAGATGAGTCAAAAGCAACTTAACAGTGTCTTTGGAGCAAACTTGGAAATTTTTTATTAACAAATGCTTAGTTTTAGGGTACTCTCATGAATACTTGAAAATAGCAAAAATTCCACTAATTAGATAAGGAAATAAAACAGCCATCAAACTACCGGCAAATAATTATTTTACCAGCAATTGGGAAATTGTTCGAAAAATTTTATACAGCAGAATTGTCTATTCCGTGAACAAAGAAGATATATTAACCAAAAATCAGGTCCTTTTCAGAGAAAAACTAAGTACAATTGATGCACTCGTAGAACTTGTTGACAATCTGCGCTCAAATTGGAAAAATAATACTCTGGGAACTACATGCACATTCCTTGATCTTGAAAAGGCTTTTGACACTGTTGACAAATTGTTTAAATGCTTGAATTGGGGGTTAAGGGGGCCCGTCCTAGAAATACTGAAATCTTATCTCAGTAATGGAGTGCAATTTTCTCAGGTTGGGTAAATAAGTCAAAAATTAAATTACCAGATTTGGCGTACCCCAGGGCTCGATCTTGGAGCCTTTGTTATTTGTTATCTATTTAAATGATATTGATTTTTCTACAGCGCGAACTGGAACTCTTTTGTATGCAGATGATACTGTAATTTACACCAAAGAAGACCTGAAGAACAAAAGTGATGCGCACTAAAAATCTCTAGATGGATCTGCAATTTGGCTCAACTAGAATGGCTTCACATTGAATGCTGATGAAACAATAAGTTAGGTTCCTCAAAAGAAAAATACTCATCACGTGGACACTCTAAATATTTTGATCTTTGAAATACAGTTTTGTCGTTAATAGGTATCTTGTTATCTTGCTTGGTAATGATCTTAGTTTCCAACAAAGTGCTGAGTCCGTGGAAAAAAATTACTAACCTTCTGTTCCTTATTCTACTGACTGAGAAAAATGTAAAGCACACGGTAGATTGCAACAGTTTATAAAACATATGTGCTGACAGTTGCTCAATATGGAGTTCTAAAACATGGATGTGCAAATTACCAAGTTCTCATGCCACTGAACATGATAAACGGAATTGGAAGTTTTGAATTTCTAAAGGACGTCTGGTTCAATCTCACAACCAAGAGAAGGCTACTCATTTAAAATGAATGAGTGCGAAACTGCTATGCAATATTGACAACAGCAACAAAAATAATGTCTAGAAAGTATTGGGTCCAAATATTAGTTTCTTAAAATCACGAATGGTGAAACGAGATCTAGAAAACTTAGTCTACTCAAAAACAAGTATTAAAATTTTTCTATAAGACCTAAAGTCACGCAGATGATAAAACCCTGACGAGTAGATTTTCCAAATTTTCGTAATAACATTCGTACCAAATCAAACCTTCAAGATAACTTTTTTAATCATAAATTACTTGATGAATACATCATTGACAATTGAGAGATGCTAAATAAGTTTACTATTTAAGAGATGGAATGTTGACATTTAAACTTAATTAATCATGTATTTTTTTGCAGCGGTAAGTTTTCCTTTTCTTCTTACCAGCAACTACCACAGTCATTTCTCTTCGCGTGAGACACTTGAAAACTGGGCTCTCCCAGTGTTGTATCGATTTTGTCTCTATGTAAATATACATAATTAAGATTTTTTCTTTTTATCTCTGGAATCAACTGATAGTTATTATTTGAAAATTTTCTCTTTATGCTTTTCAGTAAGCAAGTTTTTGTAAGGTTATTTTTAATAACCGCCGTCAGCTTCTCAATTGTTTCGGCTATTAATATCTTTTTGACCATCTGAGGCAAATATCAGAGTTTTAGAAGATATTGGGCTATTTGTACCATTTGACCTGCTGAGCGCCTTGTTTAGAGCTTTTTGTAACTTTTCCCCTTTATTATGGGTATTTTGCTTTTTTTACACGTTAGTTGGTCTATATGGTGATTAATTGCTCTTAAACAATGTTTGAAGCATTTTTCATGCAACGTTTCGCTTGATAGATTTTTTGTCTGGCTAATTTGACTTTTGTCTTCAAGAACGGGATAATCAGGCAGCGCACGGAGGGTATTAAATGGTTCTTAGAGCCTTACTACTCTCCAAGTATGCGAATCACCAAAACTGTTTTGAGGAGACAATTTCAGGGTGTGAAGGTTTGTTTTTTAATCTTCTGGAGTGTGACCCCCTCACTCACACCCCGCCCACCCTTCGCCTATTGATCGACTTTTTCAGCGACATAGCTTTATCTCACCTCAACCCAACGCCTGTCCTTCCTACGTTTGACCCACAACCCTTCCCCCTCTTGGACCCCCCTCTCGTCTAGCTCTCCCACAACATCTCCCTCCATAGCTTGCCCCCACTCCGCTCACACACCATCCCCCTAATGCAGGCATCCCTATGCCTCAGCTGGCTACTACCAAAGCCACCGAACGCCGGTCGTTTGAGAGCAATTCTTCTGACGTTAGTCGGTAATGTCATCTCGATTGAATGTTTGCTCTTGAACAAAATTTGAAGCAATTATTGTAAACGTGTTGGTTTTTTCTTTGCAAATTTATCGCTGAACTGATTTGACTTTTCAAGTGACTTTTACGCCTTGACTTTTCGTTATAAGTGATGCAAATTTCTCTCATTCACAAGTGTCTGCTGCTGAACACAAAAAATGGAAGTTTGCTTTTATAATGAAAAATGCGCCAAAGTTTGATCTGTCCCACTAGTCGTTCAAAAGCATTTCTTCCTAATCAAATTTGTTTTTTTGGAGTTTTCGCCGCTTTCTTCTGACTTTAAGCTTTCTTTTGTTAAATTTTTTGACCTCAGCTAATCGAGAGCTTCTAGGTATTCTTACTAGAAGTTTATACAGAGCAGTTTAAAAGGTATATAATATTATTCAAATTATTAATTTCTCCAGTTTCTTGTTTGCTTTTTTAATTTTTTATTAGGATGTCTCTGACATGCAATTGATGAGGCTCTGATTGAGCAGCAAAAAAATTTTATTGCATTTTTATCGCAGAATAATTGTTGAGAAGCAGCATTTAGCATTTTGTAGAACATTTTTAAACAAAAAATTGGTTGTATACGGGTGTTTTCCGTGTCTAGTGTTATGTTGTATTTCTTCGAATTGGTATTTTTTATTCAGAAGAAATATTTTTGCTTAAACAGTGATCGATAATTGTTTCGGGTTGCAACTTGCGACAATTTTTTATCGGATTTTTTTAATTATTTAATCTTTTATAATGAGATCTCATTGGTTGCTATTGAGGATTTAGTTAACCGAAATAATTGTTTCAGTCCTAGCTAGTGCTTTCTACAACTTTGAGACTTCGTTTTCAAAAGGTATTGGCAAGGTTTCCAGGTTTGCCGAAATTTGTATTTTTGTTGTCATCATTTAATCTATCACTAAGTGAATCACACAGTTTTTATTCACAATTTCCGTAATTTTTGCTAAAATTTGGCTAAATTTTTTTCTAATATAATTTAAAATAAGTTTATATATTTACGGTAGAATTTTGGTTGTCACCATTATAGATAGCAGAGTATTGCTGAATTGTTTGATTGGAGTTTTTTGGCTAAAAATTCCGATACAATTTTAAAATTCAGACTTTTTTATTTTTGCAGAAAGTGGAGACCTAGAGATCGCTGACAGGATCTCCGTAAACTCCACCAGAGAGCTAGTTGAAATTAGGCGCCCTATAGGAGTCTTCTGGAATTAAAGATTTTGCGACTTTTCCGTTTTTTTGCAAATTTAACTCGACAGTTATACAAAATGCATATTTTTTTTTTTAATTTTGAAATTTTTCATTCAACAATTGGTCTTATTCGCAAACATTTGGAAAAATTGTATGGTTTTTTGTGTGCGGGCCAAAATCAGTTATAGGTTTGATATCCTCATGGGTTCTTACTATCAGAAAAATTTTATTTTTTTTGGGCTGCATTTTTTTTAAAATAGTTTGCTTTGAATCTTAATGTTGATTACTGACAAAAATCCGTATTCACGGCTCAAATAATGATAGCTCCCATTTATGTAAAATTGTTGAATGTAGACACAGTTTATTTTCAGAGAACCCAATGGTTTTTATGGCTTTGAAGAAGAGTTTTGGTAAACTTAATCTGAATTCTTGTTTTGCCTTCAATCATTATTCTTCTTGCAGTCTGATTACTAAATTTAACCTTAAATGGATCCAAATGGCTTCCTCAGGGGTGTAAGTGAACGCTCACAATGCATTCGGTTGTTATTTATTGTCTGCTATGTTTGTTATCTATTGTTCAATATATTTGTTTTTAGAAAATTTCAGTGATTTTTTGAACTTGTCATTTTTTATCTTGTTTCTGTCAACTTTTAGCTTATTCTCAGTAAAATCAGGTCCAACGTTCTTTCATATAAGATACAGACTAATGTTTTTGGCGGCTTTTGTAACGGCTTCATGGTTTTGATACTACGAGTTTTCATACAAAATTTTGTGATTTGCGAGCATCATTGCCCCTTTTTTGCTGTTCTTTTTGTTTCTTTGGTAAATTGTCACTTTACTTAGCACTTACTGAAAAAAGTTTTACAAAAATCGTAAATGAATATCTGTATGGTTTTCATAACTTATGGTTTTAGGGATTGCGACACCGTTCTCTTGCAGAATTTGGTAAATTTTTGTTTTTGCCTTTTGTCAAATAATGGGTAATTAAAGTTCTCAGATAGTATTCTTCAACTTATCACTTTTTGTTGTGGTTTGTCTTTTTTTCAGAGTCTTCGTTTTTGTATCACTTTGGAAACTTACTCTCATTATTGAGAGATCTAGTTATTTTTGTTGTTGAACCAAACAATAATTTTTCTGTTATTTTGAGTTGGATACTTTTTAATTCTGGTGGTTCTTTCTGTTGTCATTATGAGATATTCGTTTTTCAAATGGACTTCCAGTTAATTCCAGTTAATGATATTCCAGTTAATATTTTATATATTTAATGGCTTCTACACTGGTTTTGTAAATTTGTTCGTGAAAGTTTTTTAATTTACTTGTGTATTTAATGTTATTTTATAGTCTTTTGACTTATTCCAACTAATAGCATTTAGTCTCATTAATAGCAATTAGTTTTCGAAGAAGTTGCAAGATAAACTGTCTACTCTTTAGTCGAAAGCTTATGTTGGCTATGAATTTCGGAAAAATTTGTTTTTAAAAGAATAGATTTCTGAGCTTTGCCAATGTTACGTCTGATAACTTTTAGCTTAGCATATCTATAGAGAAGTCACATCTCTTATCTATTCAACTACAATTTGCTCTTTATAACGGTTTTATTTTCCTCAAATGCTTTTTGTTCAGGATGAAACGAGTTTTTATAAAGTATTCGTAATTTTTGCATATTCGCCCATTTTTGTAGTTTTTTGTTTTCTTTTCACAGTATCACAGTAATGAGTGGTCCTCGGGTCATTTGAAAAAAAATGCAATCAATGTTTTTTAACATAGATTTAACCAGAAATAATCATAATTGGGAAATTACTTGATGTTTTTATACATACATACAGCAAATTTATTTATTATTCATACAGCAAATTTCAACCAATCCGATTATCATGACCAAGTTCATAATAAAGTGATGATTGAACGGATACGTTAATTAGAATACTATTCTGAATGTTAAAAATAGGTTAAGTTGCGGTCATTATTAAAGCTAGGTAGTGGCTTTACATTTTTCGTATTTGAAGTGACGCATATCGTTAGAGTGAAGTTATTGGTAGTAGTAGAGTGCGCTTCTTAAAGAGATATCTGAAACTCTTTGAGGTAAAAATGTGACGAAATTATAACACATTTGAAGTAAAATTGAAGCAAGAGATAAACTGTTACAGTATACAAAATTAGATAAAAACCTGGTTTGAAAACATCAACGATTCAATTAAAGAGCAATTTCAGCTTCAGTGGATCTACCGTAAAAGTAACCATGGTAAACATAAATATAAGAGTGGTAAACGTAACAGATGGACAATTCTTGTAAGCTATTAAATAAATGATTGTTTTAGCTCCCTTTTTAACTCCAAATTGTTTCAGGTCGCGCATGGCCATGAATATACGGCAGTTTACAAATTGTACTTCTGTTCTGAATGTGAGCGTTAAAAGACAGAGCCACATGCTTTGGAGGAGGGCACCCAAACCTTTGCAGCCTTTCAAATATATAATTAATCCCGACTTGATGTCAAAAGAAACTGGCGGGATCAGAATTGACCATTTGCAGAACTCCACACTTCCGTATGTTGATGAAGATGCATTTAAAGACCACCCAAACTATGATGCGTTGAAGAAGTCACTGTCTATTGAATATTCAAAACCATTTTTGAGAAATTTTTGGGCCATGAAAACGATGCTAGAACTTTTAGACGTCGATATCCGGCAGATCCATCAAAACGATCTCAGATTGCAAATTGTGCAAGAAACAATCAAAATTCAAAGATACCAAGATGTTCTGAGGGACATATACGCTAATAAGCGTCAAGTGAGGATGAAGTTCTACAGATCACCTTTGCAGTTGGCAGTTGCTGCACGGGATTTCATGCTGACGCAACTCAGGTTCCAAGACTATTCACAATATATCAGTGTCGTCACGAACTTGCAGATTAAACACAATATGAAGGCTCACGTGACTAAAAAGCTATCAATTAAAGAATGCCAGGAGATTCTGGAACGTGAGAAACTGAATGCTGCTTTAAAGAATGAACTGAACGAGAAAGGCAAAACTGATAAACTGAAAGATATTTTACTCTTATTGGAAAAAGAAAGTTAATTTTTTATTTCTTTCGGTTATGAGGTCTTACTCAGAAGCAAGCAGTAGTGGAGACGAATGCCGAGCGATGTTATTGAAATGATGAATGCGAGAGTTATTTCTGGCTCTCGCCGATAACAAACTTTTAGCTTCTAATCTCACACAATTTTTAGCAATTATACTAGTCTTGTTGGTCTTTCCTTTTAATGCGATTTTTTAGCACTATTGACTTGTCATGTTTTCGTCAAACCATTTGACTTTTTGTCAAAAATGGGATAAATGGGCAACGGCCAAAGGGCGTTTTCTGATCAGATCTCTTATAGCTCTTCAAGCACCGCAACTGCTCAGCAGACATAAAATTATGGTGTGAGAGGTAGTTTTTTGGCGGTTTGGACCCCCCTCCCCTTCCCATTCGTCCATCCCCCTCCGCCGCCGCATTCGTTTTCTAATACCACATTCCTTTTATAATACCCTTCCGCGTGACACCCTTTTGAGACCCCCATTCCGCTCATAACTTCCTCCTCCGCGCATTCCAACCATCGAGATTGTTTAGCCCAATATTAGCCAGTTATGTCGGTTGCCTTTTATCAAAATCTTGATTAGAATTTTGGCGCTTGTATTTTTTTCATTTTTTTTGGTACTGTAGATTTACAAAGCAATCGAAGCTATTTTCTAGTAATGTGACAGATTGTGTTGGCAGAATGGTTGTTAAAATTGTCTTGTTGTTCATAGTAACTCCTTGGTTTAGTGGTGTGCAGATTGAGATGTCATCCGTAGTTTCAGATTTTAACCAATGGCTGTTGAAATTAACGGAAGTCGACCAAGAGTGACTGGGAAAATATTGCCCGACTTTAAAGGTCAAATGGTGACTTTACTAGGGACAGTTAGTGACTTCGACCCGAACAGCAGGGGTTTGTACCTGAACACTTCAGATAACGTGTCCGTAAATATCAAGTTCGGAAGCGAGGCCTTGATCTCAGAGATGACTCCTAACATTATGATTGAGGTCACAGGACAGGTGGACCATAGTGGGAGTGCTATGCAGGGACAGTGCTGGAATTTTGTGCCGAGTGGAGAGAAAGCTCTGGATTTGAACTTGTACAATTTGGCTGTTGAGAAGATGCACCAGTTGGGGGCTAATATTTACCCTCATATTGACCAATCACAAGTCTTCTCTGAGTAAACCTGTCTGAAGTTATATAATCAATTTGAACTAGATATTGACTGATGTTTGCTTCTTTAGTGATTGAAGTATCTCTGCGAGAATTGATGTTTGATCGTTTTGATAGATTCATTGAATTTATTGTATAATCAATCAACATGGTTGCTATCTACTTAATTTTAACTGCGTGATTATGTGGACTAATTTCTGAGCGGTAGATGGTAAGATCAAGTATGTTGCAATACCCTATGATGCAAATATAATATAGCTGATGCATATTCGCAAAATGCATGTTATGATAATAAATTAACGGTCTTATTTCAGATGTATATAATGAATGTTGTTGTGAAATGAGTTTTGATGGATGCTCTTAAGAAGGATATTTCATCGGTTCTGATTCCCTCGAAGGATGGAATCCAAAGCAGAAGTTTCGCTTCTGAGTTTGAAGAACTGATTGGAGTCCCAATAAACCCCAGAACGTATGGCTTCAACTCAGTCCATGAACTAATTCGCTCTATTCCTGATGTTGTCAAAATTACAAACCTTGGGCCAAGTCTTTACCTTTACAAGGCTAAGGAAACGGAGAGCACGTCTCATTTGACACAACTGATCAGTAAACAGAAAGCCAGGAAAAAAAGAGGCAGTAAAGGAGGAAGAGGGGGTTCCGGCTACAGAGGCGGTGGTGGTGGTGGTGGTCGAGGGGGTAGAGCTAATTCTGGAAGGCAATTAAACCAGAGGCCGCCTCGTCTTCAAAATAACTTGAGCAATGTCGCCAACAGTAAAAGCCGACCAACTTATCGTGCAAAACAACCTTCAACAAGGACCAATTTTCAGAACTATAGGTATTTAAAAATTGAATTATAGTAGCTGCTGTGGTCTCTCACAAAAGCTTTTTCTATTCATTTTTTTAAAAAAATAGGAAATGAGGCATGCGTTTCTAAAATTGGAGGGTCGCGGATATATAAAAAGAACTTTGAACGTTTTAGGGAATCTTTTTAAAAAAGTGTTGAAAACGTTCTGGATTCTGCGTTATTCAATTTAATTTTGGCTCAAATTTTAGCCACTTTTGTTTTATCTGAGACAGTTTTTAGCAAGTCTTCATTAATAGCGAGTCGGTTTGTTTCAGGTTTTGAAAATTTCCTCATGTGGAGTTTAGACACGAGTAGATGATCATTAAAATTTTCAGTTCAAATTCAGAATCATCAATTGAAAGCTAAGATTGAAAGAAATGTTTTTAAAAATTTGACTAACCTTTTATAGTGGATTTCAACCAATAAATCATTTGCTCGAGATCCTTGATTATCTTGTTATTAGCCCCAAAGCGATAGCTGGGACTATTATTGGCCTTCTCTTGGTTTTTTACGACTCGAAGAGTATTGGTTTTCTTGAGGCTTTTTTTAAGCGAAAGTACTATCAATTCAGACGGCGTTGTGACCTAAGAACTAAAGTGAGTAAAATTGCTGTGTGAACTCTTTGTTTCCAAGCGAGAGAAATTTTTTGATGTGCTGCGTTCAGTGAATGTTGTATTTTATGTAAATTATATTTAAACTGGTGTCTTATATGTAAATTGCTGAAATCGATACCCACAGTGGTTTTCAAGAGCCTAATAACGCGTTTCAAGTTCAGACGAAATTGGCATATAATTCTCTATTTTTAATGTTAATATTTTTCGTTTTTCATTAATTTCTTCCCTTTTGGAACTTTAAGCGGACGTTTTCAAAAAGCAGTGCATTAGGCAACGTCCTGTCACGTCTGTCGGTACTCAGGCGTTGAATGCTTTGTTTTAACTTGACGTGTTTTTGTGTTATGAAATCCTATTCTTGATAATCCGATTTTATTTGGTTATTAAAATTTGATTTTAATTACTAAGAAAAATTTTGAATTGTTCCATTTTTTCATCAATAGAAAATTTTTTTGTGCGCCTTCAGGTATTTTGATTTCATTGTATGTTGGAATAGTTTTCTAGCGTTAAGTCTTTAAAATTCTGTTAAGATTTTTTTCTTTATTGGGGTTTAGAGTTTTCGGAATTCGAATAGGCAAACTGTTGTAACATATTTTATCTGACCGTGAGGATGAGTGTTGATTTTTTTGAAAAGATTTTTGCCTTTTTCGTATAATTTTTATTTTAATTTTGGTTTGCAATTGATTTCTTTACATAAAATTCAGCACTAAGAACTTGATTTCCGTTGAAAAATTTTGTCTTCAGTGAATTTTCTAATTATTGTTTTCTGTGAATTTTCATATTTCCTGGGTCATATTTTTTTTGTCTTATTTGCAGTGACTCGGAACGAAAAATTTTTGTCCCAGATTTTAGTGTTCTTTTCAAAAATTAAGTTGTTCTAAGAATGTCATCTACCTTATGCGTTCACACTGTCTTTTGGGTGACTTTTGTTGATTGTCGAGTTCTATTGTGTGTCGCTTCGTGACGGGTTGTAGTCGTGTTTGTTTTCGAGCTTATCAGTAGTTGACCATCCTATAAAATTTTGGCCATCTTTCAACGTAACCAAATGTGTTTTTTAATTTGAAATTTAGCGGTATCTGGTTTTCAGTGGTTTTTCTATCAATATTATGTCCCTGTAATTAATATTATCGGCTGTTGTGTTTTTCTAAGTGATGTGGTAATTTAATAAATTGTAGCTTGCTTTAATGATGTCAATGCTCAAGTCCTTCTCTTGGTGACGGCTGTGTAATTTTTACCATTTTTCAAAATTCACTTCTGGTGAGTTAAATAGTTAAAGTATAAGACAAAATTAAAGTTTTCAGTTGCGTCTCTCGTTTCTTCGTCAGCTTCCGACGATTGCAGTCGCTTACGGAGTTCTTCCGGCTATGTTTTTTTTGTCAGGATTTTTGTTGCGACCGTTTTTGTTCATTCAATTGTAACTGAACGGCGTGATTGATGTCATTTTTTACTCTTAATGGAGCGATTTTTTGTTGTCCATTCGCGTGAATAAGTTTTTGATCACACGTGACTTGCCTCACTCTAAAAATGACCACTCTGAAATTCATTTTTCTTTACTTTAAATCAAAGAGCAGGTCAAGTGGGTGTGTCACCATAATTGAAGCTTATTTTAAAGCAAGTAATAGAAGCATCAGTATGTTATACAGATTCTTAATCAAAATCTAACATCTCATCATTTATTTCGAAACCATTTTGTTTTGTGATCTGTTTTATACCACTCTTTTAAGACTTCATATCCACAAAGCTATGACGGCTATTTTCTGGCTATGTGCCGCCTACGTTTTTTGTCATTTCATATTTTGTTTGCCCTGCAGTGATGAGGCAAATCTACTATTTGTCAAAAGTCACTATTGCTGGCGGAAAAACATGCTGCAAACCTAGCGAGGCTGCTAAGTTGACGATCGTTCGTTTTAAAGTACCCTGACATTATGTTAGCTGATTATTGGGACAATTGCGCTGATGCAAAACAATTGCGTGAATTCAACTATCGTATCAAAGTGTCATTAATAGCCGCAAAGCGATAGCAGAGATATTGGCCTTCTCTTGGTTTTTTACATTTCAAAGAATTTGAATTGTATTGGGGCGCTGTCTTTTTTAAGATCTGTTCACTTTTTCTTGATTTTTGAAGTCAAATTGGAGTAGTAATTTTGGTCCCGCTAAAACAGGAAGTGGAGCAAAAAAGCGAGTGGTTCTGTGGCGTGAAAATTTTGCGCTCTAATTTTAAGGTAACGGTGTTTGAACAAAAATTTGTTCACATGCGGCTATTTCACTTTGATTTTTACTCTTTTTTCGACTTTTTACATTGGATTTTTTCTAAATTATGTTCTCAATCCATTCATAGTTCATTCTAGGCCTAGTTTTTTGTTTGGTTAACAAAAATTCTTTGAATTATACGTCAGGACTTGTCCTATTATGTTTTTTTTATTCGTCGTCAAGAATTTTGTTACGACCATATGCCGTCACAATCACTTCAAATCTGCTTTTTGTGCATTCGTTCATGCAATTGTAGCTGAATTGCGCGTGTGAGGTCATTTTTCACTCTCAGTGGAGCGAGTTTTTTGTTCATTCGCGTGATTAAGTTTTTGTTCACACGTGACTTACCTCACTCTCAAAAATTACTTCACTTTGAAATTGACTTTTGTTTACATTAATTCAAAGAGATAAGCTCAATCGAATATGTGTCACTCTAAATGAAGTTTATTTGAAAGCAGCTAATAAAGGCAGCAATAACTTATACGGATTCTTAATAAAAAAATAACATCCCAGCCCTTAGACCAAAAAAGAAATTTATTCTTTTCATTAAGGGCTGGGATGTTATTTTTTTAAAAAACTTTTTTGAGACTGCAGATCCACGAAGCTATTGCGGCTATTTTCTGGCAATCTGCTAGCCTTTTTTTGCTTTTGCAAACTTAATAGATGGCAGTTGATTTATGTGAAAATTTAATATAGTCAACAAATTTGAAAATTTTGTCGATTTTCCATTATACGTTTATAAGTTCCTGTAAACATTCAGGATCGAAATAAGACTATACTTATCACTTCTATTGTCGAATCCTCCGCATAAAGAAGTACCAATTTTGCCTTTGTTATTGTTTTTTGCCTCGGGAAAACGCAGTGAGCAAGTGAGAAATGGACAATCAGCTAAACATAATTCAATAATCTAACCGTAATCATAATTGTCTGGAGATTTGACGAAGTTTTTAACGGTTTCACAAGTTGTCTTATTGGGAAGCAAAACGTGGATTGTGAACACTTTTAATGGATTTGATTAAACTTTCGTTGTTTAAAATATCTTCAATGCTGTGACATTTTTAGTATATATTGAAGCACTTAGTTTCACAATTTTTTTACGTTAGCCCACATTGGTATAGAAGTGATCAAGTGTGTTATCAATACGGTCTTCAAGATTATTATAAATTTCTCGTGGTTGTCGAGTACATAGAATTAAGAACCGATTATAGGGATACTCGTAAAGTCAGTAGTCTTAGTTTTACTGATCTCACAAATCACTGAAGCTGCTGTGAAGACACAAAATCGTATGAAGGGCAGGTTTTGGCTGTTTCCGTTGTTTTTGCCCGGAAAATATTAAGTGCCTTTGCATAACGACTGTTGAAAATATTGAAGGCCTTGTTTGTGATTTGAAAGTAATAGTCGGCTTCTTTTCTAAGAATTGGAAAAATGTTTTGTTTCTTAGGTATTGAAAATTTTAAACTTTCTTTGTCTTGGAAAAAAGTAGGCTCTGAAAAAATTAGTCTCTGAAAATGAAATGACTTCTTAATTGTGACTGTGAAATTTGGTGACCTGGAACTTCAAATCTAGGGTTGGTTATGTTTATGGTTGGAATAAATCTAGGTTTGGAATAATCTATAGCAGTTGTCGAAAACGTTTTTACCCCTTGTCCTATTGCTTCATTCAATTGAAATCAATTTGAATCAGCACATTTTTTTAAACCTGATTATTACCTTAAGTATTACGTAAAAATTAAAACTTTCGAGATTACGTAAACTTGTTTTTTTTTCAAGATAATCTTTATGTTGGAGATCAATTTATTCACAAATTGTTGATGTTTTGCTCCTTGTTTGGTTATAGTAACCTGGAGCGTTTTCAATATAACCACTTTTTCCATTATTGCTTTGATCTTAAAAAACTGTTCTAGTACTTTTATTGTTTTTGTCGTCTCAAACTTGTATCATGATCCCTCAGCTTCTAGTTGCTTGAATTGTACTGATTATCCTCATGGCCTAAAACGATTAACAGTCAGTACCCCCAGTCATGCAGGTTTTTTCGGTAAAGAGTTACAGGAGACTCGAGACAATGAATTGGTCATTCAGGGCTAAAAATTTTTAAGGTTCCATGAAATAGGAGAAGTAGAGCATCTAGCTAAAGGTTAGCACCTTGCAGGGCTAACCCCTTTGTTCGAATATAACCTACCTATGGAATTATTAAAGGGCGGCTAATTGTCCATCATACTAACTCTCGTAGTTTACCCTTTTCCATTTTTTCGTTTAGGCCGAATGACAAATTTCAACGTGAAGATTTCAACGACGGGGCAGTGTGTATTAATGGGCCAACTATACAGCATGGAATTAGAGAGTCGGCTAGACTGCGGTTAGGACCTGTGTCACACAGTCAAGGCAGCAGTAACAGCGGAATCGACCTCAGAATGTCATCAAATATCGAGCCGAGAATGACAAATAAATCTCAATCTTTTCATGGTGCTAAATACAAACACAGTGACCATAACTTTATTCAGCCATTGAGTCTTTCTGATCGCTTTTCAAATTTAGAAGTTTCACCGTATTCGCAAACCTCTATTAATTTTCAGCAGCCTTCTGAAGTGCCTCAACCATTGATGTCCTTGAATCTTGATCGTGAAGTAAAAATTAATACTGGAACGAAGTCTAGCGAAGTTGACATTGGAACGAAGTCGAACGTGAGAACGCGTCGAGTCCGAGCTGTTAACCGAGGGAGAGGGGCAATAACAGTGAAACCATTTGTTCCATCTGATCGCTGGGACGATGATGATAACGACGGAACTTCATATAACCAATCCAGACCACAAATTGCGACAAATGAGGAGCGCTGTGTCAATCAAACAGTCCAAATTAAAACAGAACCTCAGCTTTCGTCAGACGAGAAAATTCCGGCTAACATTTGCCTATTAAATTTAGCCCAACAGCCTAGTATCTCCGAATTTCAGAAGTCATCATTTGAGTTGACGCATTTTGAGAGTCCGGACAGTTTTTACCTACAGCGAGTTGATGGCGTTAATGATTCGTTAATGGAAGTGGAGCAATCGTGCAGGAAAATTATGGATTTAATGGGCAGTTCCTTAGAAAAATACTGGATAACTGAGGATAATGCGTCAGAGTTCTGAACGAAGAATTTGTGGTTCTGAGGAACACATTGAACGGAAGCTGGGCAAGGGCACAACTCAGACAGGGGAGACAGTATCTGGTGGATTATGGACACTTCAATGACAGATTTGAAAAGTGTTTTCGAATGCCACAGAAGCTCACCAATATCCCAGCTCAGGCCTACCATTGTCGATTGGACGTCTTCCCTTTAAAAAATATCTGGAGTTGTAAGAGTTTGTTTTCAAATAGCCATATGTCTAATTCGGTGGGGCCTATCATATATGTTTGTGTTTTTTGCTAGCCAAATAGTTTGAGTTACATTTGATGGATGCCCTTTGTGCCACTCAAAGAGGAGTGTTCATTCTACTCCTGTTTTTCGATCGCTTGCAGAAAAATTGGTTTTCAAGAGATTTAGAGCTCACAATTTTGGATTGTATGATTTGAGGAAGATGTTTTTTTATAATTTGAGGAAGATTCTTGGCAATTTTTTAGTTTTCTTTACTTTCTCAAACTAAATTTCACTGTTTGAAGTTTTTCTCGTGTGTTTTTTAAAATTTAAGCTGGTTCTCAATAGTGGCGTCAGATACTTATTAAAAGGCTATTATTTGGGCGCTACCTTTTTTTAAAGCCCAGAGAACATTGTAATATAGTGTTGTTTTACGACTTGAAAAGTAGTTATGGCGATCTTTTCCACGCTTCTTTTACTCGAAGAGGAGTATTAGTGGAGCGTGTTGAATTGCTCTCGAATGAAATTTGAAGCAATTATTTTCAAGGTATGTGTCTTTTTCGTGCAAAATTTTTGCTTGACCGATTTTTTTTTTGTAGAATATTATCCATTTCACTTCTCGAGTGACCTTTTCACTCTTGATTTTTGAGTGGATGAATTGCGCCTATTCAAAAATTATTGTCATCAAAATAAAAGCGATTTTGATGCAAAACTGTACATAGCGCGTGTAGCATAGTGCTTAACGTGCACTGCTGTCATCCGAGATGTCGCGGATTCGAGCCCCTCCCAAGTCAGACTAGCATCTGCACTCTTCTTAATTGTTTGTCTCACCAGCTGTTCGAGATTAATTCGTCCGATATTCGTCGGTTTATGTTTTTAGTTGCTCTCGAACGAAGTTTGAAGCAAATATCTTTCGATTTCACTTCCCGAGTAATTCTTCGAGATTAACTGCTTGATTTGTACGTGACCTAAATATTTTTTATTCTGAAATAAGGACTGTTGCTTAAACAAATGCGATTCTAGGATGTTTCCGTCTCCGGTGCTGGAGGTTAGGTGTCGGAACCCCTCCTTGGTCGGAGTTTTTCGACCATTAAAAATCATCTAGGTTAATGCCCCCTCCGATATGTGTCGCCTGTCTTTCCAGAGCTATGAGTCAGACACTGATCTGTTTTTTTAAATGAAAAATATCTCAAATACGTGACAGTAAATGGTAGGGAAACCTTTTTTTATCCAATGTTACAATATTGACACATTTTTTGAAACAGAACAAAACAATTTACAGGATCAGCAAAACGCAGAAAAGAACATGACAGAAAACTAAGAATATTTTAGTGCAAAAGCAGCCTGGATAGCGGTTTGTCGGTTTAGCCACAGACTAGACTTTAGAAAATTGGCGGCAGTAAAAGTTGCCACAGTTTAAAGTCACCCCAGTTTTTACTCCTTTTTGCAATTTTCTGGCGAATCGCTGAAATCTTACAAGAATGGCAAAATCCATTTCAATTAAAAAGTTCAAATACCTAACTATAATAAGTTTAACTGTTGGGTTTCTGGAATCTAAATAAAATTTTTCGTGCCTTCTTTACGTAAATATAAAAATTTGAATGCTTCAGTAAAAAATTGTTCAAAACTTAATTGAAAACTATTATACTTATCATTATAGAGAAAACTTGATCTTTCGTTCTCTTCTTACATTTCTCTTTCGACTAAGAGACCACCGACATCTTTTAGCGAAACATTTTTAGTTAAATATTTTATCTTGTCACCTTGGGTAAGTTAAGATTTCCTAAACTTCTTTTCAGCAACTCATTATCTATCCTTTCAGCTATGCGAATTTTTACTATTTGATGAAAATTTATGATCATTCCGTGGTATTGCGTCAAAAAGTGCCGGTTATGCGTAATTCGCCAAATTTGAAAAACAATGAGTGACTTGTAAATTTTGTAGGCGAGGCGTGTGACGTATTTCTGTCCTTGGCGCAAGGCTCCCTCTTATACATACAGTTAAAGCCGTCTTCCCGACCTGAGGACATAAACTGTGTAGAGTTGATCACCGATGAAGACGATAACATTGGAAACTGTATGTGTGAGCTGGGAATTGCGAGAAGAGAGCAAGTCACTAGAAGAGTGAGGCAATGTCTGTCGAAACCAAGTTACCAGAGGCTAGTGTGCAATGATTTGAACCGAGTAAGGATCGCTTGTTTCGAGACGGTGTCGTCGGTGTTCGTAACTCTGACCTCAATGGAGGCACAAATGGACATGTTGAACGAGGAGATCCAGGATGCTGTTACTTCTGATAGCAGGTTCCATACTTTTCAACATTTTCTCTTCTCATTTTGATTAACCGTTATATAATTCCTATGGTCTTTGTTTATGCAATTTTTTTGCCTGAACGAATGTTCGTCTGACCCTTTTGACTTTTCGTTCGTCCTCAAAAACAGGATGAACATGTAGCGCCGTGATAAACACGTAACAGCCAACCGCTCGCCTGTCGTTTACGAGCAATTCGCCCGACGTTGTTCGGTTATGTTTAATAGCCGCAGAGCAATAGCTGAGGCTATTATTGGCCTTCTCTTGGTTTTTTACAATTCAAAGATTTTGAATTGTATTGGGGCGCTGTCTGTTTTTTTAAGATCTGTTCACACATTTACATGATTTTTGAAGTCAAATTGTAGTGATTTTGGTCACGCCGAAACAGGAAATGGAGCGAAAAAGCGAGTGGTTTTGCGGTGTGAATTTTTTTTCGCTCTGATTTTAAAGTAGAGTGAGAAAACGGTGTTTGAACAAAAATTCGGTTTCTCGGTAGTGGTTTTTTGTTCACATGCGGCACAATCACTCTGATTTTTACTGTTTTTTCGATTTTTCGAATCGAATTTTTTTCAACGGTTTTCCCAATCCATTCACAGCCATTCTAGGCCTAGTTTTTCGTTTGAATTAAATTTTCATTTCTCGCTAGTGGTTTTTTGTGTTCACATGCTGCATTTTGACATTGCTTTTCTGTTTTTTTCTTATTTTTTATCTGATTTTTTATCGGATTATTTTTTATCTGATTGTTATTTTTTATCTGATTATTATCTATCTGATTATTATTTATCTGATTATTGTTTTTAGTCTGATTATTTTTTATCTGATTTTTGAAAAACTTATTTTCTCAATTAATTCATAGTCCATTCTAGGTCTAGTTTTCTCTGTTTAGTCAATGAAAATTCCTTGAATTGTTCGTCAGGACTTGTCCTGCTATTTTTTTTTTATTTCGTCGTCATGATTTTTGTTACGACCATATGACGTCACAGCCACTTTTTGTTCATTCGTTCATGCAATTTCAACTGAATTGCATGCGTGACGTCATTTTTCGCTCTTACACGTGACTTACCTCACTCTCAAAAATGACTTCCTCACTTTGAAATTGACTTTTATTTACTTTAATTCAAAGAGATAAAGTCAAATGGGTATGTGTCACTCTAAATGAATGTTATTTAAGATCAGCTAATAGAGGCAGCAATGACTTATACATATTTTTAATGAAAATATAACATCCCAGCCTTCAATGAAAAGACAATTATTTTGGTCTGTCTTTTTTACTGTTTTTTTAGACTGCCGATCTACGAATCTATTGCGGCTATTTTCTGGCAATCTGCCAGCTATGTTTCTTTTTGCTGTTTTTTTTTTCAAACAATTGAAAAACAGCTTGCGAACCCATGCGTAATTATGATGACGGGTTCTGGATTTCAGAAGTCGAAGAGTAGTATTGAATATGCTTTTTTGATATACTTTTGCCCGTTAATTTTAAATCATATCTGACTCGACTGCCAACATGATCAATCGATCGCAAAGGAAGTTTTCAACTGCTCTCAAACCAAGTTTGTATGAATTTGATTAGTTCTTCTACTGGGTGTTTAAGGCATATTTCAATGATACTTAATTAACGAACGTTTTCTCTATAATAAACATAGTCATATCATAGTTGCAACTTCCAGTTATCATATTAACTATTAAAATGATTTGAATTAGTTAATGAGCAAAATGAACGAAACGGAGCTTTCATCATTGTGAATAAAAGGTTAGAAATAATGATTCAATTGTGGTGGATCATAATTCTTATTTGCAGTTTGTCAGCATCATGTTTTTCTGCAAAAAATTGCGGCATATTTGTTTCCTTTTGTGGAAATATGCAATTCGATTTCAGCCATCCCATCGATGATTCTTAAGACGCGACTTCTTGAAATTGACTTTTTCAATAACTTCAGTGACTTCTACTGGTTTGCAGTTCAAATTTGTGTGCCTGACGTTCTTTCTGCTTTTAGGTCAATTGCGTGACTTACCTCACTGAAAAAAGTGACTTCTGAACTCACTTTTGGAGTTTTGATTTTTATGAACATTTACCAGTTAAAGATCTTTAGTGTGCACCTAAGTGGTGCCAAACTTCTATGCCCTAATTCTTGACTAATAGTCTTGAGTTTTTGATTTCGATTATCAATTTTGGAGAGCTCTCTTAAGGTTTTTCCTTATAGACCGTAGGTGTCATAAAATTGACTGGCCAAATCGAATTCAAGAAGTGTAGTGTTCTATTAAGGGACTGGAGGGCAATCTGTCTATATTATTTCTTTAGTTGTTTGAATTCATGGAAGGCCTCAATCGTCTATCGCAGCTACTTTCCGGCAATCTGCCGGCTATGTTTTTTAATTGTTTGTGCATATTGATGATTCTTACGAACTGACTTCTTTGAATTGACTTTTTCAATGACTTCAGTGACTTCTACTGCTTTGCAGTTAAAATTTGTGTGCGTGACGTGACGTCCTTTCCGCTTTTAGGTCAATTGCGTGATTTACCTCACTGAAGAAACCTTTGAAATAGACTTTCATTTACTTTAATTCAAAGAGATAAGGTCAAATGGGTGTGTGTCACTCTGAATGAGGGTTATTTAAGAGCAGCTAATAGATGCAGCAATAACTTATACAGATTTTTAATCAAAATATGACAGATCAGCCTTCACTGAACAGAAGAATTTTTTTTTGATCTGTCTTTTTCACTATTTTTTTAGACTGAAGATCTACGAATCTACTGCGGCTATTTTCTGGCAATCTGCCAGCTATGTTTATAAAATTTTTCCCAATTCACTCACAGTCCTTTCTGGGTCCAGTTTTTTGTTGAGTTAATGAAAATTCCTCGAATTGTACGTCAAGACTTGTCCTGCAATGTTTTTTTTTTAATTCGTCGTCTCCATCGATGATTTTTATGGCATGACATCTCGGAATTGACTTTTTCAATGACTTCAGTGACTTCTACTGCTTCGCAGTTATAATTTTTGTACGTGACGTTATTTTTGCTTTTAGGTCGATTGCCTGACTTACCTCTCTCAAAAAATGACTTCTGAACTCGCTTATTGAACTTTGATGTTTATGAACATTTACTAGATAAAGATCAATAGTGTGAATTTAAATGGTGCTAAACTTCTATGCCCTAATTCTTGAGTAATAATCTTGAGTTTTGGATTTTTGATTTTGGTATCATTTTGGGAAAGCTCTTTTAAGGTTTTTCCTTATAGACTGTTTGTGTCATAAAATTGAGAGTCTGAATCTCACTCCACAAGTCCAGTGTTCTATTAAGGGTCTAGTGGTCAATCTGTGTTCATTAATTGGTCATCGGCTGTGTTTATCAATTGGTCATCCATATTGATGATTCTTACGACCTGACCTCTTTAAATTGACTTTTTCAATGACTTCAGTGACTTCTACTCCTTGCAGTTAAAATTTTTGCGTGACGTCAGTTCTGCATTTAGGTCAATTGCGTAATTCAGCTCACTAAAAAATGACTTTTGAACTCTTCTATGGAACTTTGTTTTTTTTGAACTTTTACTAGTTAAAGATCAATCAATAGTGTGCATCTAAGTAGTGGCAACCTTCTATGCCCTTATTCTTGAGTATCAATCTTGAGTTTTTGATTTCGATTATCAATTTTGAAAAAGTTTTTTTAGGGTTTTTTACTTATAGACCGTATGTGTGAAAATTGACAGTCCGAATCTAACTCAATTCTAGTGTTCTATTACGCGACTGGTGTTCAATCTTTCTATCGTTTTTCTTCAGCTAATTCAATTCATCGAAGGCCACAAGCGTCTATCACCGCTATTTTCCGGTAATCTGCCGGTCATGTGATTGCAAGTTTTTCGCTGGATCGTTAGTGTGGTTTTTTCTAGAATATTCTTTGAGTTCTTTAGTGACATTTTCATGCTTTCGTTCTTCATTTTTGAGTGAGCTCTATTGCTGTCACTCCCAATTGAAGCTTGTTGTAAAAATAAAATCGATTGCATGGCAACAGGAAGGCGTGATAGCTGAGTGGGCAGTGCTTTTAGTGAGGGATCGGGAGGTCCATGGTTCAAATTCCGGCGTAGTTAACTATTTTTGCACCCATGAAGACAAATTTATCTAGGCTACGGCCCCTGAAGGAAATTGCCTCGCCTGTCGTGAGTAATTCTTCCGACATTAGTCGGTTTATTCTAAGTGGCTCTCCGAAAGCTAGAAAATTAGCCACTAATAAGTAGAGGAAGCGAAGCAACAAAGAAATAGATGCTCGACTGAACAGTGAGGTGAAGTTCTTTTGGGAGCAAGATTCAGAAGTTTTTCGGCCTTAAAATGTACAGTCCATACGGGTACTCTTTCACAATAGGGCTAAGTTTAATACCCCCTTCATTTACCTCATTGGGGCTGTAGGGGAAAGGCCGATATTTCTATCACCGGAATTGACCATTGTCATAAACATTAAGGATATATTTCATGTTCAAAGTCTTGACTTTAAGATAATTAAATCATGGCCATAGCCACATGATGACAGTTCAAACGTAAGTATGAAGAAAAGTTTTACCGTATGATGGATGTGTTTTAGAGCCGCTATCAGAGACCCTTTGCAAGGAGAACATTACATCTGCAGAGACTGTGACTCCGAATATACAAGAGTACGAGTCCTGGAAGTAGACCAGCAAGCTGTCTTAGTCGAATATGTTGACTTTGGCGAAGTTTCCATTCTGCCCAAGGACAGCACTCTGTTCCCTATGAAGACGAGTTTCTACGAGCTTCCCTTTCAGGCTATCAAAGTGCAATTAACGGAGTTCAAAAATGTGAACAACACGGATGAGAACAAAGAGTTGATTGCAAGCAAGATGCTCCATCATGAATGGTACTTGGAGGTGGTAGAAGGCAGCGAGACTGTCTCCAAAGATAAAATACCAGAAGTTGAACTGGTATCACTTGAAGGTAAAGTTTTTGATTATTTTGCTTTCGCTTTTTAAGTTTTTTTGTAGGTGCAAAATTCTAGCTGAGCGTAGCTCTGTTGCGGGTGTCTTGGTTTTTTTACGAACGGAAAGGTATTATGGTAATCCCTATTTTGTATTAGAATAATCGTTATGGTTGCATGCTTTCTTTTAATCAGAAGAACATTGAAACAGGAAGTTCATGTTATAAAAAGTGAGTTCATTGGATTTTTAACAAATCTATTGAAACTGCAGATCATATTGAGAACTTTTTGACCTTCAAGAAAAAATTAGTTTGTGTCAATTTTTCTCTTTGTTTTACGGACTGTTTCAATCCCACCGCCGGTCAGTAGGTTCAACAGTGGCTATTTTCGGGCATTTGCTGACAATCGGCAAGTCGTTTTTGGGCTATAGGCAATTTGTTTAGCAGTTTCGAAGTAGGAAATTGAGGATGCTTGTCAAACCTTTAAAGAAATTTTTTTGTCTTTATTCTTTTTTATTAAAATATACTTTTGTGATATGATAAATAACTGTTTATTACCTTATTAGAGAGCTGATTTTCCAATATATAGCTTTTCTATAATAGAGTTTTCGAAATGATCTTGAACTGATCAACAAGTGTAGTTCTTTCTGAGTCTCATCAGACACCGTATAATTCTGTGAGGAGGCATGTTTCGTATAATAGCCTTTGGCGAAAATTATTCTTTTAAATATCCTGAAATCACCTATAATTTCAGATGTGAATGGGGTGAAGTTTGATGCATTTGATCAGTGGTTTCATTAAGTGGCAAATGTCTGAAAAGGCTAATTTCAATAAACTTGCCGCTTTGGAATCGAGTGACCAAAATGTGTCTGCAGTTTTCACAGTTATATTTTTAAACGATGGAATTTAGTTGCGTAAAACGTTACAATAAGCTACATCGCTGAAATGGCTCACATTTTATCAAGAGTATCCACAGACTAGTATCCACCATTTTCAGCATGTAATTAGCCTTCAACTTGCTGCCAAATTTTATTAGTTATTGATTGAGACCAAATTCAAAGACTTAATTGCTCTTGTGAACTTTGCTAAGGGCAATAGTAAAACTGTTTATTGTCTTCATATTCCACTTATAGCCTCGAGAAATTTCTTTTTGACCAATTAGGCTTCTTTCATTTCGGTAATTAGATATTGTAACCGGGGGCATGGGCGGCGTAGGAAGGAGTTACTTATGCTGTGGAAACTGGTGATTTAACGAGTGAATAAAAAAGATTGTCTCAGGTTTTCACAATAGCGCTTTGTGGTTGGAGCACATGTAACCAAGTTGAAGGAAATTTGAAGTAAAGTAGCCTAGTGTCACCCGTTTCCACACCCGCTTAGAACTTTAAATTTAAAACATGAGTCGTGGAAAACCCCGACAAAATCGAGGATGTATTTTCGGACGTTGGTCATGTAATGTTATGTTTCGGGGCATGACTAAAAGTTCATCAGATTCTTGCAGTGGTTTTCCTAGTTGTTTTGTAACTAAATTGCGTGATTTGTTTTGCTTCTTGTTGCTGGCGTGTTCCACTTTTCAAATGACTCAAAAATCCTTTTGTTCATTTGAAATTACTCTTTTAACTCTCTGAAGGTCAATATAGTGCTTCGATGTAATGAAAGCCTTTGGTAGTATGGTTTTCCAGGGAATTTAATTAACCAGTTTGAATTTTTTAAAAGTTGCCTTTGAAAACATGAATTGCATTCACGGCATCAACTCAGTTTTTTAATTATTGCTGTCTATATTTTGCGGTCAGGCATGTCTTTCGAAGATAGTTTTGCAGAAAGATTCATGCTATCGGTCGGCTATGTTCTTTGTCAGTCGTTGCACATAATTGATTGTTGACATTCGCTTTAGGTTTAGGTTATCCACAACTTCCATTCTTTTATATATCTAATTTTCTGTTACTTTTTAGGTGATCCATTGACCCCTGCAGAATTGCTGGCGAAGCCAGATATCTCAATCAAACCTGATTTGAACAATAATTTCATAGAAGTTCTGGAACGAAAAATCAACAATGATGATGATTATGTAACAGACATTCGCAACTTTGTGTCTTGTCCTGAAAAAGGTCAAATGTACATTGCTTTTCATCCTACGTTGAAAAAGTATTGTAGAGCTAAAGTCGAGAATGAAATTGATGGTCAGTTTCTGCTGAACTTTATTGATTACAGCTCTACTTTTCATCGATTTTTGTCGCCTTACATCATTGATGGTTCTAAATTTTTTCAAGAATTGGGTAGAAGTTGATGTCCTGATGTCTGAATATTTTGTTCTTTGTAATTTTTCCAAAATATGAGTGAGTGATTTGTTAGCTTAAACTAAATTAAAGAATTTCAAGCTGAAAATGATGCTACAACTAAGTACATGCAATGCACAATGAACAGTTGGGCATTGCAAAATTTTGTAATCCAGATTCAGAGGAATTCTGGACTGTCAGTTTCTTTAGGTTTAATTTATATCCTACAATTGCAGTTGGTGATTCAGTATTGTTTCTCGCCAATTTGCAAATTTAAATGAAGGTGCTATCAATTATCATAACTTATTGCCGTAACAGTTATGAACTTTCAATTTCCAATATGCATTGTTTTGAATGGAAAATTTTCTTGATTTCAGTTGAATTATTTATCTTCTGACTTTTCAGTTATCAAGCCAAACCAGATTGTTACAGCTGACAAAATTTGGATCGTCATTTGCCCCACCCCCTCACCCCCAAGTACGACATAAACCCCAGTTAGAGAGCACATGCCGTTACAGAGTTAATCATTATGTAAAACATGCCTCGGGTGTGAAACCAAATATGCTCCCACTAAGCTTGTGGGGGGGGGGGGGGGGGGTAGGGCACAAACGGAAAAGATCGGAAATTCACAGGTCTATTTAATAATATTTGATTCACAGGTCACGCCTGATGTACGGAGCATAGATGAAATTACGTTGGTAATTTGCTTGACTAACTTTTTTCAGGTCGAAAATGGGTACAGCAAAGCCTTCTAGAAAGAAAGAACGGAAGTTCAACAAACGATCTAACATCAAGCAAAAGAAATACACTAAAGGTGAAGCTGTCCGATTTATGACAAGAGCGGCTGCTATGCGGAAACTGCAAGTTTCGCTCCGAAGCTTTCGTAGGTTGTGCATTCTTAAAGGCATCTACCCCGTTCAGCCCCAGAATATCAAACAGGCGAACAAAGGGAACCCTACGAAGACTACCTTTTATCTGGTCAAGGATGTCAAGTTTTTGCAAAATGAGCCGTTACTGCAGAAGTTCCACGAACAGCGAATATTTGTAAAACGTATTAAAAAAGCTATGGGGCGACGAGAGTTTTCAAAGGCAGAGGAGCTGGATGAACGCTTCCCAAAAGTGAAGTTAGATAATTTGGTGTTCGAAAGGTATCCGACATTCGAAATGGCCCTGAACGATGTTGATGACGCACTATGTGCTATATTTCTATTCGCCACTTACCCACCAAATGAAACGATTTCTGCCAAGTTAGTTCATATGTGTCAACGTCTAGCTGCCGAGTTTTTTAATTATGTCATCTTTTCACGCAGCCTCAGAAAAGTATTCATTTCTATCAAAGGCTATTACTACGAGGCGCAAATCTTTGGACAAAAGGTTGTTTGGCTACAACCTCATCAGTTTACACAACCAGTGCCAAGACTGGTTGACTTCAGAGTTATGCGAACATTTCTTGACTTCTATGTTTACTTAGTTGGTTTTATCAACTTTAGACTGTTCCAAAGCATTAATTTGGTTTATCCTCCAAAATTGGTCAAATCCGATAAAGAGTTGGAGACTGAATATCTAACAGCATTTAACGCACATCTGTGTAAAATAGCTGATGTCCAAAATGAAGATGTGGAGCTTGATACGTTTGAAGATACAAGTGAGGCTTTGAAGAAACAGAACGAGGAGAAGGAAGCCGAAAATGTATTCAAGAAACTGTTCGAAGGTTGCAGGTTCTTTATTTCACGAGAGGTGCCACGCGAACAGTTCGCGTTTGTTATTCGGTGCTTCGGAGGTGAAGTTTCCTGGAGTGAAACTCAAGGTCTGGGTTCGACGTTTCAAGAGTCAGATCCAAAGATAACCCACCAAATTGTGGACCGAAATGACGTCACTAAGCGAAAACTATCTCGATTTTACATTCAGCCTCAGTGGGTTTTTGATTGTGTGAATGCACAAAAGCTGATTCCAATGGAGCCTTATTTTGTGGGGAAATTTTTGCCTCCCCATGTTTCTCCGTTTGTGTCAGACTCCACAGCAGCTGTATCTTACATCCCTCGAGAGAGTAGACTGCTAGCTCACAAGAAAGCAGCCGATTCTCTGAAATCTGGAAAAGCTGAAAGTTCTGATGAAGGTACCAGCAGTGATGAGGACATAAGCGAACAGTCTGAAAGCTTGGTCAAGAAAGATGCGGCATCGGCTAAATCTGTGACTCCTGGCAAGAAGGTGGCAAATAAGAAGGTTGAGTTCCCAGAGAACCATGACAAGGAGTTGCTTGCGAAACAGTTGCCCAAAAGCAGACGCTATTATTATCAAGCGAGTAAGCGACGTGAGCAAGACATCGTTGACAAGGCAGAGAACTTGAAACGCAAGCGGAAAGTTGCTGATAATATTACTAAATTGAGCCGCAAGGCTGCCAAGACGCAATAAAATATTTGGCCCACGCTTATACATTTTTTGAAGCCCTGACCATGCTGTGTTGTATAGCTTTTTAGGAATCTAATAATTAAAAACAACAATGATTAGCTCAGAATTATGTAAAGTTAATATGACTTAGACTCATTGCGAACACCAACTCTGCGATAATCTCCCACCCCCACCCCCACCCCTCACGCAAAATCAACGTGTAGTGTTCAGTATTGCAGGGTTCCCGATTATTCTTATTTACAAAGACTGAAATCAAGGGTGCTAGAACACGTACGGTTAACTCCCATAGACATCAGTTAATTGATTCTGTCTCCAATCATTATTGATAATTTTGGTTCATTTTGTGAAAGTTTTTAGCGGTTCTTCGTTTTCAGAACCAATGAACTTCTCCATGACTTCAGTACTAAAGATGTTCATTTTAATAATGGTAGCATGGTTACCACTAGTAGCTGCCCACCCCTGTGTCTCGGACAGTGATGACTCATCCTTCGTACCGCCTGTAGACCAGTTCGTACCTCTGGCACCCCAGTGCTGCCCGTATTTGACCGATTTGTCGGAATCGTTAAGCAACTTTGTGGCTTGCACTGTGTGGAATGCAAAGCCTTTCCGAGTGTGTCAAATGTGCTTCGAGGCATACCAGAATGTGACTCTAGCTTCCGATGCTCTCTATGCGGTAAGGATCACGTTTTTTCTGCTCTTTTTTTTCTCGGGTTATGTAATTGCCTTTTTTGTTGTTCTGTCGCAATATGTCCCACCATGTTTTACTTGTTAGTCTTGAATTTAGTCCACATGCAACTGATGTAGTTAGAAGTTGATCATTTGTTTTTGTTTTCGAAGTACACTTTTTAGAAGCAAAATACCATCGAGAAGCTCTAACTTGAAATAAAATTTTTCTCTGCAGTTATACTTAGTTCCTGCAGTGGTATTTTGAAACTGCAGGTCTACAAAGCCATCGGAGCTGTCTTCGGCTGCCAACCTGCTATGTGAATTATTGTTTCGGTACATCCTTCGTCTGTTATTGTCCCTCTGTAGCATGGAATCACCAGATATTAAACGTATGACAACTGCGCACATTTCACTATGATGCTCGGGTTATTTTAGTCTTGTACATTTCTTTTGGAAACGTAATGTTTATTTTGATTGCAGGATACGACTAACTACAATGGCTCTACCTGTGTGGACCAGCTACTATCCTCTGATAAGCAGGCTGTAATCTATCAAATAATGCAGGAAGCACAACAGATCTGGACTAGTTCTCAATGTGACAAGTGTTACCAGCAAGGAGGAGGCAACCCACCCAATATCTCTAACGACACTGAGCACTTCATTCACCTCAATAAGCTTGTGTTCAACTGCTTCGCACTCGAAGAGGTTTGTTAACTTTCAATTGCTGACGAATAGGATCTTTTTAATAGCCGCACAGCGATAGCTGGGGCTTTTATTGGCCTTATCTTGGTTTTTTTTACAATTCAAAGAATTTGAATTGTATTGGGGCGCTGTCTTTTTTTAAGATCTGTTCACACATTTTCATGACTTTTGAAGTCAAATTGGAGTAGTGATTTTGGTCACGCCGAAACAGGAAGTGGAGCGAAAAAGCGAGTGGTTTTGCGACGTAAAATTTTGTCGCTCTAATTTTAAAGTAGAGTGAGAAAACGGTGTTTGAACAAAAATTCGGTTTCTCGGTAGTGGTTTTTTGTTCACATGCGGCAATTTCACTCTGATTTTTACTGTTTTTTCGATTTTTTGGATCGGATTTTTTTCTAAATGGTTTTCCCAATCCATTCATAGTTCATTCTAGGCCTAGTTTTTTGTTTGAATTAAATTTGCATTTCTCGCTAGTGGTTTTTTGTTCAAATGCGGCTTTTTGACATTGGTTTTCCTTTTTTTAATGTTCATCTGATTTTTTAGAAATGGTTTTCCCAATTCACTCATAGTCCCTCCTATGTCTAGTTGTTTGTTTAGTCATTGAAAATCCTTTGAGTTGTACGTCAGGACTTGTCCTGCTATGTTTTTAAATTCGCTTTACCTTTTGCTCACGTTATTCGTTTTACATAAGTCACGACTTTCACGTTCGACTTCTGACTTACTTCACTCACTGTCTCAACTGAATTGTTTTTAAATCCATTTTATCAATGAAGTACGCAAGATAGTGAATGCAGTCAAGGTCAAAAGAGCAAAATCAAAAGAGACGGGATAAACTGATAAAGCCCGGTCATGAAATCATTGAGAATTAGGTTATCAAAGTTCATTCGAGTGTTTGCTAGCTGACATTGGTATTAAGCCTATTAGCTTTCAGTTTAGAAGCTGAGTTAAGTATAGTTTTATAATCCAACTGAAACCACGCCAGATTAGAACATTTTTTGACACTGAAAAAATAGACAAAGATTCGGTCAATTTGTTTTTTTTTCGGTTTCAATCCGATGTGCATCAAGCGCGTCAACGGCGGCTATTTTCCGGCAATCTGTCAGGTACGTTCATTCTACTGAAATAAAAAACTGATATTAGTGGTATGAACCATTGTTCATATGGTCATTTGATTTTTTTTACGAATCTATCAAAGAACAAATATTTGATCTCACCTGTATACTCCCTTTTTTTAAGGACGTCAGTCCTGTTTTTAGGAAACTATCCAAGAACAAAAAATTATCAACAATCTTGAGCTACTTTTTAGAGGCCGTCTGTCTCTGCTTCAATTGGTGGGCAACTCAGAAGATATTGTTGACGAGTGGGATCGGAAACTTATGTGCCATCCAACATTATCGAGTGTCCTTGTTTATCCTTAATGCTTCGCCAAACGTTTGAAAACGATCTTTTCTTCTTTAACCAACTAAAATGAAAGCCATTTTTAGATATGAAATTGCTGCAGCAGTGCAATTGGTTACTGGTTATTGGCCTTATCTTGGTTTTTTTTACAATTCAAAGAATTTGAGTTTAGTGGGGCGCTGTATTTTTTTGATCTGTTCACATATTTTCATGATTTTTTGAAGTCAAATTGGAGTAGTGATTTTGGTCACGCCGAAAAAGGAAGTGTAACGAAAAAGCAAGTGGTTTTGCGGCGTGAAATGTTGTTACTCTAATTTTAAAGTAGAGTGAGACAACAGTGTTTGAACAAAAATTCGCTTTCTCGCTGGTGGTTTTTTGTTCATATGCGTCAATTTCTCTTTGATTTTTACCTTTCGATTTTTTTGATCGGATATTTTTTTCTAAATGTTTTTCCCAGTTCTTTCATAGTTCATTCCAGCCTAGTTTTTTGTTTCAACCAAATTTCCATTTCTCGCTAGTGGCTTTTTGTCCACATGCGGCAATTTGAATTTGATTTTGTTTTTTTTTTTATTTTTTGATATGATTTTTTTTTAGAAATGGTTTCCCAATATACTCATAGTCCGTTTGAGGTATAGTTTTTGTCTTTGGTCGATGAAAATGCTTTGAATTGTTCGTCAGGACTTGTCCTGCTATGTTTTTTCATTTCGTCGTCAAGATTTTTGGTCGACCATATGACGTCACAAGCACTTCAAATCTGCTTTTTGTTCATTCGCTCATGCAATTTGAACTGAAGTGCGTGTGTGACGTCAATTTTTGATCCTAGTGGAGCGATTTTTTTTTTGGTTTTTTCGCGTGATTAATTTTTGGTCACACGTGACTTACCTCACTCTCAAAAATGACTTCAGCACTTTGAAATTGACTTTTGTTTACTTTATTTCAAAGAGATAAGGTCAAATGGGCGTGTGCCACCCTAAATGAAAGTTATTTGAGAGCAGAAATAGCTTATACAGATTCTTAATCAAAATATAACTTTCTCAGCCTTCAATGAAAAGACTATTTTTTGGGTCTGTCTTTTTTACTGTTTTTTTGAGAGTGTAGGTCTACAAAGCTATTGCGGCTATTTTCTGGCAATCTGCCAGCTATGTTCTACCTTGTTACAAGAAAAACAAACTGGCTAAGGAAAGATTGTACATATTAGTAAAAGAAGCAGAACAGCTTCTTCGTAATAGCCACGAGGCTATTATTATTGATTTTGCTCAAAACCTAAAAGTTTAATGTTAACCTAAGCAATTGACTAAATAGTCGATGGAACAACGAGATTTTATTCTCATCTGAGCCTTGGATATCTTGAATTCATTTTCCAGATACAATCTTATTTAAAAATAGTCGACTGCTTAGAGCAAACAATACTAAGAGTAGATCAACTCCTTAAACGTGTCCCAGAGAACAAACTTACCGAATGCTGAAATCATCTTGTTGAGAAGTTACCATTCTGGCATCTAAAATACTCCTTTCTGCAGAGGTTTTTTGAATGAGATTAATTAAAACTAGATTCTTAAATAACCCTTGAATTTGATGTTTCAGAAGCAAGGAGGCAATGTGTGTCAGCAGTGCAAGCAACTGTATCGTAACTTGAACACCTTTTACGCCTCACTTGGAGCCACTTCCTCCGACATCTGTATGGATATCGTGGAATCCGTTAGTCTATTCAGACAGATCTTTATTTCCTCCATCGTAAGGGTGACATAGCTAATGAAATGGAGCTAGTCTCGCGTCCATTAATTATCGATAACATCGCGGCTAATTATAGATTAAATACTGAGAGAGATGAAGTACAGAGGCGTTTCAAGTTACTACAACTTTAAGGATGTTAAGGAATAAAGGAGACGTCAATCATAAAGCCGAAAGTTGGCAAATTGGGAATTTTTACTGCAATTGATACAACCCAAGGGCTCTCATTCTTTGTACTTTCTTGCTATTAACTGTTGTTTAAAATTTGACAAAAAATTCTGCAAAATTTTGTGGTCACGTTTACTTTGCGTGCGATTTATGAGATAATTTTTATTTTCCATTTTATTATAGAGGGATTTTGAAACATCAAATCATTAGAGTGAGCACATGCAGTTTTGCTCCGCTTGTCCTGTATGCAGACGCTGAAATTGCGTGAAACGTTTCTGAAATTTTGCTCTAGATGAACATCACTCGTCAGGCGTGGAGCTCTACCTTCAATTGTCTGGTACAGTACGAAGATACGTGGGCTGTGGCCTTCACAATGGCCCTCATTTGTCTCCTTCCAGTCCTTCTCTACTCGGGAACTGCCATTCTGGAGAACAAGTTCCAGAACGAAGTCCTCAGACGTCAGTCACCAACTTTTATTAATAGCTGCGAAGCGATACCTGAGGCTATTATTGGCCTTCTTTTGGTTTTTACGACTCGAAGAGGAGTATTGGTTTTCTTAAGGTTTTTTTTTTAACCGGAAGTACTATTTGTTCAGCCGGCGTTTTGACCTAATAGTGAAAGTTAGTAAAATTGTTGCATGACCTAACTTTTTCTGAGCGAGAGAAGTTTTTTTCATGCGCTGAGTTCAGTGAATGACTTCTTGACTTTGAAAAGGGTTTTTGAGAGATTGGCGCATATAGATGACAGTTTTTAACCGTGGTTTCGTCCATTTGGCCCAAGTTTTATTGTAACTTGTTTTTTTGTTGAAGCAAATTTTGATCAATGCCGCATGAATATGTAGCCATCCGAAATCGATACGACAATGTTTCTGAGTGTTTAATAATGCGTTTCAAGTGCAAAAATGGCCCATAATTCTCTATTTTTATGTCAATTTTTGGCTTTTTTCATTAATTTCTTCGTTTTTGGCTCTTTGAGCGTACTTCTTTTAAACCAACTTCTCTTTGATAATTTCTGAATTGGATGCCTATTTTTGACGTGAGGTGTTCTTGTTTACACATACTAAAAGTTTTCTAAGTTTTGTCAAAGTTTTCTAAGTTTTTTTGTTTGTCCTTTAAGTTTATTTACCATTAAAACACTTTTGGCGCACCATCGGTGTTTTTGGTTTTGTTTTGTTGCTAATTTTTTGGCGATAACTCTTTACAGTTGAGTGAAATTGTTTACCATATTTTGAACGTTTTTTTAAAAATTCCTTTTTGGTTTGGCAATTGAGCTGTTTTTTCATTCTCACTGAGCTGGGAAGAGGGCTATGTAATCTTCTTAAACCTCGGTCGCTTAATAACAAAAAAATCCATGGTTTTTTACCTCCTTGTCCTCGTTGTTTTTCATTTTGATTTTTAATTAGAGTTTCTAATTTAGTTTGATTTTTGAGAAATAGCGAATATTTTTTAATTTTTTTTACAATTTGTGTTCTTCAAATTCTAGCATGTCTTTTTAACAATTCTCCTAAGGCCTATAGTTTTATTTTTGCCCTGACTTTTTTAAATTGAAATTTATCGATTTGAACTAATAGTTCTTGACGTTTTTTAGTTAATTTTTTTAGTATGAAATTGATTATTTTATGGAAACATAATTTGGCACTGAGGTTTTTGCTGGCTTCACTTGTAAAATTTTTGAAGGACACTTTTTTGCGAAATTTCTTAGGGCTTAGTTTTGGTACATAAGATTTTTTGCGTTTGAATATTGTTCTGACTCGTTAGTCTTTCATGATTGATTTCGATTTAATTTTTTGGCCATTGTTTAGTTTTAGCTCGTTCATTGTGATTTGAAGCAACAACTAATGTTTATAGTTGAGGTGACATAGTTTTTTAAATTACCAATTGATTACTGTTTTTATTTTGTAAATTAGTGTTTCAAATGAGAGAACTTACGGAAATTGATAAATTTTGTAAATTTTTGGCCATTTCTAGCAGTATTCAATTTTTTCTTCCAAATTAAATTTTTGAGAGCCTAACATGGCTTGACTTTTGCTGCTGCGTACTTCCATGTTTTCAATTGCCTAAAAAATGGCTCGTTTTATATATATAGGAGTATTGTACTATTTTAGTTCAGTTGGTTTTATGGGCTATCTTCATTTTTCCCTGTTTTTTTTGTTTTTAGTTGTCAGTTTAGTAAGAACCAGTTGATTCAAAAGTTCATTCTTTCACGAAGACCATTCTTCGAGTCGTTTGCGGCTTCGTTTTTTTTAAAATTTCGTCGTAAAGATTTTTGTTACGAACATATGACGTCGCAACCACATCAAATGTGCTTTTTGTTCATTTGTGTGATTAAATTTTTGGTCACTTGTGACTTACATCTCAAAAATGACATCCTCACTCTAAAATGGACTTTTCTTCACTTTAATTCAAAGTGATGAGGTCAAGTGAGTGTGTGTCACTCTAAATGAAGGTTTTTTGAGAACAGTGAATAGAAGTAACATTAGGATAAAAAATTCTGATTAAAAATTATTACATTTCAGTATTTATTAAAAAGGAGTTTCTTGAGTTTCTTTTGGTCTATTTCTTTTTGAGACTGAAGATCTACGAAGCTATTGCGGCTGTTTTCTGGCAATCTGTTAGCTATGTTTTTTTTCACGTGAAAGCATTTTTGACCTGATCAGTATTCGCTGAATATACTCGCTCAATATAGATTTCAAAAAATCAATATTTCTAATTTGCATGAAAAACTTTTTTTCAACGGCTTCAGATTGACCAGTTCATTGCTTGTCTTTGGAACAATTAGTTTTCCATTCGCCTTTAATTATAATGTATTTCGAACGCGGTGGGCCGGTTTAATTTTTTCTGCACTGATTCTGCAAATAATATCTTTATTGGTTAGGTTAGAGGGGCACGCAGAATACGCAGCTGTTTCGAATATCAATTTACTGTTGTTTGATTATGGGTGGCCAATATACGTAGTAAATCAACTTATATAAATAGTGTAAATTACCCGCCAAAGCTTGATCTGGATGTGAAATTAGCTCGAAGTTAGCACATGTGCTTTCTCACTTTTAACTTTTGGAGTCATGCTGAAACCCCTCCTTTCGAGCTAGGTTTCACCAAGAAGATATGTACGAAAATGTGAGTGTTTTCTTATTCCAAGCGATTTGGTCAGAATATCTGCAGGCATGTTTTCTGTAGTCAAATAAGATAGTTCAAGTTTCTGTTTTTTGGCCAGTTCTCGCACAAAGTGCAGTTTTATGGCAAAGTGTTTAGTTTTTCCATGATGCATAGAATGTTTACTGAAAGCAATACAAGCCTGATTATCAACAAAATTTTTCAGAGATAGCTTACAGGAAATTCCGGGATCCTCCAGGATACCACTTAGGTGGATGGCTTCTTTACTCGCCTCAACAACAGAGTTAAATTCTGCTTCAGCAGTTGATGTTGCTACAGTCTTTTGGGCCTTACAACCCCAACTTATTGCTCCAGACGGCTCACTTAACTTAAAACAAAAACCTGAAGTACTCCTCCTGTTATCTATGTTCCCTGCCCAATCAGCATCAGAAAAACTCAACAAATCCAAAATCTGAGTCTTACGGAAAGTTAAAGTCTGATTCATTGTTCCTCTTAAGTATCTAAGAACACGCTTTGCTGCTTTCCAATGAACTTCTCCGGGATTTTCAACAAACGAACTTAGAGCATTAGCAGCAAAACAAATATCGGGTCTACTCGACAAAGCTAAATAGTTTAGACAAGCTATCAAACTTCGATAATTAGTTTTGCTCATTCTAAGTTGCTCCTCACTCCCCTCCTGAGGACAATCATTTTTGAAAGTTTACAATTTTCTTCTAATGGTGTACCAATTGGCTTACAGTCTTTCATTTTGAAAGTTTCTAAAATTTTTTCAATGTATTTCTCTTGGCTAATTTTTATTTCCGATGAAGTCCTCTCTATTTTCATTCCTAAAAACCACTTCAAATCTGAATACTCACTAATTTTAAATTTCTTGGAAACTTCAGTGTGAAACCAATCACAAAAATTTTCAGAAAGACCACAAACTATTAAGTCATCTACCCACAAACAAAGAAACCCAACTATTTTTTCGTCCTGCTTTTTTGTCATGAAACGAACATTCGTCATTAAACGAGTTAACAAAACCTAGTGTAATCAAGAAAGCTTTCAAAGTCAAAAACCAGTTTCTTCCAGATTGCTTCAAACCATACAAGTTCTTTTGCAATTTACAAACAAAGGGTTTTCCATTTTCATCCAAAATTTCAAAACCTTCAGGTTGTTTTATGACTACATCTTCTTCAATCGGAAAGTTTAGATAAGCAGTTTTTATGTCCATTTGTTTTAACTGATAATCGTTAGAAATAGCCAGAGACATCAAAATTCTAATGGTTGAAAGTCTAGTTGTAGGTGAGTATGTTTCATAAAAATCTTTTCCGAAAACTTGGCTAAAACCTTTTGCAACAAAACGTGCTTTATAACGACATATTTCACCATCGGGACCAAATTTCAAAGCAAAATGCCATCTACTTCCTACTGGTTTTTCATCACTTTTCACTAAGGACCAAACATTGTTTTCAACCAAAGAGTCATACTCATTTTTCATTGCTTCGAACCAATTTGGATTTTGCAAAGCCTCATCAACAGTTTTTGGAAGCAAAGGATCGATAGCGAGTTGACTCAGAAAAGAAACTTCATTTGAATTGTTATCGATGTCTTCTACCAATTTTTGTGTTTTCTTATGTTTGAAGTAAAATTCATTTTCATTAAATCTAACGTTTCTCGACTTTCGAATTTTGAGTTCCCCTTTGTCGTCTTCAAAACCAATCAAATAACACTTACTATTATCAGAACTTCCAAGAAAAATTCCCTTTTTTGAGGTATGATCTAATTTTTTTCGAAATGGTTTTTCAATGTGCATAAATGCAACACAACCAAAAAGTTTGACAAAAGATAAATTAGGTTTTTCATTGTACATCACTTCAAAAGGTGTTTTCTCCAGAGCTGAATGCAAAAGCATTTTCTTGACGTAAAACGCCATGTTCAAAGCGTACGTCCAATATTTTTTATCCAAGCAAGCGTTATCCAAGAAACAGCGAGCCATAGCAACAGAAGTTCCCCAAATTCTTTCAATTTTTCCATTTTCTTGAGTATACGGAGCAGAGTTTTCAAAACGAATTCCTTGGTTCCCACAATAGCGCTTAAACTCATTTGAAATGTATTCTCCGCCTCCATCAGAAACTAAAGTTCCTGGTTTTCCAACATCAGCACAAAACTGTTTAAACTTATCCAAGACCTCGTCTCTTGTTTTCATGAAGTAAACTTTTGAGAAACGACTGAAACTATCTACAAATCCAACGGCATAACAATGGCCATCGACAGCTTCAGGAGAAATTTTTCCTAAGATATCTGTATGCACAATGTCCAAAATTTCTTTCGCTCTTGTCATGCAATCTTTGGGAACAGGCTGTTTTTTCGACTTATTTAACTCACAAATTTCACAGCAATCATTTTTTGGATCACCTATTTTCATACCCTCAACAAATTCTTGCAGGCGTTTTAAATCAGAAAAATTGTTATGTCCCATCTTTGCATGCCACAGTTGTAAACTGTCAACATTAAAGCAATTTTCATTTGAACAAGGAAAAGTTTTCCACACAAACAATCCATTTTCCACTTCAAAAGGAAATGAGACTTTATTAAAATTAAGTTTAAGTTTTTCACCGAAAGAAACATCAACACCCGCTTCTCTAAGTTTTGAAACAGAAATTAGGTTTTTTGAGTTATCAGGTACGAATAAAGCATCTTTTAAAACAATTTTCTTCAATTCTTCATTGCTATTCTTAGCAAAAAACTCAACATCCCCTTTTCCTAAAATTGCGGAGTGCGTTTTGTTGGCATTGTGAATTATGCCAGAAAAATTTTCATCCAGGTTAGCAAAAGTACTTTTATCTTCAATCATGTAGTTTGTTGCGCCAGAGTCAATGATAAAATCTTGATGTTCATTACAATTCTCACTCGAGAAAAAGCTAAAACTTTCCTCTTCGTGTTCTTCCGAAACTAAATTTTGACTTTCTTTCGAATTATTTTTTTGTTCATTTTTCATTGCATGGGATTCCAATTTTTTGTAAGTGAAACAATTTTTTTGCAATATGTCCATATTTTTTACACTTAAAACAAGTTATTTTTGAATTAGGCTTCTCTTTGTTAGGTCCCGATCGTTGTACACGACAAAATTTTGCAATATGCCCCTTCTTGTGACAATTAAAACAAGTTCGATCATTTGTAAAGAAAACGGATTCTGATTTGTCTGTATTTCTGTCGTTGCGTTTCTCACTTTCAAAATTTATCAAATCACGTTTAATTTCATCCAAGGTTTTATCTTGACCATATTTTACCAGAGTACAAAAACTTTCAAATTCACGAGGAAATCCCTTCAAAAGTATCGAGACAAACATTTTTTCACTTATTGACTCATCGACTTCGGAACGATTTAACTGCATGTCCTCGGCTCTAGTAATATAGTCTACTATGCTTTCGTTACTGTATTTTCTCAAATTGGTTAAATCAGATATTAGTTTTTGTAAACGCGGCCTCTCAAAACTTTTAAACCTCCACAACACGCTCCAAGCTTCAGATCCTTTTCCCCTATATGGTCGCAAAAATAAAACTGACTTCTTATCGAGGCACTGAACAAGTTCATACCAAATCGCCATCTGTTTTTCGTCAAAAATCGTTTTTCCCTTTCTATCGGCCGCATCAATTTGCTCCTGTGAAGGTTGTCCCCTCAGCATAGGTATAAACTCCCTATATCCTACAGTGCCGTCAAGAATTTTATTCAATTTCAAAACATACATTCGCGCCTCAAATTGTTCGGAAAAATAGACAAAATCTTCTTCTTTACCGCTAAAGAAAAGTTTATCAATTGTTTTGCTATTCATGTTTAAAAAAAGGTGCTATTATTTTGTGTTAAAATTTTGAAAATAAAGCTTAAACGTTCAAGAAAGTAAAATTAAAGTTTAAATCTATCCGTACATTCTATCGAACAAACATCTTAAAACCACTAAATTAAAGAACACCAAACAGGTCTTTCTTTTTCAGACCTAAACAAGTTTTCTATTGTCCTTTCAACAAAACTACTTAATTTTAAAGCAAAAGTAACTTAGATTTTGGAAACGCACAAAGTATAAACGTCTTTTAAAAGTAAAACTATTGACCACCAGACAGTCTTTACGAAAACTTCCGACCTTTACTTAAAACTTTTTAATAACAAAGCAGAGTCTGCAAAAATTCGTTACTATACGAGGTTAAGTTTATTTAGAAAGCAGTGCCTTTCGAAAGCTATATGAGAAAATCTGTCTGTTTAGTATAAAAGATGACCCATTTTGTTTGAGAATGTAGTATCCTTGACAAAGTTGGAGTGGACATTGACCAATATAGCCACTGATTCCCCCACTGCGACTAAGCACGATGAGGACGGATCCTCCAGATAATTTCTCAAACACTAGCTTAAACTTTTCTCTTACGCATGGGCCAACTTTCACAAAATTCTTCAAGCAAGCTTTCTATGCATCAAGTTTTACTATGCTCCTACTATATTCAACCATATTGCAGGATTTCATAGGTTTCAAATGGTGTACACAATGTTACATGCCCTGCAGGGACTTGACCAAAATCGTTTTTACAACTTCAATCTGTTTTACAGATCGATTTACACTTTTTAATAAACGGACTCTTTTAATCGACCTTTCTTGTTTCAATTTACCTTTTTGTTAAATCACGAGTGGTTTTCACACACCCGTAATCAAGCTTTGACGCGCGCTAGAATCTTTAACTTTATAAATATCAACCATAAAATTAATTCATTCAATCAACAGTTTCAAAGTTTAACTCTCTCTCTCTCTCACTATCTTCTCTCTCTCTCTCTCTCTCTCTCTCTCTCTCTTTCTCTCTCTCTTTCTTTCTCTCTCTCTCTCTCTCTCTCTCTCTCTCTTGTCTTCTCTCTCTCTCTCTCTTGTCTTCTCTCTCTCTTGTGTCTTTATCGTTCTCCCTCTTTCTCTCCTTCTCTTTCTCTTTTGTCTCTGATTGACCAGGACACTCTCTTTCTCTTTCTTTGTCACTCTGTCAAACAGGCAGGCCACCCCTTCTCTTGTCTTGTTTCACTTGTCAGTTTTCTGGGCCCATAACCTATTAGAGGGGCACGCAGAATACGCAGCTGTTTCGAATATCAATTTACTGTTGTTAGATTATGGGTGGCAAATATACGTAGTAAATCAACTTATATAAATAGTGTAAATTACCCGCCAAAGCTTGATCTGGATGTGTGAAATTAGCTCGAAGTTAGCACATGTGCTTTCTCACTTTTAACTTTTGGAGTCATGCTGAAAATCTTTTCCACATGTATCAGGAGAACAGTCGTTTGGTTAAGAGAATCTAATGAGAAAAAAGTGATTTTTGGTTTGAACTGATTTTGAGCTGAATGAAAGCATCTATACCTAATTGTAAATACAGGGTGAAAACGTTATCCAATAATACGAATACGAGTGGGCATTTATGTCAACAAAATTTAGATTTATTGGCTCCAGAATAGCATAAAGACTGCGAAAATTATTAGTTACATAAAAAAATCTTAAGGGTCGCAAAATCGTCCAATGTGAATCTGAATATGCAATCAACTTAAACAGAGAATTTTAAGAAACATTTTTCATGACGTCAATTTTCTTGCATTTTTGCTGGCTTCATTCAACAGTTAGAAGCGTATCAATGGATTGCGCCAAAATTAAACTAGTTTTTAATTTCAAATCTTGCAGTATGGTATGTGACATTAACTTTATTGTGCTCTCAATATCATTAGAAACCCCTTTGGTAATGCCCCCACCCCCCGCTGAAACAGTTTTTAGTTGAACCCCCTTGACTAATGAGTTTTAATAACCTTTAGTTGCGATTGCAACAGTTGCAGAACTTAGCGGTAGATGAACACAGAAACGCCCAATTAACACTCCGGAATCTAATTCGTCATTAGAATACGAGTCTTCATACTCTTTTATCGCCGATTTCTCTATATAAACTGTGGCGATAAAAGAAAGTGATAAACTCGTTTCCTAATCTTGGTAACCGTGTGATGAAGTTATGCAATTGTTTTTTTTTAAATAGAAAAAGCAATGCTATAATTTTTTCTGGCCTTCATTTTTCAACCTTCCTGTCAGGCAGGAGCATAAGTATCTTCAAATCTTAACAATTACTTTTACTCTTGGTTTTTATTAATGGGATTGTATGGAGCCGCTCTTTAGTTTTAAGATCTGTTCACAAACATGTTTTTAAAACCAAATTCTAGCGGTATTTTCCATTACGCTGAAACACGAAGATGATTTGGGACGTGATTTTTTTTTCACTTTAATTTTGGAATAGCGTGAAACTGTTTAAACAAAAGTCGTTCTCTCAATCATGGTTTTGTTCGCATGCGGTAAAAAAAAATAGGTGAAAATATAAGCGAGATTTGTGCGTATGATCGTGTATGTGAGTGCCCCCGCGTGTGTGTTCACATTATTTAATTAATAGCCGCGAAGCGAAAGCGGTTATTATTGGGGACATCGTGGTTTTCACAATTCAAAGAATTTGAATTGTATTGGAGCTCTTTTTTTGAAGATCTCTTTGCACATTTTCATGATTTTCGAAGTCAAATTGGAGTTGTGATTTTGGTCACGCCTAAACAGGAAATGGAGCGAAAAAGCGGGTGGTTTTGCGGCGTGAAATTGTTTCACTCTGATTGTAAATAAGAGTGAGAAAACGGTGTTTGAAGAAAAATTTGCTGTCGCTCTAGTGGTTTTTCGGTGGTTCACATGCGGCGATTTTACTTTATTTTTTACTGTTTTTTCGATTTTTTGGGTCGGATTTTCTTCTAAATGGTTTTCCCAATCCATTCATAGTTCATTCTAGGCCTAGTTTTTTGTTTGAACGAAATTTCTTTTTCTCGTTATTTATTTTTTGTTCACATGCGGCATTTCGACATTGTTTTTCAGTTTTTCTTTTTAATTGTTTTGATCTGATTTTTTTTTGGAATTGGTTTACCCAATTCTCTCATATTCCGTTCTGGGTCGAGTTTTTTGTTTGACCCAAATTTACATTTCGCGCTAGTGGTTTTTTGTCCACATGCGGCTATTTCAATTTGATTTTGTTTTTTTTTTATTTCTGATTTTTTAGAGGGTTTTCCCAATTCACTCGTAGTCCGTTCTAGGTCTAGTTTTTGTCTTTGGTCAATGAAAATTCTTTGAATTGAACGTCAGGACTTGTCCTGCTATGGTTTTTCAATTCGTCGTCTCCTTCGATGATTCTTGCAACCTGACTTGTTGGAATTGACTTTTTTAATTCGTGATTTCTACTGCTCTGCAGTTAAAATTTGTGTGCGTGACGTCATTTGTTCTGCTTTTAGGTCAATTGCGTGACGTACCTCACTCAAAAACATGACTTCTGAACTAGCTTATTGAACTTTAAATGTTATGAACATTTACTAGTTAAAAGTCAATAGTGTGCATCTAAGTAGTGCCCAACGTATATGCCCCAATTCTTGATTATTAGAGTCTTGAGTTTTTGATTTCGAATACTAATTTTGAAAAAGCTCCATTAGGGTTTTTTCCTATTAGAGCGTATATGTCTCATAAAAGTGACAGTCCGGATCTAACTAAACAAAAAGTCTACTGGTCTATAAAAGGACTGGTGGTCAATCTGTCTGTCTTATTTCTTTAGTTGTTTCAGTTCATGGAAGGCCACAAGCGTCTACCGCGGCTGTTTTCCGGTAATCTGCCGGTTATGTTTATTAATTGCTCTTGGACGAAGTATGAAGCAATTTTTGGGAACGTGTTAAGTCTTATTCAGGGGTTTTGCTTGACTGTTTTGACTTTTTGAGTGATCTTTTTGTTTTGCGTGATTTAGTTTAAGCTCATTCGTAGGGTTCAGCAGCTGAATTAGCGGCAGTTCACCACTAAAAGTCAAATAAAAAGTGGGACAAAATTGTATATTTTTCTCACTTGAAATAATTTTATTAATGGTTATTGTGGTATACAATGACCCCCCCCCCCCGCGACTGAGACTGAAGAAGTCGTTCGAGAGCAATTTTTCCGACGATAGTCGGCAATGTTTTGTTTAACTACATTAGGCGTTCTATTTGTACAGGTAAACCAAACAATGGAATGTACGAGGAGATTGGCGGTGAATCGGGGGGTTCTTCATTGAATCAAGCCTACACGCCCTCCTCCAACGATGACCCAGACTCTGCATTCTCAGACACGACTGATCACATCCCTCGTCGAGCGGCATCCGCCTCTGCCTCTATTACGCGAGAGAGAATACCTTCGTTGCAAAGATCTCAGCGTGGCTCAACGGGAGGGGGAGGAGTGAGTGTTGCTGCAACTGCCGCATCTGGTAATGATAATAGTTTCCACAGCGGTAGTCTAAATACGAGGTCGCTCATGGACATCAACGAACAGGGTTCAATCAATGCATAAATACAGATTTGATGAAGTATTATTTTTATAGTCAGAAGCTAACTTTTCATTAATCGCAGTAAATAATAATGTAAATGACCTTGAATTGCTATCTCCTGTAAATTTTGATTATCATATGTGTATTGGTGCTCATAGCAATTTATATTGTTTGTTTATCAGGTAAACTAATTTGTCATTTATCACAATACTAACAATTGTTTAATTTCATTCAGTAGCCGGAGTAGCTATTAAAAAAGGTTCATCTTCTGTCTTTTTGACAATTTTTTTTGTAGAAAGCTGTCGTTTTGATTTTGAGAAGAGTCTCTGCGCAATGGCATCCCTGTATTGCTGTCCAACGGAAGTTTGATTGACATTAGAAAATTAAGCTTGAAATCAAAATTTCTATTTTTTTCACCTTTGCAAAACTGACTTACTTGCTTTTTAATAGCCGCCCTATTCTTCTCAGCCGGCGCTCCTAGTTTTTAAGGTCTCGAAGAGAAGTGTATTGGAGAAGCGTGTTTTTTAAATCAATTTTATTTTGGAGTGAATTTTGGAAGTAGTAGTAGGTCAGCAAGAGTGGGGGGGGGGGGGTAAAAGGACGTACCTATGTATAAAGATTACCTATAGCCTATTTTCATCAATTTTCCAAAGACGTACCTAAAAAAGAGAGTGAGAACAATAGAACTGTCATCTTATCGTAATTACCCAGGGATAATTATCTTAATTGCCCCAGGGAAAAGCATCCGCTCTAATGCACTTCAGCTAATTTTATCTACTTAATAAAATATATCTGCGGAACTTTTACTTTCAAACTTTTCATTTACGCATAATTTTTTCAATTATCATTTTTTTAAAAATTTCGATTATTAATGAAGTTTTGTTTTCAATAATTTCAAATTATCGGAAGTTTTTCACAAAAATTTCTTGAATGCTTTTTTTTGAAAATTCCAATTTTTCAATTTTTTTACTCATGATGGGAAAGCATGCAAGAAACGGATTTTTTGGCATTTTAATTTGGTAGTTTCTGGTTTTTTTTTTCGCGGTAGTTTCAGTTTCAAAAACCCGAAACCGTAAAAAACTTTCATATAAAGTTGTTCTAATAATCGATTAAAGTTTTTCTTAACGCTGATTTCAATGAAAAATACTAAAGCACAGAAAACCATCACTGAAAATTTTTTTTTGTTTTTTCATAGTTTCAGATTCTCAAACCTCAAACTAAAAAATTTTTTGGTCGAAAATATATGCTACAGTACAACTTCAGAGGGTATTTTTCGAAGTGGAGTTCAATGGTGGTAACTTCACGGTCAATTATAGATTATGGGTTTGGGTTTTTTGAAGTTTTAGTTTCTCAAACCTCAAACTACAAAACAATTTCTTTGAGAATGGTATGCTATATCAACTCTCTATATGTTGTTTTTAAACAAAGCATTTGATGGCAAATTTTTAACCCTAAGAAGTTACACTTTTTGGTTTTTTCCGAAGTTTCAGCTTCTGAAACCTGAAACCTCAAACTATATTTTTTGGAATTGTTTGTTACAGTACATCTTTATAGCGTAATTTTTCAAGCAGAATCCAAAAGTCGTGAAAAGAGGACAAGTTTGTATTTTTTAAAGTTTTAGATTCTGAAACCTGAAACCAAAAAAATTTTGGTAAAAAATATTTAGTTCTTTTTAATAAATACCCTATTCTTAAAAAAATGAAAAAAAATACCCATTTCATACCAAAAAATACAAAAAATACCTAATTCTTGCCGAAAACACCCAATTCTTGTCCAAAAATAGCCAATCGTTGTCGAAAAATACCCAATTTTTGGCAAAAATACCCAATTTCTAGCAAAAAATACCCAATTTTTCCCAAAAAATACCCAATTCTTCCCAAAAAATGTCCAATTCTGGCCAAAAAATACCCAATTCTGGCCAAAAAATACCCAATTCTTGGCAAAAAAATACCCAATTCTGGCCAAAAAATACCCAATTCTTGTCAAAAATACCCAATTTTCTCCAAAAAATACCCAATTCTTCCCAAAAAATACCCAATTCTGACCAAAAAATACCCAATTCTGGCCAAAAAATACCCAATTCTGACCAAAAAATACCCAATTCTGGCCAAAAAATACCCAATTCTTGGCAAAATTACCCAATTCATCCCAAAAAAATACCCAATTCTGGCCAAAAAATACCCAATTCTGTCCAAAAAAATACCCAATTCTGGCCGAAAAATACCCAATTCTTGGCAAAATTACCCAATTCATCCCAAGAAATACCCAATTCTGGCCAAAAAAACCCAATTCTGACCAAAAAATACCCAATTCTGACCAAAAAATACTCAATTCTTGGCTCAAAATATCCAATTACTGTCAAAAACACCCAAATGCTTACAAAAATTATCAAACTGTTGCCAAAAAAAATAAATTCTAGCACAAAAATATCTGTTTCTAGTCATGAATTACACACTTCATAGCAAAAATACCCAATTCTTGGCAAAAATACCCAATTTTCTCCAAAAAATACCCAATTCTTCCCAAAAAATACCCAATTCTGACCAAAAAATACCCAATTCTGGCCAAAAAATACCCAATTCTGACCAAAAAATACCCAATTCTGGCCAAAAAATACCCAATTCTTGGCAAAATTACCCAATTCATCCCAAAAAAATACCCAATTCTGGCCAAAAAATACCCAATTCTGTCCAAAAAAATACCCAATTCTGGCCGAAAAATACCCAATTCTTGGCAAAATTACCCAATTCATCCCAAGAAATACCCAATTCTGGCCAAAAAAACCCAATTCTGACCAAAAAATACCCAATTCTGACCAAAAAATACCCAATTCTTGGCTCAAAATATCCAATTACTGTCAAAAACACCCAAATGCTTACAAAAATTATCAAACTGTTGCCAAAAAAAATAAATTCTAGCACAAAAATATCTGTTTCTAGTCATGAATTACACACTTCATAGCAAAAATACCCAGTTATTACCAAAATCTACTAAATTTTTTCCCAAAATACCTAATTCCTGCGAAAAAGAACCCGGTTCTAGCAAAAATATCCCAATACTTGCCACACAAAGAGACACAAATTTCGCCAAAAATACCCATTTTTACAACAAAATAGCGAAATCTTGTCAAAAAATACCCAAATTGTAATCAAAATAACAAAATTTTATCAAATATTTATCTAAAATATATCAAAAACTAGACAATCTTGCCACCATCCGTTTTTCTCTAAGTTCTTATCAACAATCCAATTATTTAGTGACCTTAAAACATCAACTTTTGAGATCATCTTTTGTAAAGATGAATCTTCTCAGGTGATCGATATAGGTTTAATGAGCACAAATTTGTCACGAATTTTTTGCTATTCTTCAGAATTAATCGTTAAATGTTTGAGTTAAATCATAATTATTTAACAATTACGTCCTACTATGTTGTCAATTACGAACAATTAAGTGATCTCATTTTTTGTAAGAGGGTCACTCACCTCTTTGGAACAAAATTTAGTCCAACTACGTCATATGATTACTACAATTACGGATACTTAAGTATTGAATGGGGTCACTGAACTCATGTGAACAGAAAATAATACTTACTAATTACGATATTATTCTTATTTTATCGAAGCATACACCGCTCACGTGATTGAGGTCTTACTCATAATAATGTAATAATTACGTCACTATTGCATCATAATGATGTCATTTTTTATTGTAGTGTACAAACAAAAATTCAACTAATTGTGCTTATTTTCCTTCTCTTCAACAACACAACTACAGTAAGCTTTTTCATTCTTTTTCGGAGACAATTTCAGTCTCCTTTTCCTACAAACCTAAGTTTTCAGTTATAAACCTTTCAGTGGATATTCTTCATCTCTAGGACATCTTCCTATTTCCCATTCCAGGTAAGTCACCTCTGTTATAGAATATGAAAACAGACCAAAAAAAAAGAATAATGGGCTATTATAATAATCGTACTCATTCGCAAGTAGCATATTATTTCTTCAGAGAGAAAATTTTTTTTCAATATCTGTATTTTCATTTTATTTAGGAGTTCAACCGTCGTCCTCCTAAAAAAGGCTGGAATAATGAATATCAAATCTGTGAAATTGAACGAAAATCTGAAGCCCACTTCTTCTTCCCCGATTTCAATGATGATGTAGCAATTATAAAGGAGAGGAAGACGTGCTTCGGCTGGGTAGCTGAACCTCCATTCTCCATTCCGAGGCAGCTTCTAGTCTTCATTATTGCAATCGAGAATTTGCCAGAAGTCTCTGTTCCATACAAACAGACAACTCTAGACTTCTACGAGAACCACATCGAAAACAAAAACTTTACAAGTCTCAGACAACATGGAACTGAGCAGATCAGTCCGTGCACAATTTTGTGATTATGAGTTGTCCTATAGACCAATGTATGGAAAAATCAATTAGGATTTTTTGAGGAGGAGAGAGAACTTAATTTTCTCTGGTGTGTGTCTGACGAGTATGACAATTTGCAGGAGCAGAAACCTGATCGGGATTGTGACGAGTGGGAAAATGGGTCATTGACAGGGAGTATAATCGCAATTATAGAAGAAGAGAACGCACTTGATCCCAAGTTAGACAACAAAAAAATCGGACCAGGCAGTCCCTTTTGCCTTTTTTTCTACAGACACTGGACAAGATGCAATGAAAGAAGTACAGGGAGCATCGAGTGTTGAAAAATACTTCAATCAAGTCTGCCAGAACCATCCTTAGTACTGTACTCAATGATTATACAGATTACCAAGATTATATTTTATCTAATGAAGCACGTGAAAAAATATCTGAAAAAACTTCCCTCAAATCTGAGCAACCAGCGTCTTGTACACAAAAGACTGTCAAGAGAAGGCTCCTGCTGTCAATAACCCTGAAAGAGTGGGAAGTAAAAATTTAGAATGGTGATGAAAACGAAGACAACATGTGTCCTCCATCGTGCAAATTGAGACGAGCTGCTGAGTTGTATAGTAACTAAACTAACAGGCTGAGAAGTTATTTCTTTGACTGATTATCTGTTTGTATTTCCGGTATAATTTCAGATCCAAAAACTATTATTTCCTGAGGTGACTAATTGACTGTTTAATTTGTAATATTCTCTTTTTACACTCAGAAAAAGCTGAATTTCATGCATGCTTTTGAATTGATACTTTGATAATATAATGTATTTGAGTTTTACAAATGCATTTTCGAAATTAACTTTTGTTTCAAGTTCAATTTGAATTAAAAATTTATGTCAAAAAATGCCTGTTTTGTAATATCTGTTTTATTTCTCAAAAATGGCGGTTAACGATGAAAAAGGCTTGTTTTCATAATATGTTTTTTTCAAAAACTCGGGGGTTTTTTTGGCTTCTGCAATGAACTCCCGGCAGCTGATACTGGATGATCCAAAGCAATTACAGTGATAATTCGAAGCAAACTCTAGCAGCAATTCTTCCCATCAGAATATTGCAATAAGCGTGCTGCCTTTGATAATAGATTACCTGGTCATTTAAAAGACGAATTTTTGGCAGGAATTTTTTAGAAATAGATACTCATACAAAATCTTAAGTATAGAATTTACAATTTTCTAAAAAAAGTTGAAAACCTTTTGCATAATTTTTTACTGTTTTGAAAAAATATTCTTTTACTATGCCACTTTTATCAAAAAAAGTCGTTTTTTTTACAAAAGGGTCTTTTTCATTTTTCCATTTGTCAGTTTTTGAAGTTTTTTAATGTGAAGTCTTGAACTGAATCATTTTTTTAAATGAAAATTCTTTTTACTAAAATGATTTTTTTTTGAAAATTGGTGTGTTTTACACACTGTTTTTACCAAAATGTAAATCTTGATGTTTTTTTATTTTTTATTTCTCCTTTTTTTCTGTTTTTGAATTTTTTTATGTAAAAATTTAAATTCAATTAATTTTTTTTTGAAAAAAAAAGTTTTACTAGAATAATTTTTCTTTCAAAAATGCCGTTTTTTACATAAGGTTTTTAACAAAAAATGCAACTTGTGTTGTTTTTTATTTTTCTATTTTTCCTTTTGTTTTTCAATTTTTTAAAGTAAAATATGAAACTTAATTAATTTCCTGTTTGAAAAAACAAGTTTTACTAGAATAATTTTTTTTTCAAAAATGTCGTTTTTTACATAAGGTTTTTAACAAAAAATGCAACTTGTTGTTTTTTGTCTTTTCCTTTTTTCTGTTTTTGAAATTTTTAATGTAAAATTTTAATTTTAAATATTTTTTTTTTTGAAAAAAACAAGTT
>NC_134469.1:78346869-78427493 GCF_964194025.1 Convolutriloba macropyga | reverse complement strand
AACAAATATGCTTGTCATCAAAAGCTTGATTTGTTATAGATTTCTGCAAATTTTATTAATAAGTGTATTAATTTGTAATAAAATAATTGTAATAACTAATTGATTTTTGTAATAATTGTAATACATTGATTTTTTCAATTTTCTGCTTTGCTAAAGAAATTGCAAAAAACATCAAGAGCTGAAAAAATTGAAAAATAGAATTAAAAAAACATCAAACATACATTTTTTGTTTAAAATATTATGCAAAAAACGACATTTGGAAAAAAATTGTTTTACTAAAACAATGTTTTTTCAAAAAAAATTAAATTAAAAATTTTAAAAAAAAACTTCCAAAACTGAAAAAAAGAAAAACAAAAGTAAAAAACAACAAAATTCACATTTTTTGTTAAATACATAATTAAAAAACGGCATTTTTGAAAAAAATATTTTAGAAAACATTTTTTAAGAAAAAAATAATTCAATAAAAATTCAAAAACTGAAAAATAGAAAAATAAAAAAAACAAAAATAGCATTTTTTGGTAAAAACTTTGTGAAAAACGACATTTTTGAAAGATAAATTATTCTAGAAAAACTTGTTTTTGCAAAAAATTATTTAAATTAAAAATTTTACATAAAAAACTTCAAAAACAGAAATAAGGAAAAATAGGAAAACAAAAAAAACATTACAAAATTGCTTTTTTTGTTAAAAACCTTATGTAAAAAACTGCAATTTTGAAAGAAAAATTATTCTAGTAAAACTTGTTTTTCAAAAAAAAATATTTAAAATTAAAATTTTCATTAAAAATTTCAAAAACAGAAAAAAGGAAAAACAAAAAACAACAAGTTGCATTTTTTGTTAAAAAACCTTATGTAAAAAACGACATTTTGAAAAAAAAATTATTCTAGTAAAACTTGTTTTTTTCAAACAGGAAATTAATTAAGTTTCATATTTTACTTTAAAAAATTGAAAACAAAAGGAAAAATAGAAAAATAAAAAACAACACAAGTTGCATTTTTTGTTAAAACCTTATGTAAAAAACGGCATTTTTGAAAGAAACAACACAAGTTGCATTTTTTTGTTAAAACCTTATAAAAACGGCATTTTTGAAAGAAATTTTTTTTAGTAAAACAAAATTTTTCGAAAAAAAAATTTTAAAATTTGACATAAAAAAAATTCAAAAACAGAAAAGGAAAAATAAAAAATTAAAAAAACAACACAAGTTGCATTTTTTGTTAAAAACCTTATGTAAAAAACGGCATTTTTGAAAGAAAAATTATTCTAGTAAAACTTTTTTTTTCAAAAAAAAATTAATTAAATTTAAATTTTTACATAAAAAAATTCAAAAACAGAAAAAAAGGAGAAATAAAAAATAAAAAAAAACATCAAGATTTACATTTTTGGTAAAAACAGTGTGTAAAACACAACAATTTTCAAAAAAAATCATTTTAGTAAAAAAGATTTTCATTTAAAAAAATGATTCAGTTCAAGACTTCACATTAAAAAACTTCAAAAACTGACAAATGGAAAAATGAAAAAAGAAACCTTTTGTAAAAAAAACGACTTTTTTTGAAAAAAGTGGCATAGTAAAAGAATATTTTTTTCAAAACAGTAAAAAATTATGCAAAAGGTTTTCAACTTTTTTTTAGAAAATTGTAAATTCTATTCTTAAGATTTGTATGAGTATCTATTTCTAAAAATTCCTGCCAAAAATTCGTCTTTTAAATGACCAGGTAATCTATTATCAAAGGCAGCACGCTTATTGCAATATTCTGATGGGAAGAATTGCTGCTAGAGTTTGCTTCGAAATTATCACTGTAATTGCTTTGGATCATCCAGTATCAGCTGCCGGGAGTTCATTGCAGAAGCCAAAAAAACCCCCGAGTTTTTGAAAAAACATATTATGAAAACAAGCCTTTTTCATCGTTAACCGCCATTTTTGAGAAATAAAACAGATATTACAAAAACAGGCATTTTTTGACATAAATTTTAATTCAAAATTGAACTTGAAACAAAAGTTAATTTCGAAAATGCATTTGTAAAACTCAAATACATTATATTATCAAAGTATCAATTCAAAAGCATGCATGAAATTCAGCTTTTTCTGAGTGTAAAAAGAGAATATTACAAATTAAACAGTCAATTAGTCACCTCAGGAAATAATAGTTTTTGGATCTGAAATTATACCGGAAATACAAACAGATAATCAGTCAAAGAAATAACTTCTCAGCCTGTTAGTTTAGTTACTATACAACTCAGCAGCTCGTCTCAATTTGCACGATGGAGGACACATGTTGTCTTCGTTTTCATCACCATCTAAATTTTTACTTCCCACTCTTTCAGGGTTATTGACAGCAGGAGCCCTTCTCTTGACAGTCTTTTGTGTACAAGACGCTGGTTGCTCAGATTTGAGGGAAGTTTTTTCAGATATTTTTTCACGTGCTTCATTAGATAAAATATAATCTTGGTAATCTGTATAATCATTGAGTACAGTACTAAGGATGGTTCTGGCAGACTTGATTGAAGTATTTTCAACACTCGATGCTCCCTGTACTTCTTTCATTGCATCTTGTCCAGTGTCTGTAGAAAAAAAGGCAAAAGGGACTGCCTGGTCCGATTTTTTGTTGTCTAACTTGGGATCAAGTGCGTTCTCTTCTTCTATAATTGCGATTATACTCCCTGTCAATGACCCATTTTCCCACTCGTCACAATCCCGATCAGGTTTCTGCTCCTGCAAATTGTCATACTCGTCAGACACACACCAGAGAAAATTAAGTTCTCTCTCCTCCTCAAAAAATCCTAATTGATTTTCATACATTGGTCTATAGGACAACTCATAATCACAAAATTGTGCACGGACTGATCTGCTCAGTTCCATGTTGTCTGAGACTTGTAAAGTTTTGTTTTCGATGTGGTTCTCGTAGAAGTCTAGAGTTGTCTGTTTGTATGGAACAGAGACTTCTGGCAAATTCTCGATTGCAATAATGAAGACTAGAAGCTGCCTCGGAATGGAGAATGGAGGTTCAGCTACCCAGCCGAAGCACGTCTTCCTCTCCTTTATAATTGCTACATCATCATTGAAATCGGGGAAGAAGTGGGCCTTCAGATTTTCGTTCAATTTCACAGATTTGATATTCATTATTCCAGCCTTTTTTAGGAGACGACGGTTGAACTCCTAAATAAAATGAAAATACAGATATTGAAAAAAAATTTTCTCTCTGAAGAAATAATATGCTACTTGCGAATGAGTACGATTATTATAATAGCCCATTATTCTTTTTTTTGGTCTGTTTTCATATTCTATAACAGAGGTGACTTACCTGGAATGGGAAATAGGAAGATGTCCTAGAGATGAAGAATATCCACTGAAAGGTTTATAACTGAAAACTTAGGTTTGTAGGAAAAGGAGACTGAAATTGTCTCCGAAAAAGAATGAAAAAGCTTACTGTAGTTGTGTTGTTGAAGAGAAGGAAAATAAGCACAATTAGTTGAATTTTTGTTTGTACACTACAATAAAAAATGACATCATTATGATGCAATAGTGACGTAATTATTACATTATTATGAGTAAGACCTCAATCACGTGAGCGGTGTATGCTTCGATAAAATAAGAATAATATCGTAATTAGTAAGTATTATTTTCTGTTCACATGAGTTCAGTGACCCCATTCAATACTTAAGTATCCGTAATTGTAGTAATCATATGACGTAGTTGGACTAAATTTTGTTCCAAAGAGGTGAGTGACCCTCTTACAAAAAATGAGATCACTTAATTGTTCGTAATTGACAACATAGTAGGACGTAATTGTTAAATAATTATGATTTAACTCAATCATTTAACGATTAATTCTGAACAATAGCAAAAAATTCGTGACAAATTTGTGCTCATTAAACCTATATCGATCACCTGAGAAGATTCATCTTTACAAAAGATGATCTCAAAAGTTGATGTTTTAAGGTCACTAAATAATTGGATTGTTGATAAGAACTTAGAGAAAAACGGATGGTGGCAAGATTGTCTAGTTTTTGATATATTTTAGATAAATATTTGATAAAATTTTGTTATTTTGATTACAATTTGGGTATTTTTTGACAAGATTTCGCTATTTTGTTGTAAAAATGGGTATTTTTGGCGAAATTTGTGTCTCTTTGTGTGGCAAGTATTGGGATATTTTTGCTAGAACCGGGTTCTTTTTCGCAGGAATTAGGTATTTTGGGAAAAAATTTAGTAGATTTTGGTAATAACTGGGTATTTTTGCTATGAAGTGTGTAATTCATGACTAGAAACAGATATTTTTGTGCTAGAATTTATTTTTTTGGCAACAGTTTGATAATTTTTGTAAGCATTTGGGTGTTTTTGACAGTAATTGGATATTTTGAGCCAAGAAGTGGGTTTTTTTTGGTCAGAATTGGGTATTTTTTGGTCAGAATTGGGTTTTTTTGGCCAGAATTGGGTATTTCTTGGGATGAATTGGGTAATTTTGCCAAGAATTGGGTATTTTTCGGCCAGAATTGGGTATTTTTTTGGACAGAATTGGGTATTTTTTGGCCAGAATTGGGTATTTTCTGGGATGAATTGGGTAATTTTGCCAAGAATTGGGTATTTTTTGGCCAGAATTGGGTATTTTTTGGTCAGAATTGGGTATTTTTTGGCCAGAATTGGGTATTTTTTGGTCAGAATTGGGTATTTTTTGGGAAGAATTGGGTATTTTTTGGAGAAAATTGGGTATTTTTGCCAAGAATTGGGTATTTTTTGGCCAGAATTGGGTATTTTTTTGCCAAGAATTGGGTATTTTTTGGCCAGAATTGGGTATTTTTTGGCCAGAATTGGACATTTTTTGGGAAGAACTGGGTATTTTTTGGGAAAAATTGGGTATTTTTTGCTAGAAATTGGGTGTTTTTGCCAAAAATTGGGTATTTTTCGACAACGATTGGCTATTTTTGGACAAGAATTGGGTGTTTTCGGCAAGAATTAGGTATTTTTTGTATTTTTTGGTATGAAATGGGTATTTTTTTTCATTTTTTTAAGAATAGGCTATTTATTAAAAAGAACTAAATATTTTTTACCAAAATTTTTTTGGTTTCAGGTTTCAGAATCTAAAACTTTAAAAAATACAAACTTGTCCTCTTTTCACGACTTTTGGATTCTGCTTGAAAAATTACGCTATAAAGATGTACTGTAACAAACAATTCCAAAAAATATAGTTTGAGGTTTCAGGTTTCAGAAGCTGAAACTTCGGAAAAAACCAAAAAGTGTAACTTCTTAGGGTTAGAAATTTGCCATCAAATGCTTTGTTTAAAAACAACATATAGAGAGTTGATATAGCATACCATTCTCAAAGAAATTGTTTTGTAGTTTGAGGTTTGAGAAACTAAAACTTCAAAAAACCCAAACCCATAATCTATAATTGACCGTGAAGTTACCACCATTGAACTCCACTTCGAAAAATACCCTCTGAAGTTGTACTGTAGCATATATTTTCGACCAAAAAATTTTTTAGTTTGAGGTTTGAGAATCTGAAACTATGAAAAAACAAAAAAAATTTTTCAGTGATGGTTTTCTGTGCTTTAGTATTTTTCATTGAAATCAGCGTTAAGAAAAACTTTAATCGATTATTAGAACAACTTTATATAAAAGTTTTTTACGGTTTCGGGTTTTTGAAACTGAAACTACCGCGAAAAAAAACCAGAAACTACCAAATTAAAATGCCAAAAAATCCGTTTCTTGCATGCTTTCCCATCATGAGTAAAAAAATTGAAAAATTGGAATTTTCAAAAAAAGCATTCAAGAAATTTTTGTGAAAAGCTTCCGATAATTTGAAATTATTGAAAACAAAACTTCATTAATAATCGAAATTTTTTAAAAAAAAATGATAATTGAAAAAATTATGCGTAAATGAAAAGTTTGAAAGTAAAAGTTCCGCAGATATATTTTATTAAGTAGATAAAATTAGCTGAAGTGCATTAGAGCGGATGCTTTTCCCTGGGGCTATTAAGATAATTATCCCTGGGTAATTACGATAAGATGACAGCTCTATTGTTCTCACTCTCTTTTTTAGGTACGTCTTTGGAAAATTGATGAAAATAGGCTATAGGTAATCTTTATACATAGGTACGTCCTTTTACCCCCCCCCCCACTCTTGCTGACCTACTACTACTTTTGGAGCAGGAAATTACACGTTTTTTCAGTTAAGAAATTTAAATATGCTACTGCAATAATTGGCTGATTGTTTTGGATGTGTTTTGAAATTTATAAGTGATTAATATGATTTTATTTTAATATTGGCGTTTTCAGTTACTTAGCGGGTTTTTAGGCTAATTTCACAATTCTTTGTTTTGTTTTATTGCATTCATTGGGGGTTCGAAGCGAATTCCTTTGCTCGATGGCTTATCAAAATATGCGGTTTTCAGTCGATCGTATTTTGTTGTCAATAAACAGTGTTTTTATTGAGAAATGACAGAAACCAAAAAAAATGTTTGCCAATTTCTTGCGGTCTCCCAATATTGCACCAAAAGGTTATATGCCTTTAATGGCTTGCCTATTGCTACAAGAGTACTTCAGTGTTTTTCGTTTGAGGTGCACTTTTGTTATATAGGAAATTGATTTGTTAGTTCAGAAGTTCTTGTTTGAGGTGCACGTTTGCTATATATGAAATTAGATTGCTAGTTCTTGATGTTTTTATGGCTTTATACTTATTTGACGTTGAAATTTTAAATGCTGTTTCAAGTTGATATTAGTTTGTCGACAGAGTAGTTTTTTGGTAGAGACGAATCTAGTTTTACGTCCTTAGACAAAAATTCGTTTCGCTTTACTTCATCTTGCTGCTTTTAAATTGCTCTGGAACAAAGTTAGAAGTGATTATGCTAAACTTAGGTCTTTTTATGCAAAGTTTTCTTTAACCATTTTGTTCTAGATTGTTTTTTATCGATTTCACTTCTCGAGTGACTTCACGCATGACTCGATTTCAGAAATTACGTTTGCTGCTAAAACAAAATTGTAAGAAAGGCTAGCGCAAGGACCTGAAATCTGAGTTGGATAGTGCTTCATTCATTTACGCCTAATGTCAGGAGTTCGAGCCCCTCTTTTTTCGGAATTTTCAGCAATGAAAATTTGTCTAGGCTACAGACCCCCCTCTGAATTTGTCCCACGTTAGTCTGTTTGTTTTGACTTTTTCGCGTGAAATATGACTTCTGGAGGCTAGTTTCACTCGAAAAAGGAAATCAAAAATAGAAACGAGTTAAACCCATTTGGCCAAAATTTAGATGCACGAAACCGGGCTTTTTCTCTGAGTCTTAGCATCATTGATGCTTTTTAATAGCCGCTCTGGTCTTCTCAGCCGGCTATTTTAGCGCTCCTATTTCAGATAACTTCGTCAGATAACATTTTTATTTGCTTTATACCTCATTTTGCCGCTTTTTCGATATTTTGCCTAAAATTGTTTTGAATTCTCGGGGCTAGTCTCATTCTGCTGAGGTTGCTTTTAAACAGCAGTTTCTATGCAATGCAATCTCAGTTGAACGTAATCATTAAATGAAAATGAATTCATGAAAATACGGGATAAACTCATTAAGCCCAATTTTAGATGCGCGCTGTCTGAAGTCTTTGCTAACACGTCTACTGCCTTTTGTCATTGACTCTGGCCCCTGTATCGTATCCTCTAATTAAAAATACAGGAATTTGTCTAGTTACGAACTCCTGTCAATATATTTTGAACTAAAACTGTTTTTCTACAACAATCAATTTTTTTTGTTCTGTTTCAATTCCAATCGGTGTTATTGCGGCTATTTTTTGGCAATCTACTGGATACTTCAATCTACTTCTGGTATTAGTACTAGCCCCATTTATCCTCTCATTAGGAAAAAGGAGTGTCTGAAAAAGGTCTATCAGTTTCAAGGAGATTATGGGAATCATGGCGAGTTGATTTAATTTTTGTCGTTTCATTTGTTCTTGTGTTCATTCTAGTGAAAAGGAGAACTGATCTAACTGTTGTTAACCCTTTATTCGTATGCACGTATATCCTTTTTAAGAATATATTAAAGTTGGAATTACAAAAAGAAGCCATGAGTCTAGCAAATGCGATGTTTGTCCAAATGGAGCAAAGATGCTGTTGTCTGATTTTTTGTCGGCAACTAATGATTTTCTTTTATTCGTATGCACGTATATCCTTTTTAAGAATATATTAAAGTTGGAATTACAAAAAGAAGCCATGAGTCTAGCAAATGCGATGTTTGTCCAAATGGAGCAAAGATGCTGTTGTCTGATTTTTTGTCGGCAACTAATGATTTTCTTTTATTCGTATGCACGTATATCCTTTTTAAGAATATATTAAAGTTGGAATTACAAAAAGAAGCCATGAGTCTAGCAAATGCGATGTTTGTCCAAATGGAGCAAAGATGCTGTTGTCTGATTTTTTGTCGGCAACTAATGATTTTCTTTTATTCGTATGCACGTATATCCTTTTTAAGAATATATTAAAGTTGGAATTACAAAAAGAAGCCATGAGTCTAGCAAATGCGATGTTTGTCCAAATGGAGCAAAGATGCTGTTGTCTGATTTTTTGTCGGCAACTAATGATTTTCTTTTATTCGTATGCACGTATATCCTTTTTAAGAATATATTAAAGTTGGAATTACAAAAAGAAGCCATGAGTCTAGCAAATGCGATGTTTGTCCAAATGGAGCAAAGATGCTGTTGTCTGATTTTTTGTCGGCAACTAATGATTTTCTTGACTTGACACTACTTGTTTTCATTAAAATCTTGAAAATGTGTCCGCATTTTGTTGATTCTATTGTTACCAAGTCTCATTACTGAGTGTTTTAAAGAGGTCTAATAAGGTAATATAATGACTCTCCTGGCTTCAAATGCTCTTTTCTGTAGGTTTGTTACATGTTACAGTCTGTCTAATGACAAATATTATTGATTGCAGTAGTGGCATAGAGGCAATTCATGCGTGGCTATTGTTAATAGCTAATAGTTTAAATGACTGACACTTTTTTTTAAAGAAATATAGGTGAATTTTGAGTTCTGAGGGTTTTGTTATTTTTGTAGTCTTTCCCCTCATTTGCTAAAGTCATTTATTCAAAAATTTAAAAGGTAAAGTCAGAAATGAGCATACCCGAATCTAATTTTCCTTTCCTTTTGGGTTATCATACGTGGCCAGTTACCAATTTAATGATGATGCCATTTAATTTCCTAAGAGCTAGGAGAATTTTCGGGTTTTGTTCATATATGTCATTTTTTTTTCTTTTGCTAAACTTGGTTCTTCACAATAAGTCTTTTCAATTTTTGTTTCTTTGCTGACAAGTCCAATTCGTTTTCTCAAGAGGGATAATTGTACCTTCGGTTTTTGTTTAAAAAAACATTGATAAATTTCGGATAAAGTATTGCCCTTCAATATTGTATTGCCGGCACATAAATCCATCTCATTATTAAAATGTCTGCTTCAAGCACAATCCTATGTGCTTGTGCTCCGTTGTTTTATTTTTGGGAGTGTTCTATTTGGTCAGCATCAAATTATTCAAACAAATTGGTATTTTGTTCCAGATATTTTCTGTTTTTTTTTTTAATTTCCGCCTTTGTTTGTTTATATGTATTGATAACCAATTTTCTTGAGCAACCTCTTTTTAAGTTCCCAGGTCAAATATAAATCCCTTCAGTTGTGACTTTAAGCTTGGATAATCTGATTTTGTATTCTGAATTCAAATTTCTATGTGTGCGCAGTGCTCTTTTTTGTTTAGTTGTGCTCACTTTTGGACTCATTGTGTGGGTTTTTGGGAAATTTTTTTTGTTCGCTTGGTGAAATTAATTGATCAACTTACAAATTGCAGTGGAGTTGTTGCTCCATTTTGCATTCGAGTTGATTTCATGGTTGTCATTCCATTTGTTCTAGTGTTCATTCTAATGAAATATTAAAAAATGATCTCAGTGGTATGCCCTTGTTCGTCTAGACGTTTTTTACCTCGTTTTTATTAAACCTCATTTTATGTATCGACGTCTATCCTTTTTTAAGAATCTATTAAAGAAGGAAAAATCTTAAACAACAGAAACTTGAGCTACTTTTGCAGAGGCAGTCTATCTCTGCATCAATTGGTAGACAATTGAGGCAATATAGTGGATGAGTGGGATCAGAACATTTTGTTCCATCGCACTTTAGCGAGCCTCCTTGTCTATTCTCAACAGTTTGCCAAACGTTTGAAAATATTTTAACCAACAAACGGGAAGCCATATTTAGATTGAAAACTGCTGCAGCTGTTCAATTCGTTACTTACTGTTATTTATTGAACTCTCGTTACAATAACAAAAGTTGCATGTCTTAACGATGAAACAACTTGTTATCACCCGATTATTACTACTAAAACCTTAGTGGCGAAAATCTGCTTCTTTATAAGTCTCTTCTTCCGCCACTTTTTTCTCGCCACTATTGAAGCGTGGCCAAAAGAGAGTCTTATTGGCTTCAATGTGGTGTAAAATTATGCAACTCTAGTAATCGCAACGAGAGATGATTAAATCTGTAACCAGACTGTTGTTAGCGCCCTAGTGAATTAATTCCTCAATACTGGAATTAATTCCTCAATACTGGGTTTCATCTCCGAGTTAGATAAGTTCTCGATTTCAATTAGAACCGTGGGGTAGTACTCATGATAAGCCCTTGAATGGCGAAATTGGTAATTAATAGCCGCCTTCATCTTCTCAACCGGCTATTATAGCGCTTCTAATTTTTTCACAATTCAAAGAATTTGAATTGTATTGGGGCGCTGTCTTTTTACGACTCGAAGAGGAGTATTGGAGTCCTTTTTTGTAATCAATTTTATTGGAGTGATTTTTGAAGCGCGAAATGAAACGCGAGAAAAATTTTGGAGTGTTTTTGGTGCTGAACAAAAGTGAAGAGCGGAGCGAAAAGAGAGTGGTTTTTGTTCATACCGCTGATTTTGAGAGAGCGAGAAATTGATGTGAAAAAATTTTCTCTAAGCGAGCGAAATTTTTTTGTTCACGTGCGGCTTTTAAAAGCAGTTTTTTTGCAACTTTTGATGGTTATGAGGTTTGATTATGATACTATTAGTTTTAGGCTTGTTTCGATAGGAATTGAAGGTTTCAAGTAGTTAATTTGAGTTTAACGCTAACTTGGAGGTTTTTGATCAGTTTTGCTGATCAAAGAATTTTAATGATTTTTTGCCTGTTTTTTGTTTTAATGCTTTAAGTGGGATTTGGATAAAAGCTTGTTGCTTAAAGAATATTCAGATACCATTTGACTTAAGATTTCTTGGTATATATCATTTTTGTCTTAGGAAAATTGACAGAAAAATTGAGAAATTTTAAACCATTTTATTTTTTTCTTTTTGATCATAGACAAGTTTCTTTGCTTATTATGACTTGCGCATTGTTTTGCGAGTTTTCCATTGCTCTAATTGCAAAGGAACGTTATTCGACTTTATGTTTCCTTGTACTATTAAAAAAAGTCTTAAATTTTTCTAGTTTTTTCAATTTGTTTTAAGTTTTTGAATGCCGTTTCTATTCTTCCTCAAATTTTTTATGGCATTTGCAGAGGTTCAGGGTTCACAATAGTTGTTGTAGTTGTTTAGTCATAGGCATAGGCAATTTTCTCCTTCGAGTCGTTTCCGGAATTCTTCCGGCTATGTTTTTAAGATCTGTTCACACATTGTCATGATTTCTGAAGTCAAATTGGAGTAGTGATTTTGGTAACGCCGAAACAGGAAGTAAAGCGAAAAAGCGAGTGGTTTTGCGGCGTGAAATTTTTTCACTTTAAATTTAAAGTAGAGTGAGAAAACGGTGTTCGAACAAAAATTCGCTTTCTCGCTAGTGGTTTTTTGTTCACATGCGGCAATTTCCCTTTGATTTTTACTGTTCTTCGATTTTTTTTGATAGGATTTTTTCGAAATTGTTTTCACAATCCATTCATAGTCCGTTCCAGGTCTAGTTTTCTGTTTAGTCAATAAAAATTCTTTGAATTTGTACGTCAGGACTTGTCCTGCTATGTTTTTTTTTAACTTTGTCGAACTTTTTTTTCGCTTTACCCATTTTGCCGCTGTTTCGACATTTTGCGTGAAATCGTTTTGAATTCTCTAGGCTTGTTTCACTCTTCTGTCATTCTGCTCAAAGTCCTTTTAAACAGCAGCTGCTCAGTAAAGCAATTTAAAATGAAGAGAGTCAGTATAAAAAAATCAAAGTCAGAAATAGAAACGGGATAAACCCATAAAGCCCATTTTCAGATGCCCGGTACTTGAACTTTGCTATCATAAGTTTTAGTTACTATCTATAATACTTATTGGTATTGATACTAGACCCTGTAGCCTCTCAGTGATAGACAGGACTATGTTCAATTACGAAATGACATCAAAATAAATTGCACTTAAAAATGTTTTTATACAAAATCAATTTTTGTTGATATTTTCTTTTCTTTCAATCCCAATAGAGTTATGGGAATCAACGGCGGCTGTTTTCCGGCAATATGCCGGGTATGTTTGATATTGAGGTTTATAACTGCTAGTGACTTTCAAACGTAATTTACTCAATTTAGTTCGCTCTTGTTTGTCTGATTTACGTTTTTGCCTTATTTAGAAATGTGTATCATTTTTTCCTATGTAAATCTTAATTGCCCTCAGTCGGTTTTGTTTTTTTGTGAAATGTTTCTACGAATTATTTGGTATTCGGGAACAAATTTGGGTTAATACTATGAAAACTATTAAGAGTTCTGTCGATTCTACCGCCTCTAGGCTGGGGTGTCTTTAATAAGAGAAGGATTTAGAGATAAATCTATCTTCTGTACCACCGAGGGCCGGAATTTCAAGTTCCACCGTTCTGGCGACAGGTTTTGAGCAGTGTAAATTTCATGTGGTGGCCTTAAATTCATCTGGACATGGCTGTATATTTCAGGGTAAGAAATGAAACTTGCAGGAAGAAGTAAATCAAGCGCATCTCAGCAGCTGCCACAGACAGTGCAGAATAGTGATCAGTTCAATCATTCGGCAAAAACTCCTCCCCCACAGACGAGCAGCTACGATTTTACCTCTCCAGGTACGGCAGAAAACTTAAAATCTATTTAACTCATTGTCCTATTATACTTCTATCTGATCGGTGAGCCTAAATTTATGAAGCTAAAGCACGTCCAACCCCCCTCGCCCCTTTTCCTCGTCACCCAGATAATGCTACCTATATCTAACGCCCTCTATTACAGTGATTAATCATAATGAAAATTACGACTTTTCAGCGTCATAATCAAATGTGAAAATTCCTTTTTTTTTCGCCCTAATTTCGTGAGTTTTCCTCAGCACTTTCGGATTATCAAAAAATTGAAACTATGATTAGAGCAATTATTGCGAAGGCTACCATTGACAACAGATACGTGCAACTTTTTTTGTCATCTAATTGGTGGCATGTTCAGCCATCTGTATTTTGATTGTGTCTAATGGATCCAAATTTTGCGTTGCAGATTACGGTGCTTCATTCGACCCGAACCCCCAGCAAAGCTTTCAACCGCCTTCGCTTTACACGAATAACATCAACAATGCCAACTCCCAAATGAATTTTCAGTCACCCTTCATGCCAAATTCCCATCAACCATCAGCCCCCCAATTTCAACCGAACACTCAGTATGACCCTAATAACGCACAGGGACCGTTTCTGAACCCTGTGGACCTCATGAATAATCCTGCGATGGCTCAATTCGCATTCCAGTACGGAAGCACCTTGGCAGATTCGAGCAAAGCAGTTTTGAACGAAAGAGTTGAACGGTTCCTGTCCATAACAAAATTGAAGCATTACTTCGCCGTCGACACAAATTATGTGCTGAAAAAGTTGAAGATTTTGACCTTCCCATTTTTACACAAGGTATTTTGACCTTTTAATGAGTTTTGTAGCTGCAAAGCATAATGAAGCTGATGCTGTTTGCGCATAGCTTTTCGTAATTAAAGATAAGATTTGCTTTTATTTGCTGCTACTGTTTTTACGAAAGTGACACCTGAGTTCGTCTGCTCTTAAGTTGTACTGAGGCACTTCTATTTTATGTTCAATAGTTCTTTGTATAATTTTGCAATTTTAACAATAGATTTTCAGGCGGGGCCTGCGTTCTCTAATTTGATCGATCGTACAAAGGTAATTAAAATATTCACTGACTTCCAGTTAAATTATAAATAAGCAAGATTAGTTTATAGTCAATTTTTAACTTGTAATCGCCGCAGCCATAACTTGGTCCGTTGTATGAAACGTTTAACTTGTAATCGCCGGCCCCGTGTCTGTATGAAACTATAGAAGCCGATAATGAGATCAAATTACCTTTTGTAAGTTTGATCCCGCTTTTATTACTAACTGCTCTAATTTTCAATCGAAGCGGACTATTGAACGTGAAGTTTGCTAGGAATGAATAAGGTAAAATGGTTTTTAGTAGTATTAAAGCTCGTTTAATTCTTTTTGGTTATGGTTAAAATGTCACGTAACCTCTTCCACCAATAAATATATTCATCTTTATTAACGTACTAGATTTTAATCAGATGTCATTTGCCAAATAAGTGGTCGAAGAATGTTTTGCTTCTAACGCGTTTTCACCGTTATCGAACTTAGAGATAGCACGCTTTCGAAGTAATAGGAAAATCTCACTGCTTGTACTATTCACATTTGGTTTTTGTTTCCGAACTTTCTTTACTTCAGCAAAATTTTTAGTCAAGTCGTTCCCAATAGTCTAAGAGATTGTTAAGTAACTGTGCTTTTTGGTATTAATTTTTCTCTGAATGATCAAATACGGTGAATTTATTAAACAATTTTTTAAAATATTTTACAATTTATCATTCTAGAGAGCACCAGAAAGTCCGTCGGCCTGTCAAGTGGTGCCTCCTTAGTTAAACGTGAACTAGCTAGTGTAAAATTTGGCTGTGTCTTTCAAGATGTTACTTGCGTCAAGAACTGCTAATGCAGAACGCTAATGCTCTTCTGCTAATGCTCTTCAAGTTCTGTGTGCGCATCGTTTTCCAAAGCAATTGCCATGTAATTTTTTTTGCTAATTTCCGTTATTCGTCGCTATACAATAGGTTAATAAGCTTCCCCATTGCTTGATTTGATTAAAATCAATTGTTCGAATTTTTTTATGGTATATCTGAAACATCCTCCCGTCACCTTCGCTCGCTACCTAAAAAATCAGTCAACTAGTTTTTTTGTAGTTTTCTGATTAATAGCCGCCCTCATCTTCTGAGCCGGCTATTATAGCGGCCCTTTTTTACATATTAATGAATTTGAAATGTATTGGGAAGCTGACTTTTTAAACAAAAAGTGGGGCGAAAAAGCTATTAGTTTTGTGGGACTTTTTAATCTACAATTTTGAAGTTGAAGTGCAATAGTTTTTTTTGCTCTCAAGCGGCAGTTTGACTGATATTTACTGGTTTTTTTCGTTTTTTGTGATCGTTGTTCTTCGAAATGCTTTTGCAAGCCCATTCCTAGTCATTTATAGGTCTAGAATTTTGTTTAGTTTATGAAGAGTCTTGATTTTTGGTCAGTACTTGTCTTGTTATGTTTTTCATATCATCGAACAAAAATTTTTTTCATTGCCTTAGTTCAGGTTGTTTAACATTTTTTGTGAAATCTCTGACTTCTGTAGGCTAGTTTCACACTTCTGTCCTTCTGCTCAAATGGTTTTTAAAAAGCAGGTGCTCACCAGAACAATCTGAATTGCACAGAGTTAAAACCGAAAAATAAAATTGAAAATGGAAACGGGATAAACCCATAAAGTCCGATTTTAGATGCCCGCTACTTGAACTTGATTTTAGATGCCTGCTACCGTCTCTAATGCTTTTTGCTATTGATACTAACCCCTGGATCCTGTCATTATGAAGCAGAAGTGTGTCTAACTACGACACCAAATCAAAGTTTGCACTTCGAGGTTTTTTGTACAGCAATCAATCTTTTCCGTTTTTTCAGTTTTCTCAATCCCAATTGGAGTTAGGGGATATTTTCTCAATCTCTATGGCGGCTATTTTCCGGCAATCTGCCTGTTATGCTTTAATTATTTTAGTACTATACCTAGCACTTCTTTGACTTATTGGTTGCGAATGGCATTGTGCTCAGTTCAGTCCTCTCAGAACATTGGAGGTTTGGTTGCACAATTTTTTGTTGTACAAATGTACCTCCGTGATACTATTTTTTCTTCCAGGAAACATGCAAGCGGAATAATTAAGCTAAAGGACAACATAGTTAATGATACACGCATGCATCAACTTGGTCCTCTTTACTGCTGTCAGGTTTCTGGCTTTGGTAATTTGGTAACAAAGCGGATCTGGTAATCTTACATGTTTTTATTTTTTTCGAGAAAAGTCTTACAACTGCTGTCCGCCTATATACAACAGCTTTATCTCTTGTAGGATGTTCGCTAACATTTTAATTCTGTGAGATATTTTAGGAGTGGCAAGTGTCTTTCAATCAGGACGATCCAGTAGCACCTCAGTTTGATGTGAATGTGCCTGATTTGTACATACCTTGCATGGCATTTGTAACCTACATCCTTCTGGCAGGTGTTTGCATCGGAATCAAGAACACGTGAGGGGCTGTTTTGTGTTCTTATTTGCGGGATTTTTCAAATACCTGTCTATTTATATGTTATAAGCGATCTGCATCTTAAGAATCTGACTTTTTCAGGACAACGATTTTGAACTATTCAACAATTTTCCCCCATTACACACGCGCACTTCAAAATGAAGAGAGTCAGTATAAAAAAAATCAAAGTCAGAAATAGAAACGGCATAAATCCATAAAGACCATTTTTAGATGCCCGGTACTTGAAATTCGTTCTCATAAGTTTTAGTTACAATCTATAATGCTTATTGGTATTGATACTAGACCCTGTAGCTGCTCACTGAGAGACAGGAGTATGTTTAATTACAAAATGACATCAAAATAAATCGCACTTAAAAAAGTTTTTATGCAAAAATTAATTTTGGTTGATATTTTCTTTTCTTTCAATCCCAATAGAGTTATGAGAATCAACGGCGGCTATTTTCCGGCAATCTGCCGAGTATGTTTTCGAGAGAGCGAGACTTGTGCAAAAAAATTCATTTTGTGAGCAAGCTGATTCGTTGTTCAAGTGCGGCTTTTTCAATTGTTTTTTTTTCAAAGAAAAAGTTTGAATGGTCTGTATTAGTAATTGTTGACTTAATCTAATGCTTTAAAGTTTAGGGTTGACAAATATTAGTTTTATGCTAATTTGAAGTTTTGCTGCTTTGTGGATTTATTTATTTTAAGCAATTTTTTTGCTTATTGTTTTTTTTCACTACATTCATTGAAATAGATTGAAATACGCCCTATTCTCGACGGAATTTTAGGATACATATTGATTACAGTTATATTGATGTAAAACTGTTTTGTTGCGAAATATGACACTAAATTGTAATTTGTAATCATTTTGACCAACGTCTCAATAGCAATTTCTCAATGTCTCCTAAAAATAGAGTTTGTGAGCCTATGATGACTTGCCTTTTGTTGTGTGAACATTTCAATGTTCAATTTCATAGATGAAAGGCTATTTAGGAGGATTTGTTTTATATGAAGAAGTAATTTACTAACTTTTTACTTTTGTTGAGTTTTAGGGCTAATTTTTAAATGTGGCATAATTTTTTAATGTTTTATGGGAGTTTTTATCAGGTATGGGTTGATTGAAAGTGTAGTGTTCCTAACAGTGGCGGCATTTCGACTTTAAGTTTGACTTACCTCACTCACTGTTTCAACTGAATAGAATTGAGAACTCAACTCGTTCAACATATTTAGAAGAAAATGTTTAAAGTCAAAACGTCGAGATCGAAGAGAAATGGGATAAACCCTTAATGTCCGGAGACTAAGATTTAGTGTCCGAGTAATTTTTTGTTGTTTTAGTGCATCAAGTTATCAAAGTTCCTTAGAGTATACTGCTATCTTGTATTGGTATTAAGCTTTTTATTCTTGAATTTAGAGGCCAAATTCATCATTTATCTGATCCAATGAAACCGGAGATAAAATTAGAACACTTTTGAAACTTAGAAGAGAATAAGGCTGTCGTCAATTCTTTAATTTATTTCATCTGTTTTAATCCCAGCGTCGGAAAGTGGGGCTCAACGTTGGCTATTTTTTGGGAAGTTGACGACTATGTTTAGAAGTGGAACTATCAATTACAATTTTTATTACTATCGTACTTATTGTTATAAAATACAACTGATAATGAAACCGCGCCGTTGTTTTGCAGGTTCAGCCCCGAAGACTTAGGAATAATTGGGAGCAGTGCTTTGGCATGGTACATGCTGGAGTTATTCCTCATCTATGCAATGACGTTTGTCCTCAACATCACCACATCTTTCCGCAGCTTCATTGACGTTCTCGCCTTCTGTGGCTACAAATTCTACCTAATGCTCATTCTGCTCCTAGGCAGCATAGGTGGTGGAAGTTTGGGCTACTATATGGCGTGGCTGTATACTAGTGGCGCCTCCGTTTATTTTATGGTGAGTTATCTGCGAAACGGAAAATGCCATCATCTCAAACTTTATCGGAAACTAGCGCTGAAGGCATTATACTGCCACGCATGTAAATCCCCTTTTTAGACGAAGCGAAAGTTAGTGAAATCGGATTGGAAATTTACAAGATTATCCAAAGCAGCTTAACAACTTGAAACATTTACTAAGTGCATTGCAAAAAATCTTAGCGCATCCGATTAATGCCCCGAAAATTGTCTCGAGATTGAGTTTTCCCCGTGTTTCGATCCGTGTTAAACTCCGGTTCTTCTAATTTTTGCAACACGATTGTATCGTTGTTTCTTATTTATAGCCGCATAGCGATAGCTGGGGCTATTATTGGCCTTCTCATGGTTTTTTTTACAATTCAAAGAATTTGAATTGCACTGAGCGCTGTCTTTTTTTTAAGATCTGTTCACACATTTTCATGATTTTTGAAGTCAAATTGGAGTAATGATTTTGGTCAAGCCGAAACATGAAGTGGAGCGAAAAAGCGAGTGGTTTTGCGGCGTGAAATTTTTTTTGCTCTAATTTTTAAGCAGAGTGAGAAAACGGTGTTGAGACAAAAATGCGGCAATTTCACTTTGATTTTTACTATTTTTTCGATTTGTTGGATCGGATTTTTTTTTCTAAATGGTTTTCCCAATCCATTCGTAGTTCGTTTTAGGCCTAGTTTTTTATTTGAACCAAATTTCCATGTCTCTTTAGTGGTTTTTTGTTCACATTTGGGTATTTCATTTTGATTTTTATTGTTTTTTTTTTTCAATTTTTTTAAATGACTCTCAAAAATGACTTCCTGACTTTGAAATTGACTTTTATTTATTTTAATTCAAAGAGATAAGGTCAAATGGGTGTGTATCAATCTGAATGAGGGTTATTTGAGAGCAGCTAAAAGATGCAGCAATAACTTGTACAGATTTTTAATCAAAATATAACAGATCAGCCTTCAAGGAAAAGACAAATTTTTTTGTCTGTTACTATTTTTTTAGACTGAAGGTCTACGAATCTATTGCGGCTATTTTCTGGCAATCTGCTTGCTATATTTATAAAATTGTTTTCCCAATTCACTCAGTCCGTTCGGGGTCCAGTTTTTTGTTGAGTTAATGAAAATTCCTCGAATTGTACGCCAGGACTTGTGCTGCAATGTTTTTTTAATTCGTCGTCTCCATCGATGATTCTTATGACCTGACATCTCAGAGTTGACCGTTTCAATGACTTCAGTTACTTCTACTGCTTTGCAGTTAAAATTTGTGTACGTGACGTTATTTTTGCTTTTAGGTCGATTGCGCCACTTACCTCACTCAAAAAATGACTTCTGAACTCACTTATGGAACTTTAAATTTTATGAACATTTACTAGTTAAAGATCAATAGTGTGCATCAAAGTAGTACCAAACGTAGATGCCCTAATTCTTGAGTATTAGTTTTGAGTTTTGCATTTCGAATATTAATTTTGAAAAGCTTTTCTGGGTTTTTTCTTCATAGACCGTATGTCATAAAATTGACAGTCCGAATATAACCCAAAAAGTCTAGTGGTCTATTAAAGGACTGGTGTTCGATCTGTCTATCTTATTCCTTTAGTTGTTTTTAATTCATGGAAGGCCACAGGCGTCTGTCGCTGCTATTTTCCGGCAATCTGCTGGCTATGTTATTAATATCGTGATCTTTGATTATTCCTTATACCCTTTTTTGGAGACCGAATTTCGGCTATTCAATCTAAACACCACCGATTATTGGCGCATGAAATATCATTAGTCTACTATACAGGGGTAATGCATTTATAATTGCTGATTACCGAAGCAAAAGGTTTTTGAAAAATTGAAAATAAAATAGTATCAAATGTAATGCTTTGATTGGAAATAATTTGATTGGAAAACAACTGAATAAATATAGCAATTTAGAATAGACATTGTCGTTTCTCATGAGAGAAGTAGTTTTCGTAACCTTTGTGTGTGTTACCTTTGTGTTATGGGGCCTAAGCAAACGCTACTGTGCAAATGGAGCAGTAGTGGGTCGAACCAGCATCCCTCACTTGAAAGCCTATTGTGCTAGCCCATTCTCATGTTCTTAATTGTTCCTCAAGGCTTCATCTATTTAGACAAATATACGTTGAACAAGTAGAGCTCCTTGTCACGCGAATCCAAAATTGTCATGCGGCTATTTTACTTTGCTTTTTACTGTTTTTTTCATTTTTTTGGATCAGATTTTTTTCTAAAAGGTTTTCCCAATTCATTCATAGTTCATTCTAGATCTAGTTTTTTCAAACCAAATTTCCATTTCTCGCTAGTGGTTTTTTGTTCACATGCAACATTTTGACATGGAGTTTGTTTTTTTTGATGTGATTTTTTTGGAAATGGTTTTCCTAATTCACCTGAAGTGCGTACTAGGTCTAGTTTTTCTTTAGTCAATGAAAATTCTTTGAATTGTACGTCAGGACTTGTCCTGCTATGTTTTTTATTTCGTCGTCACGATTTTTGTTACGACCATTTGACATCACAACCACTTCTAGTCTGGTTTTTCTTCATTCGTTCATGCAATTTCAACTGAAGTGTGAGGGTGGCGTCAGTTTTTTTTGTTCATTCGCGTGATTAAATTTTTGGTCACACTTGATTGACCTCACTCTCAAAAATGACTTTCTCAATTTGAAATTGACTTTTATTTACTTTAATTCAAAGGGATAAGGTCAAATGGGTGTGTGTCACTCTAAATGACGGTTATTTGAGAGCACCTAATAGAGGCAGCAGTAACTTATACAGATTCTTAATCAAAATATAGCATCTCAGCCTTCAATGAAAAGACTAAGTTTCTGGTCTGTCTTTTTTTACTCTTTTTTGAGACTGTAGATCTACGAAGAAATTGTGGCTATTTTCTGGCAATCTGCCAGCTGAGTTTGAATATTTCAGTCGAACATAATTTAAGTTTCGTTGAAAGTTCCCTTTAGTTCTGAAAAGTCATTTTGTTTCCTTTGCTTCTTTTCATTTTTTAAAACTTTTCATTCAGACAGAATCTGTGAAGACTGAAAAGACTATAGCTGGCACAATTGACTGAACAAAAAATCGAAAATTAAAGATTTATGAAATCGTCAAAAATGGAACATTCTTGAGAGAAGACTTTAATTGCTCTCGAAGAGTTTGAAGCAATTATAGTAAACTTGTAGTTCCTTTTTGTGCAAAACTCTGAGTTTTCGAGCGATTTAACGCGCCTGACTTTTTAGTTTTGCGTGATCTGAATGTTTCTCTCTCAATTACAGGTGTCACCAGGTGAACTGAAGTGTAGAATACTAAAAGTCATATGGAAAGTGCGCCAAAATTGGAGTAATTTTTACTAGTGGTATATAATAACCTCTGCTAACTTCATTTGAAGCCCCCTCCCCCCTCAGTGAAGTTAACACCCCCCACCCCTACTGAGACTGAACTGGTCGTTCGGGAGCAAATTTTTTAACGTTGATCGTTTATGTTAAAAAATTCCTTAATTCTTTTTTGCTTAGCTTTCTTAGTCAGCTTGCTGTGCTAAGACCTGCTGCATCCTAGCTTATTGAAAATATCAAAACGTTTTTCTTATTTCACCATTACCAATTAATAGTTAAATTTGAAGATAGCGATATGTGCCGATATGAAATTATTCGTGCCGTATGTTAACACTGATCAATTTCCCATTGAGAAAACAGGAAAAAGTTTTTCGTTTTTAATTGCTCTTGAACGCAGTTCATTAGAAATTATTGTAAACGTGTGTGTCTTTTTTATGCAAATTTTTTGCTTGACAATTTTGCGCTTTTCTTCTAGAACATTCTTTGACTTCTCAAGTGACTTTTTCACGCTTTCGTTCATCATTTTTGAGTGATCTCTAGTGCTCCAAAGTAAAGCTTGTTGCTAATAAAATTTCGGTTGCAGCACAGGAAAATTAAGTTACGCGGAGCGCAGTGTTTAGTGCGGGTGGCCATGAATCGGGAGGTCAGTGGTTCGAATCCCGGTTGGGTCAAGGTTTTTTGCATAAAGAAACATTGATCTATACTAAAGACCATGAATTAAATTGCCTCGTATGATAGCTCTCTGTAAAGCTATTCTGGTAGGAGTTTCCTACTAATATTTAGGTTCCGTGTACCGTTTTTATGTTTCCTTTTCAAATATTTTTCTAAGTGTTTAGGTTCGCAAGCGTCCGGTATTCTGCTAAGATGAGAAAATTTCACAAGTTCTGAGGTTGGAAAATAGCACTAAGTTTCGCAAGAATCAATTGAAGAATGAATGAATAATTCGTGTTATGCATTTCGTATTTATACTTTTTATTTACATTTTTGTCCAATCAGAATTGAGTTCATTCTATTAATAGATAGTGAATATTTTATAAGTTTTATTTGAGTCTGAGTCTTCATGCTCGATACTGCGGCTATCTAGAAAAGCGTTTAGCATGGGTTGGAAAACCCATTAATATGTGAGTTTGATCTCTGGTTTTAAGTAGTGTCAAGTTTTTCTAGATCGAAAATGTTCAGTTTTGTGGGTTTGTTATGTGCACTTTTGTGTGTCAGTTTTGCTTGTGAGAAGATTCCTCGGAATGATTCTGTGGCAATTTGTTGCCAGTACAATACAACTTTTGTCGTTGGTGATAGAAATGTGAGCTTTGTCCCCTTTCGTCATTCTGTATGCGGTGAATGGGTGGAGGCATCTGGAGCTCAGGGGATTAGTTTTGCTATTATTCCTTGCGTAGCTGCATTGGCAATCTCGTTCTTAGTGTGATTAGAAGGCCCAGAGAAGTCCATTAGCATTAGTTGTAACGTCAGTAAAGATTAGATTTGAGATGAACTAATGCAAATTTTTTTGGGAAATGTGGTAAGAGTTAATTGAAGTGGTTCCCAAATGTCTTTTTTGATTAGATTTTGTGGGATTAGGAGGAAATGGACTGACAGAAATTGGGGGAATTTTAATGGGAACGGTGATTGTGAATCAGTGATTTGAATTTCAGTTGAATATTTAATACTTAGATTGACTGCGAGCGGTCACGAGTTTTTGGTACAAATTTGTTGGGGGAAGGGGGGGGGGGGTAGATTCTTTTAAATTGTGTTTGCTCGGTTTTATTTGGAAATGGTTTTTTGGTTTTATTATTTGTCGAGTTTAGAATTATTATTTCAGTGAAGTATTATGGCTCGACAGTTAACTGGGTTAAAGGTGTCAAATATTCTATCGACACATCCAGAAAGGTTCGTTTTGTTTTTATGGTTTTAAAGTTTTTGTTTTCATTTGATACAATATTTAATATGGCCTTGTTTAGGCATACCCGGCAAAGAAGTGATCTATTGGGGGATATAAGTAAGTTTAAGGAGGAGTATCTAAAGAGGGGTAAGTTAATAGAACTTGGGTGGAAGGAAGTTCCATGGGTTGACGGATCTGGGTTGAAGAGTTGGCATCAATTAAGGGCTAAGTTAGTTGAAGAGGGGAGGGGGTCAATAGTAGGTGAAAACGGTTGGCCGAAATTGCCGTTAGAGATTCGAAATGAAGAAATAGTCGGAATAAAGGAAGACTTTTGTAGAGAAGTGGAAGCGCTTGCTGATATAAATCAAGTAGAAAATTTTATTGATAATATGCCGGCTTATCATGATGAATCACGCATATATGCTAAAGTGTCAGCTTATGATGGTTTGTATGGCTCAGTCGGCTGGACATTTAATATTGAAGGAATTCTAAATGGAGAAGTTCCCTCTGACCTAGATTGTAATAGGAGAGATGCAATGATACAGTTTGGTCCTTGGTGGACACGATCACATATAGAAATAGGTGGGAGTGATAGTATATCAAAGACAATTGTAGGAGAAAAACTTTTTCTCATTTGTGGGAGCTACACGACGTCCATCGCATTTGATAATGTTGTAGGAACACCCCAGTATTTCATGGAATTAATTAGACGTGGTCCTAAAGCTAGTGAGCTGCCGAGTGATATTTGGTTCTATTTATCAAATAAGTCTAGTGTTTTATGTCAGCCATCACTCTGTGCTCATGCTGTTTTAACAATGTCATTGGGAGTCTCCCTAGTTACTGGTTGGGAAGCACATGACTTACGAAATTCAAGAGTTGCCCAAAGGACATTTACTTCATTTGGGTTAGGGGCTCGAAAGGGAGTTGTTGAGAAACTTTTGAAAGACAAAGGCAAGGAAGCCGCTTTAGAATGGGCATTAAAGAGAGATAAGGACGTCGGTGGCTCCTCAGATGTTACGGAACATATACAATCTTTAGTAAAGAATGAATTCACTATGACTAAGAGACCATATAAGAAAAGGATTAAGTGGGGGGGTGTGCGTAAGTCTAATAAATTGAGTAAAACGGGAGACGTGGGCGAGCTGGAAGAACAACCAATTGTGTACACTTTCCTGCCTCCAAAGGATCCTTCCAAGCTTTAACGTAAGTTCCAGTTTCAATAATTTGGGTTACGGCAGGTGTGAATATTTATGAAAAAGTAATTGCCCGACCTTTTAAAGATTGTTATTCCGAGCTAAGATGGTGATATATGTCTACAAATATGGTTGAGCAATAATAGTTTGATGCCAATTCAGGTGCAGAATAATTGTTTTTGAGAAGAAATCGATCTTTTTGTCAGTTCGACGTACCCAATATGATGTAGGGTATTCGTTAAAAAATAATTGCCCCGTGTTGGGAAATACTGCTTCAGCGTTAAAAGTAAGTTTTTTTTGGAAGAAATAAGTGTAATTAGTTAGAGTTTGATGTCAATTTACCCGCGTAACACTTTTTCCGGAGAAACATACACTTTTTTTTAAAAGCTTTTCTCTCACCTATTATGTTGTGCTGAGTGGTTTGTAGTGGTTGTTCGCGCTCTCTCATGCGGTCTTCGATGATAACAGAGGTCTAAGTAATCAGATAAGAATGAGTACAAAAGTGTTTTGAACCGTAAAAAGGGGTTAAATATGAGTATTCTGCTTTTTTTGTAATTTTCTAAGTTTTTGTTAAGAATTTGTAAAAGGAATATAATGGAATCTTGTTCAATATATACACACAAGGTTTACATCAAAATGCATTTTAGTGGGGAATGAGATTAGTGTGAAGGGGTATGAGGAGGGGCGGGTCGAAGTAACAGGGAACCATTCATTGTGTAGTTCGAATGTTGGTTCGAGGGTGTCGTTGCTGGGGTTTTTAAGACTGTCGAGAACTTGTTGATAGTCAAAACAGTTGGGGCTAAAGGTGACGGTCTTTAGGGTGTATCCCGGGTCAACAAATTCTACAAAAAGGGAAATGGTACCGTCATTGCGGACAATGTAGTCGTCAAATGTGACTAGCATTGCTCGGCGACCATGACGCAAGTAAAGGTACATGGGGAAAGGGAGAATTGTTGGGAAGTAACCCTCGTCATGGTCTTGTCGGTAAATATCCCAATTAATGAAGGGCGAATTTACATTATCGTTTAAATTACTCATTTTAATTAATATTTAGTAATTCAAATTCCCCGTGTAAAAATTCCTCTGTGCTAAGTTCTATAAATGAAATAACGTCAATGTAGGAGGGAGAATTTTTTTCAAAAATTACTTTGTGGGTTGTATTTTCGAACGTGGTTACCCAGAACACAATGGACTCATCAGGAAATTTAAGGTATTGATCAAAATAACACAGGGAAATATTAAAATCTATATAAAAATACATAAATAGGGTAAATCTTGTGGATATAAAATCAAAATATGGGAGAGTGTCTTCATAATGTTCGAGTGAGAGAAATTCGGGGGTTGAGGACCTGGACATTAGTGTGTTTGGGATTTTAGTTTGGAATTGTCTATGGCGAGTAAGGGGGTTGGCTGAAGGGGGAACTTGCGATTGGGGAAGGGGTTAAAGGCTCATCTGAAATAATTTCGTAGTCGGGGGATTCTGGGGTGTCGGGGATAGGCTCGGGATGCTGTGAGTGTTGAGGGAGGTTGCCAATAACTAAAGGATGGTGAAAAATGAAATCAATGTTGGCGTTTTGGTTATTGTTATTTATGCAGTTTTGGATTTCTAACCAAACGGGGGATGTGTAGTCAATTATAACAGGGTATGTGTGCACGGTCACTGTGTCGTTGATAATAAATTCCTGGCGTATATTAAGTTGGATGAGTGGTTCCTGGTGTAAGAAAAAGGAGATTCTATAACTATCGATTGTGGCGTTGTAATGATTAAGGGATGTAAAGATTGGGTTTTGTATTTCTATGAAAAATTCGTAAATGGGTTCAGCCATTCAAAATTTTGTTTTTCCATACAATTTAGTAAATGCTGCTACTGGAGTCTGTTTTCTGCATTCAAGGAATAAATAGTGAAATAATGCATTTCCCCAAATATTTCCGCTTTTCTGAAAATAATTCCCTGTCTTGTGATTGGTTGGTAATTCAAATTTCCATTTTCGCTTTAGCTCTTTGTTAAATCGTGTATATTTTTCATTTTTGGGGTCTGAGTTGTGTTGCATTTCACACATTCGCTTCCCCGTGTGAGGTTAAAACTGTATTTGATTTCGTTTTATTTAAAGTTATTCTGGTTTGATTCTGTTATGTGGCAGGTAAGTTGATTTATCATTTTTCTCGGTTATTTAGAATGTGATTCCTTGGTTGTTGTTTTGTTACTAGAGTTTGATGGTCCCTGATGTCCTCTTTTTGGATTTGAAAATCAAAGAACCTGATAGGTCTGCTTTTGCTCGAATATTAAGAATACCGCTGTTGCTAATTTCTGTTTCGCGTGTCTTTCCGGTGGTTTTTGTGTTAATGCTGGACTGCGATTATTTATGCGCAAACATCTTTAGCGCTTGAGCTGATAACTAAGCGGCGTTTTGGAGGCTGATGAGATTAGCATTGTAATGTAAAAGTTTTCTTTTTTTCTTTTAAGTTTCCGGTTTTTTTTTTTTAGATTTTTTTTCCAAATTTTGAAATAGTATCTTTGAGGAAAGACTTAGGAAAAATTTTAAGCCGGGTTCCACGAGGAGCCCGGGGATCCGTTATTCTTTTTTTTTTGAGTCCGATTTTTGGGCTGAAAGTTTGAGGGTCGTAGCTCTTCTAGTTTTCGAGATATCGCACTTTAAAGTTGAAAATTTTTCTCGACACTTGTAATTTTTTTCAAAATTAGTCTTTCCAAGGGAAATTTTTTGGACTTAGGCGTTTTTGCTTCTCAGATTTTTGTAAAAAAAATTTTTTTCCTTTTTTTTTCTTTTAAATGAAAATTTTTTTCTCTTAGACACTTCCGGTGTTCATGGTTCGAAGCGGGTATGCTCCGTAATGGGTGGGCAATTTTGGTTGTGTATGGTCTGGTATATGAGTATAAATTGGTTGAGAAGTGACAGGTGGAGGTCTGTTAATATGTTCAATCGTTAGTGTGGGCTCTGCCGATCTTTTCAGTCGTTTGATGTAGTCCCTCAAAAAGGTGTACGGTGTACGTACTCGTGTGCTATCGTTGTCCTGCTGGGTGTCAAATTCGTTTTTAATTTCCAAAGGCAGAACAAGTGAACATTTATGTAGTGGATGTTCAGGATGCTCTTGTAGATATTCATAGTCATTGATTGCAACTACTTGCACTGGCTTCGTTTTGATCTTTCTCCCTTCGTGTGTTATTCGGAAAGGAAACCGGCGGTGTACTTTTGCCCATTTATGTAAAAAATGTGAGTATGTGAGATGTAGAAAAACACTTATCAGGAATGAAAGGAATCCAAATAATAATGACATTTGCCATGGAATGTATTCTTTCAGTCTGTTCTCAAGCTTTGGTTTCAGTGCTTGAATCTTCTCCAATATTGGTTGTGCAATTTTTTCGATCGTTTGTTTGCTGGTTCTTCTTGAATCAATTTGTTGGAATTGTGGCTGTATCTGATGTAGAATTTGAATTTGTGCTTCTGATCTTGATGAGAAACTTGGTAATTCTTCAAGTGGCGGTAGGAGGTTAAAGATGGTACTTATTGGGTCAGGTAATTGGAAGTCAAGTCGTATTGCCGGTACCGAATCGCAAGCTGTAAGATCTGATCGTAAATGAATGTTTGGTCCACGCAGTTGTTTTCCACATCCCAGTGTAATGATGCAAACTCTGCATCCAGGATGCTCAATCCTTGCTAAGGGATTGCTGCCATTCCCTGCGCTCTCGATGAGTGTGTAGTCGTCGCTTGCCGACGTAATTAACCAACGACCGAAGCCGAGATTGCGAGCCTTTTCAGTCAATGGCAATTCGATTACATCCAATTGACAGCGTTGCAATGCAAGTAGCTCGTCGTCGTGGTATAAAAGTGTAGCCATGCAAGACTGATAAGTCTGCTCTGTAGGTATGGCTTTTGTGCATATTGCATATTTTTGGGACCCAATACAATTTTCGAGCTCTTTGTCATCGATAAACGCGAGTTCTTCTCCGTCGTCCGAGACGGCCATGTATTTGGCTTCTAAACGCCAAACTAATGCTTTGCCTGTATCCCCGTCTGGCATGGGGATGGGAATGGCATGCAGCACATTCATAACTGTGCTCTTTGATGCCATCGGTATGGCCAGTGTCAGGATCAGACCTGATTCAATTGCCTCAACTTGTGTGACCAATTTTGTCTCATAGTACGAGAGAATGTCTTGGATTGGTACGGCAAGTGACAATCGGTCCTGTAGCCCATTTTGTTGTAAGTGTACCATTGTAAGGATTTCATGGAGCTGCTGACGAGGTACCAGCGACATAGGTAATAGCTGGTTCATGAGTGGTGTTAGTGAATTCAGAACGTTTATTCTAAAGGTGTACAGAGCTGCTCTGTAGGTTTTAATGTTCGCCAGAATTGTCTGAAAGATATTGCTTAAGACAAGACTGTGTTGGTTTATTTGTTCGCGTACATAAAGGTATTGTACGCAATTTCTCATATGGTGGACATTCTGACGGAGCGCAGTGAACTGCCCCTCTGCTAGCTCCCAGTTCCTGTTTTGGGTTTTAATTATCTCGTCCTGCGCCTCTTTTATTGCTTTAAGTTCTCCCGAGACTACAAAGAATTTTTCGTTCTGTGAAGTTGTTATCTGTTCGACATGTTCTGTCAGGTATTGGAGGTAAGCCATGGCTTGTCTGATGTTTTCTTGGTTTCGTTTTACCCGTTTGTCGCATCCTCCAAATACGGATTTGATAAAGCACAGGAGTTTGTCTCCTGCGCCAATGCCAATTCCCAGAACTGCAGCAGCTGCGGCTGCAGCGGCTGCTGCCCTTGGTTTTCGAGAAAAAGTTGTGTCCGTTGCGGCGTGTGAGCGGAGGAGTTGTGACATTTCTATTTTTAAGGTTTCGATATCCTGCTGTGCGAGTTCGTTTTCCATGATAGCTTGTTTCGCGATCCATTGTAAACCAGATGTTGATTCAGTCATGTTGGTATAATTGAGTGGGCAACCATAATTCTTTGAAGTCCACATACTTGCCAGTTCTCGAGTGAGATTTGTAAGTTTCGACTCTACTGTTTTATTGTAGACTGGGTAAGGGACTAGAATTTCTGTCTTTACAAATTTTTCTGTTAAGAGAATTTTCTGATGTAAGTTAAAAAGTACACCATCTTTAGTTGCCACTGCCGGCTGGTTACTTGAGGCGGTTTGAATATTTGTCAATAAGTAAAGTAGGAAGCAGGCTATAGCTTGTTCTGGAAGGTAATTGAACATGGTTTATGAATGGGGTTGTTTTTTTTTTCGAGTTGAGAATGCTGCTGATTTCGAAGTGAGTAAAGTTGAAGAATGATTTTACTAGTTATTTTTGTGGTATATATAGTGAATACAAGCGATTGTCATTGGGCGAGATAATAGCCAATAAGAATGGAGCAGTAAAGTAATGACGTCATAGTAAAGAATCTTCTGTATCCGTTGCGTAGTCCAGAGTTTGATGAAGATTACCGTCAATTTGTTGCCTATGGAGAGTTAGTGGAATGACCCGTCTTCTGTTTGGTAAAATTGGGCCTAGGTCTATTAATTCTCTGGGAGGTACCCTATGCCTTAATGGCGATGAGTGCCTAGGACCTTGGAAATTAATGTCTGAGTCAGTTTCTGTTGTTTCGAATACTGGATCGTCGTACGATGCTACCTCGTTATATTCTTGGGAGTTGGTTACTGCTAATTCGTTTGCTGAATTTCGCAGAGAATCTTCCATTCCTGGTGTTTGTTCAGTTGCATCATTGTTTTGGGGCATTGAAGTGTTGGTTTCCGCAGAATTGAAGGTATCCTCGATGTTTCCCGAGGCTATTGAGAAATAGAACTCAAGCGAGGACTCGGGGTCACTGGTGCTAGTTTCTATATCGCTGTTTTCTGTATCACTGAAAACAATGGAGAGGTCAGGGTCAGGGTAATGACTGAGTGGGAAGTAAGTGATCACTTTCACTTGCGGATCTTCTTCGGAAACTTGTAGGCTGTTATATACTGAGTGCTCTCTTGCCAATGCAAGGTGGTCGCTTCGTCTCAGGTTGTAGGGCCTTTGTGAGCCAAATCGTGCATCTGTTTGAGGGAAATTACTGTTTGCGGAAAAGACGTAATCTCCCACATCTATTGTTTCTGGTGTTTCTCTTGCTTCAGACGGCACGGAGCCTTCTACAAAGAATGTATTTTCGTCGTATATAGTTTCCTGTTGTATTTGTTGATGGTTTGTTGGCGGTTCTCGTGCTGAGAAGCTCGCTGTTTGTACATTTTGATTGAAACTGATTGATCTCGTTTCTGGCACTGTTCTGGGTAGAGTCATTGCTTCTTGGTTGATGTGGTTCTCGATCTGGTTATCAAAGAACTGAGGTTCTCGTTCCTCTTCAGGGATTGAGGGATCGGCCTCAAAATTTCGAGGGTCGATTGATGCTAAGTCTTGGATTTCATATTGTGGTTTTATTGGTCGCAATCGCATTCTGTGTACACATTGTGTATAGTTTGTGTTAATTTTCCGCACAATATAGTTGGCATTTGTGAGTCTCTTTTCCACTCTGTACATAGGAATCCATCTGCTCTGTTGTTTGTTCATAGTTGCGATTTGTGTTGTACATTTTGGGTCCAAAATGAGGCAATAAGTGTGCTCTTTCAGAGGAGATGCATTGGCTTTCCTGTCGTAATATTTCTTGTATTTGAGGTATGAATGAATAAGATTTTCTTTCACGGAAGCGAATAGCTCAGTTGTTTTATCCTGGATTTCCTTTATGCAATCCGCTTTTGGCTTGTGTTGCCAAAGACGTGTGTTTTGAAAGCGTAGGTCGAGTGGGTTGACTGGTGTGCGTCCGTGAAATACGTCTGATGGCGTACACCCTATTGCTGGAGCGTAGGTAGTGTTGTGTATGAATACTGCAATATCAACGTATCTATGCCAGTCAGAAGACGTTTGGTTTTCATTTATTCGCAGAATTTGTTTGAGTGGGGCGTGGTTTCTTTCGAGTAATCCAATTGTTTGTGCGTGTTTCAATGTGCAGTGTTTGAGTTTGATCTCAAGAATTGTGGCAAGTTCGCTCATTAAATGTGACGTGAAAGCTGTCCCTAGGTCGCAGATTATCTGTGATGGAATGTATGAATGTTTCAGGAAGATAGAAATAAGCGCTCGGGCTACAACGTCGGCGTCACCTTTCATCAGAGGTATTGCGAATAAGTATTTCGAGAAGACATCTATCCCGGATAATATGAAGGTGTACGGTGAAGGGTGCATTTTGCCGACAAGGTCGATGAGGAGTACATCTGCTGGAAAATTTTGTAAGGAAGACATTGGTTGTAGAGGCGGTCTCAAAGCTGCTGTGGGACTAGGTTTAGTTTGTAAACAAGTCACGCAGTTTCTGATGTAGTCAGTTAGTGTTTCGGTGAAATTGGGGAAATAGAACCGCTTCCGAAATTCGGCTATGGTACGCGACACACCTTTATGTCCGCTCCAGACACTGTTGTGGATGCGGAAGAGTACTTCTTTTTGCAAGTGAATTGGAACACAGTATTGTTTGATGAAGCTGTTGCCCGTGTGATTGTAGAACTTTCTGTGTAGCACTCCGTCAAACATAGCGAGTCTTGGGTATTGTTTCAGGTACTTTTTCAAGTCTGCTGAGAGATATTGGGCGGTTGTTGGTGGGCCTCTTTCGAACCAAAGGATAACTCTTTTGATGTCTGAGTCTTTTTGTTGTTCGGCTCTTAGATTCAGTGGCGAGTGACCGGTTGTATCAAAGTCGTCCATTGGATTGTGTTCGTGTATTGCCTGGAGCTGCGCCGGTTTTATTTGTTGAATATGAACCTCCTCAATGATTTCTGTTTGGTCTGTTTCGTTGACGGTCTGAAAAAGATAGTGTTTCCTAGTGTTTTCCTTGGATGTTTCGTGCAGGAGTGTATTAATTGAGTTGTCCGGGACTTCGGCGGTAGTGTCAATTTGGACTTCACTGATTGGTATCTTCGAGTTGATGCGAAGTGTGAGTTTCTCCTTCGGGTTTATGTGTATCCTTGAGAGGTAATCTGCCGCGAGGTTGGCTTTTCCAGGGATATGTCCTAGTATTATGTCAAAACTCAATACGTGATCTAATGCGTTCCACAGCGTTGGTGGAATGATCTTTGTTTGAAAGAATCTGGTGACAGCTCTGTTGTCTGTCAGGACTAGTACTGGTTTCTCGCATCCCCAAAGGATGTTTGCAAACATATCAAGGGCAAAATGAACAGCAAGAAATTCTTTCGCGTAGATTGACATCTTGAGTTGATTTGGTTTGAAAATACGTGATCCAAAACTTACAGGTGCATAAATTTTGTGTTCAGACGTTCCGTTTGCCGTTTGGGTGTAATCCTCGATCATTAATACAAATCCAGCAGCATAGAATGATGCATCGGCCATAATGACATATTGTCTATTGGTCATCGGTAGCCTCAGTGATATTTCACAGGCTGATTGTAGATCTTGTGTCAGTTTCTTTAGCATTATGGTGTGTTCCTCTCTTATTTCAAAGTCTGTTTCTTTCTTAAGTAATCTGTAAAAAGGAAGCAGCTTTTCTCCGAGCTCTGGTATGAAGGCTTTGTAAAAATTGAAGAAACCGATCATTCTTTTTGTTTGCTTAACATTTTTCGGCATCTTGAATGTTCTGAGAAACGTCGCGATTTTCTGTTTGATGGGGGTCAAACCCTCTGAAGTTATCGTGTTCCCCAAGAACTGAATTTCCTTCAAATCAAAGGCGCATTTATCTGTAGCTAGCTTCATTCCTGATTCTCTGATGCACGTAAAGACTGCTGATAGTTTTTCCAGCATATCTGGGAGATCATGAGCACCTATTCCAATATCGTCTACGTATTGAAAACATTTGTCAGCGGTAATTACGGGGTCAAGATTCTGTCGCATGAATGAGCTGAATGCGCTAACACTTCTGCTCAGTCCTTGTGCTAATCTTTTAAATGCGTAAGTTCGCGATGCAAAATTGAAAGCGAGCAGTTGAATGGATTGCTCGTCGGCCATTGGCACGGAGTAGTATCCGTGGCTTCCATCCATTTTGCAAAAGAGCTTTTTGCCTGCAAGATGGCTTCCTGCGTCAGCCAGTGTTGCTATTGGGAAATTGTTGTTGTTATAGTCATTTCGAATCAAGTGGTTGATTTTACGCAGATCTATTAATATTCGTAGTTTGCCATTCGGTTTTCTTTTTGCAAAGATTGGTGATGAATATCTACTGAATGGCAACGTTGTAATCACGCCGTAGTATTGTAATAAGGCGAGTTCTACTAGGAGATCGTCTTTGAGGTGGATGGAAACTCTTTGGTTTTTTGAATATACTGGTCTATCAGTCTCAGGCGTCAGTTTTACTGAGAATTTTGAGGTGTAGCCAATGTCAAGGCGATGTCTTGTAAATATATCGTTGAATTCCAATAAGAGATCCTCTGTCTTCTTCTTTTCGTCGTCTGTTAGGACACTTCCGTGCCAGTTAAAGGATTCCAAGAATATTTTTCGGTCCTCTGCATTATCCAGTGGTCGAATGGACTCTCTCTTCTTGAAGCGAATGAGTTCGTCGTAAATCCGTTTTTCTAGTCCTGTGAGTTTGGATGGATCTTCAGTTGTCTCTGGGGTTGGGAACCAATATTTTGCGTTGTGGTTAATTGTGATGTGATTTAGCTGGCCCTTCGCTACTTTCTCAATATGTTTCGATATGGTTTTTGTTGTCTTTGAGAAATTATTTGTTTCCAGCAACTTGGGCTCTAATGGGATAAGATAGCGAGCTTGTTCGGGTGTGATTATCGTGAAGGTTGCAGGTAGTGTGTTTCTTTCGATTGTGATCGGTACTTCCGTTGTGTTGATAGCCATTAGTTGAATTGGTTTGTCCTTTAGCATTCTGTTTATCGTACTCGTGAGGCAAACTCCTATGTTTTCGAAGTTTGTTGTGGGCTCTACTATTCCAATTTGGTGATCTGCTTCTAATGGTTGATAGGGCATGAGTTCAATCATTTTCTGTTCGCCGGGGTTAATGATAACTCGAGTGGTTGTTTTTAGATAAATTTTACGCTTATTATTGAATCGTTTTGATGTTTTTGAGCCTGCTGTCTGCATCAAATTCAGCTGAAATGTGAAATCAGGGAAATGTAGATAGCGGTTGTGGGCGTCGATTGTTATTTCATTTTTGTCGAAAAAGGGGAATCCAAGTAATATGCCTGAGAGTTTCTCAAAAACCATAAAGTCCTCTGTGAGTTCTAAATGGCCAATTTTGAATGTTAGTTTTGTCGTGAATAAGATTTGAGACTGATGCATAAACGCTGTGGAGACCGTAATTTCCGGTGGTGCCTTTTTTATGGGTTTTTGCGTTAGATGATTGTAGATTTTATCAAAATGTTTTTGTGACATAGCGCTACTAAATGCTCCAGTGTCAGCTATCGCTTTCATTGTAATTGAGCCTAATTGAATAGGAATTAGAAAGACGTTTTCGTTATAGCTAGTTGTACAGTAAGAAATTTTTTGTAGAAAAGCATGCAGGTTATTCAGTTTTTTGGCTGTTGGTTGAATGGCATTGTTGCGTCGCGATAAGGTGGTTGCCTCTGAGTGCAATCACGTGCGGTATGCTCGTTGCTTGCGCATATCCTGCAAAAAGTTCGCATTGGCGTGGGAGATCGTTGTCGCTGGTTGTATTGTTGACTTTGGTTGTTGTATCTGCTTATCGCGTTTGTACCTCTTCCTCTACCTCGATAGAAAGGGCGGTTATGATAACCTGAGAAGCTTCTATTTTGGTTTGGCGTTCTGTATGCTGTGTTATTTCTGTTGTAGTTTGTGAAAGGCTTGTTAAATTTATTCTGGGTGGTGTTCGGCCATCTTGGTGGCGTTGTTTGTGAGACTGATGCCTGAATTGAAGCTATTCCTGCTGCCATTATGTTTTCGACCGCTTGGTTAAAAGCAGAGTTTTGGGAGCTTGTTAGTGAGTTGAAGGCTGTGGTGTGTGCTGGCTCTGGGTTTAATTGGTCTATTCGAAGTCGTCTTTTGACTATGGAGCATAAGTCGTTTACTCCGACATTGTCCAATTCTCTGAGAAGAACTTTTTTGTATTTGAAGGGCATCCCCTGTATAAATTGTTCTCGGATTCTTCTTGTGCGCTCGTCATTGCGGTCAATTCCGGCACCAACGTCATCGACGATTGCTAAGTTGGCAAGCCGCTGTAAGTCAGTTAGAAAATCGTCTGGTTGTTCCTTCACGGGATCAAATTTTCTGCTCTGTAAGTCTAACTCAAAATTACGCCGTTGGTCTGGGCCTGAGTAGCGGTTGCGTAACTGTTCTAATGCGTCATCAAGGTCGTTTCGTGTGTTTTCTGGTAAGCGTAGATAATAGTTTAATGCGTTTCCGTCGAGGTGTAAATGTAGGTATCGGGCTTGTTGGTTGTGATCCGCCGGAATTCTGGCAACTGCTATGCTTGCTCTCAAAAGACCTTCAAATTGGTCCCAGTTTTCGTTGGGTAGTCCGGCAAAACGTTTGAGCGATACGTGTGGTGGGTGCGGCGCGGCCATATCTGTTGTTGTTATTTATGAGTGAAAGGAACAATTCTCCTGTTGATCTTGTCCGTTTGTTTTCAATCGACAAAGTGGGCAGGTCTGGCGTATTGGTTTTTGTGAGGTGATTAAGTTGGTTTTTCCTGTATTAGCTTCTATAAGTTCGTGTATATCACCTTCTTGGAGTTTAAGTTTTAATGAGTTTGATTTATATTTAATAATGAATATTCCATACCTCTTGGAGATCGATGGAACAATTTTGACATTGGGGAGTTGTAAAACGGCATCCAGAATTTGCTTGTTTTTGAGTGATAAATTTCCCAAAAGAATAAACATTAATTTGAGATAAACATGAATTTTGAGACAATTGTTTCTTTTTTTTTATGAAGCTTCAGCTGTGATGATTTTTCTCTGATTCCGTTTCTTTAGTGTTGCAGAATGACGCTCTTGATCTCTGTCGCCATATGATAGCTCTCTGTAAAGCTATTCTGGTAGGAGTTTCCTACTAATATTTAGGTTCCGTGTACCGTTTTTATGTTTCCTTTTCAAATATTTTTCTAAGTGTTTAGGTTCGCAAGCGTCCGGTATTCTGCTAAGATGAGAAAATTTCACAAGTTCTGAGGTTGGAAAATAGCACTAAGTTTCGCAAGAATCAATTGAAGAATGAATGAATAATTCGTGTTATGCATTTCGTATTTATACTTTTTATTTACATTTTTGTCCAATCAGAATTGAGTTCATTCTATTAATAGATAGTGAATATTTTATAAGTTTTATTTGAGTCTGAGTCTTCATGCTCGATACCTCGCCTGTCGTTCAAGAGCAATTCTTCCGACATTTGTCGGTTTATTTTTCTTTTAATGTAGCTAAGGAAATACTTCAACCCGTTAATAATAATGAAGTATCCTCATAGCAGCTTTCGTTAACTGAATATGGCACGTGGACCAATTTCGTAGAACACTTTTCAGAGAACTAATTCTGCATGCTGACGATAAGAAAAGAAAAAAAATGAGGGTTGTATTGAGCAACGTTTTTTTTTTACAGTTTTACACAAGTTAACAAAAATGGGTGAATCTAACCTTTAAATTGCCAATTTTAAAAAAAAATTACTATCAAAATAACAAAAATGGCTTTAGTTTAATGTTGTTTGAAATTAAATGCCTTGTAGTTCTATATAAAACTGTGTAAATATTTCCTAGTTGTTTTTCTCTGGAGATCAATCCTTTTTAATGATAGCAAAAATAATTTCAGTTCTGAGTCGTTTTTATTAATCAAAAGTCATCATCACGTCGATTGAGTCAACACTTGTGCAGTTTTCCTAACTGTCGATCCTTTGCTGTTGTAGATAAAGACTATCCGATTGTGCATTCTGTCTAATGTGTCCAGAGACAGCTACGTGCAACAAGCCTCAGGTCAGAAGAGGAAGTGGTACTTTCTCCTCTATCTGGCAGCTACCCAGCCAGTCCTCACCTACTGGCTCACAACGCATGTCGCACTCTCGTGAGGCCTACCCACCGCAATGCACCGAACAAACTCATACAAAGAGGAGAGCATAGAGACGATAATATCAGTATTTGATTCCAAATCAATAATTAATTTGCAAACAACTGTCGATGACCTGTTGGCCGATGTCATTGTGACTAAAAAGTCTATCTGCGAATAGGCAAACATGTGTACCTTCAGCTTATCACTTGGTTGAGGTTCCTTTATGTTAAATGTCAAATTGTAGATGTCTGCTGCTTCATGAACGCATAAGTTGCAAATAATAGAAATTATTTTATGCCCTACTTTTCTATGAAATTCGGGATCTATTCTGTTTTGCCCCCTCCTCCACGCACCAGTTTAGTGGGTTTACATTTTTTAAGCCACCCAGTCGACGTGCGTGCAATTTTTTTTTGTAGTAACGTGCCATTTATCAAAATAAAATTTGTAACGGGGGGGGGGGCGTTAAAAACACTAGGGAGGGGGGGGGGGTGCATTAAAAACACTAGGGAGGGGGGGGGGGGGGCGGAATAGATCCGAAAATCGAATCATTCTGCAATGCGGATGACATTTATTTCGAGTCGAGAAGGTACAGAAAAATTAATAAGCCCGTTAATTGCTCCGAACAAAGTTTGAGTCAATTATTTTAAACGTGTCGGTCTTTTGATACAAAGTTTGCGCTTGACAGTTTTGACTTTTCAAGTGATTTTTACGCCCGTAACTTTTCGTTTTGCGAAAAGTTCTCTAAATTCCTCTCTCTTTCACAAGTGTCAGCAGATAAATTGAAGTGGCGGCAGTCTACTTCTAAAAGTCAAATGAAAAGTGCACCGAAATTGGTGTATTTTTTCACTTCAATTTTTTAGTGGTTATAATGGCCTCTTAAGACGTCATTTGAAGCCCCTGAATGATTTTATTCACCCCCAACTCTCACCAGTTGTTTGAGAGCAATTCTTCTGATGTGATTCGGTTATATTTTATCCAAGCCCCAATTATGTTACGGGGGTGAGGAACTTCATACGAGCCCAGCTTCTTTTGCTAAATAGATTTTGGAGGTACAAATCTTGTATCATGGAGAAACTTGCGAAACAGAATCGATTTTTCAAGATATAGAGAATATATTGAAATAGTTTTTGAGATCTTTAACAATTTTGACATGTTTGATAGCATGAATAAGGTAATGTGCATTTTGCCGCAAAAAGAGCAAATTTAGTGGCCTTTAACCAAATTGAACCCTATTGATCATTAAGTTGAAAAGAGTGCAAAATTTTTTGTGAAGAATAAACATTGCAATTTTCTGTCCGAATATATAATCAATCAAGATATTTGTCTAATTGATAATTAGTTTACCGTTGTAAGCCATTAGGCTTGTAAAAATTAGAAGAGGTTGAACGTTAATGGTTGGAATTTGTGTCAATTCTATAAAAATAACTGAAGATCAGTTTCGATTCAATCTCTTTTCCACAGCATTTTTCAAAAACTTTATTTGTCAGCTATTGCTACTTAAAAATCGAGTTTTATAAAACATTCAGTTTCCGCAAGGTTGTCCGCATTGTTTTTCTAAATTTTTCCGCATTTTCTAAATTTTCCGCCAAAAACAACTGCTGATAGTTGATTGATTTGAACCCCACCTTTTTCCGACCCGTTGAGTTAAAAAGAAATGACTGAAGGAATTTTTTGTTATAGTTTCTCCAGTCATTCCGTTATTTTCCGGAGTAATTTTGTTAGTTTCCTAATCATTTTTTTGCGTCTTGTAATGAGCGTTAGAAAATATTTTGATAACAGGAAATTATCAATTTAACACAGAGCTTGATCTGTATTGTTCTTTGATCTGGCAGAACATCCTATCGGAAAACTTAAAAAGTAATGAATTAAAATGTTTTTGTACTGATGATTTTTAGCAGTCATAGAGCAGTGAAGAATGATAGTTATAGGAAACATTAATTCTATTACATTTTTGTCATTTCTTAGCAGCTTTTTGTCTTTATCATTTTGCTTTTTAATTGCTCTTGAACGAAATTCATAGCAATTATTGTAAATGTGTTGACTGTTTTTGCGCTTTTCTTCTAGAACATTCTTGGACTTCTCAAGTGACTGTTCCTCGCTTTCGTCTTTCATTTTTGAGTGATCTCTTTTGTTCGCAATCCGAAGTAAAGCTTGTTGCTAAAATAAAAACGATTGCATCAAAGCAACAAACAGGGACTGATAGACGAGTGGGTAGTGCTTCTGGCGAGGGCAGTGCTTCGTCCATGGTTCGAATCCCTGTGTGGTCATTTGTTTTCCACCCGCCTGTCGTTCGAGAGCAATGCTTCCAACATTAGTGGGTTTATGTTTGTTTCTGCCATCAGTTGATAGTTGACTCCTTAATTTTGGTACCTTTAAAAGTTGTCTAACCGTCTTTTGTTTCTCAAGATTTTTTAAGTTAGTTTCTGCTTGGAGCCAATTATGTTGCGTCTAAACAAATAGTCAATAACTCAATTTTGCTCGGTTTTTAGGTGCTCATTTGTAACGAGAACGCTGATTTTCGTTAATTTTGTGAGAATCCTGTGCTTTTCATGCCTGTATGTGAATTCATGCTTTTTCAAAATTGAAGAACAAGCTTATTTGTTATTTAATCGGCAGCAAAGGATAATTTCGAGATAGCAAATTATTTCAAAGCTGTTGTTTTTAATTACTCTCGAACGAAGGGATTGTAAGATCAGTATTCTAAAGACCCTGATAGCCGAGTGGTTATTGTCCGTCTTTTACTCCAGGGGTCGCGGGTTCGAACAGGTGATATCGCGGCCAGGCCTCATGGTCGGTCCGTTTTTCAGCTTCTTGTAAGCCGTCAAGTTTTTGTTTGAGTGGTTTGAATGTTCATGGGACAACCAGTCTATATTTGGAGTTTCTTTATGAAATAAAATCTGTGATTTTTAAGACGGTAGCATGTGATCTTGTTGTCCAATGAATGGAAGCTAGGGTCCGAGCCGATGTAACAATGACACTAATATTTTCTCCTTTACGACTGGCCTTATTCAACTCAGGAGCCCTCGTGTTGACGGCTCAACCCAAGAAGAACCGAGGGAAAGTATCCGCTTCCTCAACTGAACGCATTGACCGCCAGTCGCAACATGATATCGTCAAGAGGGTCTATAACAACCCTGGTCTTCAATTGTGCACATGTATTAGCTTAGCAGACGGAAGATTCTCATCAGTCGTGTTTTTCGACAACTGGCCCAACTTCCAGCTATGTAATGCATTTTTGTACCAAATATCGACATTTATATTGTGCGTGCTGGCCTGTGTATTCTATCTTTGCACAAGTTTGTTATCAATTTTGGTCAGAATGATTTTTCTATCTTTTCTGAGAATTCAGCTGAAAACTAATTTATTACTTCTTTCAATTGAAGCTTCCAGTTTTAATTTCCAAATAATAAATCAAATGTTGATTTTTGTTTATAGATTAACTTTGACTTCTTTTGTTGCTTCGGCAGTTTTATTGGTGCTAGTCATTATGTAACAATTTAATGTTTTGTGATCGTTTCTTAGAATTTCAAGAATTTCAGTTGACGTAGATGATCCTTGTAATTCAGAAGAACGAAAATATTCTGTCAAAAACTAAACGTTTAAATGAAGTAATTACGACAATGATCTCAAGCAAAGTGTATAAATTATTTTAGTACTGTTGCTCGTTTTTCAATTCAAAATTTTCGGATTGTATTGTTGCACTGTATTTTTTACAATCGAAAAATTGGATTGTATTGGTGCTCTGTCTTTTTAGTATTCAAAAAATCTTTTCTTAAGATCTGTTCACACTTTTATGACCTTTTCTTGGCAATGAGAAGTCAAAATTGAGTCGTAATTAAGGTCACGCTGGAGAATTAAGAAGAGCCAAAAACTAGAAGTTTTGAGATGTGACATTTTTCAAAGTGAAATTAGAAAATAGAGTTTAAATAGATTTTCGGTTTTTCAGTAATTTTTTTTCTTGTGCAGCAATATGATTTTTTTCGCTGTTTTTGTTTTCAATTTTGCTGCGAATACTTTTGAAAACAATACGTGTATTGCATAGTGTACTTATTTAAATCTCTCGAAAGAGAATCGATGGGTCTCGCATATACTTTGAAGCTATTTGTCTTCATGAAATCAGTTTTTTTTGCATTTTGCCTGTTTTTGTTCTTTGTCTTGTTTTGTTATTTAGTCTCATCAATGAAAGGTATCAATGACTCTATCAGGGCCTGTTCACATTAACTTTGATTGGAGTTGAATTTAATGGTTCTAACTATTTTGACACCAACTGTATTCAAAAAATTTTAAGCTGTTTTTTGGTTTTTCTCATCTTCTGTGGTTCTTTTTTCGTTCTTTCACTCAGTCTCATTAAGGAAAGACCTAAGTGGTTCTCCTTTGAGTCCAATTTGATCAATTTAATGATTTTATTCATATCTTACAGTTTTTACTACTTTGACATCACTTTCTTTTTCTTCCAGCCATTTTTCTGAAGTTTTTTGTTCTGTCCCTTAATCTCACTAATGATAAGTCTTATTTGTTCCTGAGTTTTATTTATCTGAGTTAATTGTTCCGACCCCCAAATTAGTGGGGAGAGAGGAACTATATACTCAAGTGCGTTTTTTTTGTTCAGTCAATTTTGGCCGACCGATATATTCATCGTAGAGAATTGTGAGTGGTATCATTAAAAAGCCCGTCCAGCGTATAATACGGAATTAAAAAGATTTTTTTCGATTTTCGTGTTTAACAGGGAGTTATGTAGGTTTAAAGTTCGACTGTTTTTGTTCACATTTTCAGTAATTTTTGCTAAAATTTAGCACAATTTCGCTAATATAATTCAAATTAAGTTAAAATTTTTAACGGCAGAGTGATGTTTTTACCGTTAGATATAGAAGTGCGTTGCTGAATTAATTGATTGAAGATTTTTTGGCTAAAATTTTTGATAAAATTTTCATAATTCAAACTTTTCATCAAAAATGGCACAAAATATGCTTTTTTGGTCAACTTTTATAAAATTTGCCTGTCTAAGTGACCTAGAAACCTTAACACAGATTCCCTAATCTCAAAAAGAGCGCTAGTTGCAATTAGGCGCCGCATGAAAATTTTCTGGAATTAAAACTTTGCCGTTTTTTGCAGATTTAACTCGATAATTATACAAAAGGCATCTCTTTTTTTCATTATTTGAAAACTTCCACTCAACAATTGGTCTTATTCGCAAATACTTGGAACACTTGGTCGAGTTGCTGGGCGCGCGACAAAAAAAGGGAGACGTTCGATAATATCATTGACTCGCTTTGTTTTATGTTAATTACTGACAATATTTTTTATTCACGGCTCCGTTAATGACAGCTCCAGTTTACGTAAATTTGAGGCCGAATGAATATCCAGTTTGTTTTGAGAGAACCAAAGGATTTTTATGGCTTTGAGGAAGAGTTTTAGTAAAATTTAACTGAATTCTTGTCTTTTGCCTTCAATAGTTACTTATTTGGCAGTCTGATTTTTAAGTTTGACCACTCAAAGATCTAACTTTTTTCCTCAGGAGGTGCAAGTGAACCTTTTCTATTCATTCGGTTGTTACCTAATGTCTCTTATGTTATTGAATGCATTTGTTTTAAGGAAATTTCTGTGATTTTTTGAACTTGTCAATTTTTAATATTATTTTAGTCAACATTGTGCCTATTCTCGGTAAGTAAATGTCAGACTTTCATTCTTATAGAATATAAACTAATTTTGTGGCCGATTGTTTTAACAGAAGGTTTTCTTGCTTTTGGTGCTACGAGTTTTCATACAAAATTTTCTGATTTTTGTGCATAATTTCTTATGTAAATTGTCACATTGTTTAACAATCTAACTGAAAAGAGCTTTACAACATTGGAAACTGAACATAATTTTTGTGATCGTATTATATGGTTTGAAGTGCTGCGACATCGTTCTCTTACAGAAATTGGTAGAGTTTTTATTTTTGCCCTTCGTTGTTAATTTTTGTGGTCATATGCCAAATATTGTGTAATTAAATGTCTACGTGGGCAACTATAGATGAACAATTGAACTTAAATAACTGATATCGGTAAATAACTAATGGCTGTTTTGACTTTCGAATTAAATTTCTAAAAAAAAATAGATAGTATTCTTCAACTTATCCCTTTTTGTTCTGTTTTTTTCGTATTTTACAATGTATCATTTTCGTAAATTAGCCTCAATATTTTTAGCTCTTTTTAATGTTCTCTTGAGTCAAACAATAATTTTTCTGTTGTTTAAACTTTTTAAATGATGTCTTCTGGGCTTAGACACTTTGTTTCAGAAGAATTTTGTGGAATTTAGATACTTTTCAGTTTTTGTGGTTTTTGCTGTTGTCATTTTGTAATAGTCGCTATACAAAGAGATTTTATGATGATCAAAGGAGACGCAGACGCAAATGAAGACGTTATATTCTCGCGGTTAATATCTTATAAAACTAATGGCTTCAAATCTGTGGTTTCGTAGAGTTGTTTGTGAAACTTATTAGTTCAGATTGTTTTTATTAATATTTCATAGTCTTACGATTTAGTCTCATTAAAAACAGTAGCAATTAGTTTTCGGAGTAGTTGCAAGACAAACTGTCTACTCTTTTACTCGAAAGTTTTTGTTGGCTATGAAAATATTTGTTTTTAATTTAAAAAAAGAGATAGAATTTTGATCTGCCAATTTTATTTCTGTTAAATTGTAGCTAAGCATCTCTATATACAATTCACATCCATCATTTATCTTTTGAAATACAATTTGCTCTTCTTAGCGTTTTTTTTCTCCTCAAATCATCTTTCTTCTTGGAACAACCAGTTTTTATAAAACCAATTTTTGTGATTTTTGCTAATTTGCCGCTTTTTTGTAGGTTTTTGTTTTCTTTTCACAGTATCACAATAATGGGCGTCATTTGACTTAGAAATATTGTCACCTGCAAACAATGCAAACGAAGATTTTCATTGTTTCTAGTGATCAGCTTAATATTTAATTGATTGGGGGGACATCGTTTTCGTGCATAATTTTTCGTGCAAATTTTTCGTTTTTGCCTGTATTTGTCGTTCTTTTTGTAGTCGTATGACATGTCCTGGATAATGAAAGGCCTCAGTCGCTCTCTATTGTGGTATAAAAGACTCTCTCAATGATTTCATTTGATGCGTTATGTTTCTAATCAGTTCGAATTTAATTCTTTTTTTAAAAAAAAGCAATGTTTTAGTAAACTTTTGCCGCTTTTGCTCATTTCTAGTCGACTTGTTGCCAAGTCGCTTTGAGGAAAAGTCCCATAGTTGTTTCCAAAAAAGTGCCGGTTAATCTTCTGAGTATAAATTTTGTCTGATGCCGTTTTGATTTGGTTATTAGTGCTTTTCAAAAAATGGACAAGGAGTTTTGGTCGTAATTTATATTTGTAACTACTTGATTTTTATTGCCGTCTTTTCTTGTAGTCATATTATGGTAGCCACAGGTTTCATAGGCCCTCTAGAGTAGATTGTTTTATTCTTTTAGTGGTTTGTTGAACGATATGTTGATGTGTTAGATTTTTATCTCTTCCTCATTTGGTAGACAATTAATTGAAAAATGTAGATGAGCGGGGTCGGAACTTAATGTGCGAACGCACATTACCGAGCCTCCTTGTCTAGTTTTGAAATTCAAAGCTGCTATATTTGAAGATTTCGACAAGACTTTTTAAAAATTTTTTTGTGATTGTTTTCTATTATGACCGCTTCGACGTTTTATTTTTAATTGCTCTCAAACGAAGTTTGTAGCAATTATATTAGTCCTGTGGGTCTTTTTTAATGCGATTTTTCACTGGACAGATTTATCGTCTGACCCATTTGACTTTTCGTTCTCAAAAACTGGATAAACAGGTAGCTCCAAGAGGGAATTAAGTGCTCTTAGAGCCTTTCAGCTCACTAGTCTTTAAGTATGCGATTCACAGAATCTGTTTTGGAGACTAATACTTATGGTGCGAAGGGCGAGATTGACCACCCCCACTGTTGCCACCCCATGAGCTCCCCGGTGCACCCCCCCCCCCCCCCCCTCCGCTTCAATAACTTACGCCTCTTCAATTAAGCTAGAGCTAGCCTCACTAAGCCGAGCCTAGCTACTGACGAAGCCAACCGCTCGCCGGTCGTTTGAGAGCAATCCGGCCGATTGTTGATTGTTGCCTTAATGAACTGATTGAACTTGATTGTTGCCTTAATTTATTAATACTTTTGTTGCTTAGGGGCGCAATTTTTCATTTAACTTCATATATTCTTTCGATTGTTAAGTACCGCAGCGGATGTTCAAGAGTTCAAGTTATAGTTGCGTGTTTCATTGACTTCGATTTTCAATGACATCCGAAAATTTTTTTTGCCAGATGTTTATGTTGCCTTTTTACTGTCTGCAGTTGTTTTTTACAAAGTTGGGGATTAATTTTTAAACTCTCATTGTGTAAAGATCTTTTGAAGTCGGGAGAAACTTTTGTCGATTACATTTTTTTCCAAGAAAATTTTTGGTAATATAATTTTTTTCGTTTTCTATTTTCTTTCTTGGAGCCCTTGGAGTTCGATTTGTTTGTTATCGGAAGTTTATTTTTAGTGAGGTGACGGCGTTGCTCTCAGTAGCTTCAATTTGTGGATTTGTAATCCGATTGTTACTGTTTTATTTTTTTGTAAGATGTTTTCACTAATTTTTACTTTACTTGATCTCTCAAAACAGGATAAACAAGTAACTCCAAGTGGTCATTAGCTTCCATTAGAGGCCCATAATTGGCTTATTGGTCCTTCAAGTGCTTAAAGTTCTGCAGTTGCTGTTATGGCATTAATTCACGGTTTAAATGTCATTTTTTATGAAATTCTGAGCCCAAACTGTGCATTTTTTAATACTTTTTTTTGTCATATTTCGAGTTTTATTATTGGTCAGTCTTCAATTGACGTTTGTTAAAGTTGATAAAAGTCTTTTTACCAGACATAAATAATTTTTCTGACTTTTTGGTGAGCTATATGTTTTTGCACTGCAAAAGTAAGAACGCAATATGATATTAGTCTTTTGAAACATTGGACAATTTCTAACTGCATAGTTTGCAGTGACAATGGAATGGTTTTGAAGATCTTAATATCACTATTTTTGAATTTTTTTGACCAAATTTGCTGTTTTTTTTTTCAAACTTTCTGAATGTTATCATTTTTGTCAGTTTTATCAATCTTAATGTCTATTTGAAACATTTTCCAGTCTTGACATTGGGTTATAGAAAAGTTATTGGAGACAAAGAAAAATTTACGACAAAGTGATTTGATGATATTAATATCTCGAACTGTGCCAACTTTTCAATGAAATTCGAAATTATACAAGTTCTCCAAAAAAGTTTGAGATTATTGATTTTTGGGGCCAGTGAAGATTTTTAGGTTTTGCAGATGGGTTAGTGATCAGAATTTAGAGACAAAAAAATGGTTTATCTTTTTAAGATACCGAATTAGGAAACTTTCAATAATTTCTGAAATTTTCATTTTGAAATTTTTTGTCATATTTGCTTATTTTTCTATCTTGAGTGGCCATATCTTTGGTGGCTCTATCTTTATATGACAGTATTTGAACGGATCAAATTTGGGTTTTAAAAGAAAAGCCTAAAGATGTTTATGTTTAAATATATTTTTCGTTTTTTATTATTTCAGCTTCAAAACCTGTGAGACTGTTGCTTTGTACGTTAATAAGAAGTCAATCGTAGAGAGGGAAAAGGGAGTAAGTTTGAGGCGTTATTTAATGAACCTATAAAAATGAGCAACAAGATGGTTTTGATTAAATATTCGGTTTTTGAAAGATTTTTTTCTCTTTGAGGCAATTTGACTTCTGTTTTCAGTCTTTTTTCTTGAGTACTATTAAAATGATACATATGTTATAATTGCGCCAATTTTCATTTGCTTGAAAAAATCAACGGGCAACTTTTGCTTTTTAGGACTTTGCCACTAATTGTTGTCATAAATTAGTGAATATCCGATTTTTGCCGATTTGTTTATTATTTCTCTTGTCTCATTACTTGGCTAGTTTACTTCAAGAATTTGAGAGTATTTTTCTCAAAAGTTTAGCAAGTCTTTGCTGTACTTTCAATTGTGTTATCATTTAATCCTATCAAGGACAGGTGTAATATGTTGCTAGTAAGGTTTATTTGAATCTTTTTCTGTATGTCAGTTTAAAGCTAATGCTTTCTATAACTTTTTTAAATTGTTCACAGGAAACATCATTGATTTTGTTTTCTGAGTTTTTATTCACATTGCTGTCTTATCTCAGTTTCATTAATGACAGTTGCTATGAATTTGTTGCTATGAATTTTATTGTTCGAATTAATCGTTTCAGTTCATAGTTTTTGCTTTTTATGACTTATACGCTGCTAGTTTTCTTTAAAACAAAAAGTGAATTTTTTAGTCTTACTAGTATTTTTTTGTATTAATTGCTGTCTTACTGTGTCTTAATGTCATTAATGATAGATAATGTCTGCTAATGTGGATTAACTTAATGGAAATAATTGTTCCAGTTCGTAGTTGTGGTTTTCCGTGACATTCATTTTGTTTTTAAAAAGTATTAGCGAATTTTCGATTTTTTGGGAAATGTGATCGTATTTTTGTCTTGGTCAATTGTTCCCAGTTGATCTATCATTCTATTTCAGAGTTGTGATTAGGTGAGCTGAATTTATGCGTGGTTTGAAACAAAATTTTGGGTAGATGTAGTTTGTTCCGCTCTTTAAATTAACTGAGCTTGTGTGAACAATGGGATCGTCGTTTGAGAGCAATTTCTTCTCAATCTTCTGTGGTGACTTTTTGTCATGTTACATAAAAAGATCAGTGGAAAATTTTGAAAAGGCGGTGTGCGGATGGAATATAAATGATGTGAATGCAGTCGCCAGTTTTGTCAGCTTCGGATTATGGGGTGAAAGTTCATTCGTATCGAATCAACGTGAAACCCGAAAAAACGGCATCAACTTCAGAATATGAACATTTAGATCGAAAGCAAGATCATTGTTGCTGTTGATTTGGGGAAGTAACTAAGAGGAGTGATAGAGTTTTTGGCCGACAGGGGGTTTATCGGACAAAGAAATTGAGAAGTTTAGCCGATGCTCAATTATGATCGGTCGAAAAATGATTGATCAATATATCTCAAGTTATTCCAGCCATAACAATTGATGTGCGTTCGGGTTGTCGGCTTAAATTTTCATTTTTGGGTAGTCGGCTAAACGCTATGTCGGCCATTCGGCGATCGCTAGTATAAAGCATAGATCTAAAATAACGAGTTACGAATTGCTTTTATTTTATGCTTGAAACGATTTTATGCTTGAAGTGATACGATTATCATCAGCTGGCCTCTGTAACCGCTAAAATTCAATTTAAGTTCAGGTTTTGCACCAGATGTGGTAAAAAGCATAACGAGTAAGGGCTAAAATGAAGGGTTTATAATAATACGCCCACCGAAAAACTAATCTAAATTGATTGAGGATTGAACTGGACCAATTCTCAGAAGGCTTTGGAATTATCTGGCTATAATAACAACTAGAAAAAGTAGCCGAGGAGTAAAGTTCAACTAAATGTTTATTTTATTTGCCGAATAGGTCCAAAATAACACCATTTTAGAGCAACAAGACATTCATATTGATTATGCAGAAACTGACGGAAGAAGAATTCTTCTTATAAGAAGCAAGATCGCTCGTGTGAGATTGCGTAGCATATAATGGTGCAAGATGCTTCTCAAAATTGTAATTTTTTGTTGAGATGAAAAGTTCTTTTGTTATCAATGTTGTGAAATTATGGGAGAAACCTCGAAAACAATTGCTATTAATGTTAATAAAAACTCAGATACTTTTTCTCATTGACTTTTAAGTCGTCAACCTCTTCTGGTGTGCGGGATCTCATTTGCATTTTGACGCAGTCGAACTCGGGTGCTTGCTTACTCATGAAATTCAAGTGCGCGAAATTGATTTCATTTTTCCTCTTTCCCTTACCTCGCCCGCACTCTGGCTAAAACAGACCAGAAACCAATCGAGCTACCGCCTGTCTTTCGAGGGCAATAAGTTCGACGTTTATCGGTTATGTTTGAAGAATTTTTGACAGCAGCAGACTATAGGATGTTGGCCGGGCTAAGTTTTTGCTTGAAGAGATTTGTTTTAGTACATCCATGTGTTTCTTTTCGTTTTTTTTCGGTACGCCTTTTTGTCACTCCTGGAATGGTGTTACAATTTTATTCTTCTTAGGGAATTCAATTTTTAGTCAACTATGCTCTTGCACTAGTTTGAAAAGCAGTCAAAGTTGAAATATGAATTCAATTGTTCTTTTTTTGTGAAAACATAAGCTAGGTCGGAATGTGACCTTTAAAAGCCTTACAATATTTTGCTCCTTAATTTTCTGAAATATCTTGATTGCCGTAAATGTTTGCATTGAATAACAAAACTATGAAATAATAAGCAGCCAAAAGTTTAATCCGGTACAAATGCCGTCCGGTACCGAAATAGTTAGAAGGTGATGATGGTTGGTTTACAAGGCCTGCTTAGATTATGTAGAAAACGCTTAAGTTATGCATGTAAACATATTGAACAGGTCAATTGCCAAACCAATCAGGGGATAAAACAAAATGAAACGGGGACAATTTTTTGCCATTTTTTGACACCGGTAGCTGCTAGTAATGTCGCATTCTCTAATTGAATTTTGATATTGAAAATTACTCTGTGAATTTCTTTGAACTAAATAGACCAGAACGTGTACCGCTTTCATCAAATTAGAAGAAATTCTGTTTAACATAAGTTTTTTGTTAAGTTATTGAAAATTTGGTTGCTGAATGAAGTTAATATAAGTATAATTGCTAGTATTAATCAAATCTTTTTTCAATGATGTCTATTACATTTTTTTAATCAGCAGTTGAATGATTTTTTTTTGCTATAAATAATTGAATTTGAATTGGACTCGCAGAAAGCTTTGAACAATATATATAGGTTTCAATATGTATGTGTGTTAGTTTTCTTTATGCGTTAGTTTTCCTTAAAACATTTTAAACAAGCTATCATACGTCAACCGCTGTTCAACTATCAATATTGTGGATAACGGCCCAAAGTGAGTTTACAAACATTATTTATATCATTCATTTAAAGTGATTTTGATTTGGAGAGAAGCAGTTGACTTTAGATTGAAGGTAGTTAATGCGGTTGTTAACCATTGCGATAGAGGAGGACTATTATAGACCTCGCCTTATTTTTTTCTTATTTGTCCTCCCAAAAATCCTGCATCTTCGATTTCGCATGCCCACAAAGTTAATCGCCGCGTTTGTGTTCATTGGTGTACGTATTTAGTTTTTTTGTACGAGAACGTTAAATTATTACTTTTTTCACAGAAACAGACCTTAAAAAGTTGACGCCATTAGTAGAATTCTGCTCTTACAAGAAGCACATTCAAGTTGAATGTAGAAAAATTAGAAAAATTATCATTACCCTGTTTCTTTGAAAAAGTGTACATTAGTTAGAAGTCAACTATTTCAATAAATACATTTAATGAGATATTTTTACAGAAAGAAATATAGAAATAAGCAGGCCGTTAACAGTGCTCTTTTCTACTCTGCAAACAAATTGGTTGGTTTGGTTGTGGAAAAAAATTAAAGAAAACATTTTTAAAATCTAAAATTTGAGCAATGTTCTTAATTCTTCCATTTTTTATTTTTTTTTGCATCTGGAAACAATGGCAAGGTTTAGGTTTAGTCATAGACAAGCAATTTTGTTGCAAATTATATACTTTTTTAATTTTTACCCATCGTCTAGCATGTACTGTGTTACCGATGCCATTGTTGTACCTGGGGTTGCAGAAAAATCCAATGTGTGTGTTGTTTGCTCTCCTTCTCTCTTCATGAATTGTTGATAAAATGGCTTTTAATAAGCATAACCGACTAAACATCGGAAGACTAGTGGGAGCTCTAATCAATTGCAGCCTGCTTCAGTCGGGGGGGGGCAGCCTAAATGGGACCAAGAAGTTCAATAGTGGGCTTCAAATAGCCACATTAGAGGTTAACCTATACCACTATTAAGATTTAAAGTAAAAAATGGCACCAGTTTCGGAGCACTTTTCATTTGACTTTTAGTATTAAATTGCCGCCAATGGAGTTCAGCTGCTTGAAATTGTGATTGAGAGATAATTTTAGATCACGCGAAACGCAAAAAGTCAACGGCGTAAAAGTCACTCGAAAAGTCAATATTGTCCAGCGAAAATTTTGCATAAAAACACACACGTTTACAATAATTGCTATGAACTTCGTTCAAGAGCAATTAACAAGGAATGCATGTATTATACTAGAAAGCCTTGATTCCTTTTTAAGGTGAACATTTTTCGATAGAAATTGACCAGGAGAGTCTTTGAATGAAATGAATACATAGTGATTTACATTTACATGAATTCTTCGTAAAATGTATGAAAATCAAACACTAACAAATTCTTACTCAAGTGTTCGTGAATTAAGGTTAACAGTTAAATATGACCTTCTTCAATAAAGGAATTAGCTTTTGCTCTATCGGTTTACTGGTTAAGAATTATATAGAACAACAGATTATCTGGAGACCGCAAAAATGGGTCATAGTTTTCTCTTAGCTCAAGTGTGTGTGTGTGTGTGTGTGTGTGTGTGTGTGTGTGTGTGTGGGGGGGGGGGGGGGGGTGAATATTACTGTGACTGTGTCGCTCAGATATATTTTTTTTTAGTTTTAATCTTTTTCAGCCGTATACAACCTAAACTGTAACAGGCTATGTTGTAAACAAATTGTGGACTGCTAGATTGCGGCTATTAGCTCCCTTGATATGCTAGATATTGAATGGCAGCAGTGTGCAATATTACTCGTTCTTAACGTTATGGAAACGAGAAGGTGGAGAGTAATTACTTGTGAGATGTAGTCAGGAGCTAAGTGAGATTCTGTTACCCTTTTGTACTCCCTCGATTGTTAATTAGACTGCTCGTGCATCTCAGTATCTACGATCAACATCCTGACTGTATTGCTTTTACAGCACATGACAAACGATGCACATTCATGTAGCATTATTGCATCATTCTCGTCATCTCTCAGTTTATTTTAGTATAAACTGTCATCGCGGCCAAAATCAGTTGCCTAGTAGTTAGTTAGATAGTTTGTTAGCAGCAATTTTGGGTATTTATATTTCTACGCAGTTGTTCATGTGCAATCAATATCATCTTCATCATTCATGTCATCTGCCATCTATTACCTCAATTACATTACCAAAAGATTAATCAGGCAGACGACAAACATAGACAGCCAAGTTTGATTAATTCTCTTTTCTACTTAAACTGGATTTGATGCTGGAGCTTTAAGTACGTGTCTAAATGATGTATGTTCTTGCCACGACTTGAGTGTTCTGCAGTTAAGTCAACGCTGGCAAAGGTAAAGCTTCTTGTTTTGTTTTTTCTTGTTCTGCAGCAGGAATTTGACTAACTCGCCTTAACGTTATTCATTCCACGCATCGATTCGATATTAAAGCAGCTTTTTAATGACGGTGCACTAGCCGTTTTGTGGTAACTGATGTTCGCTTGATCTAATTCAGTCATAAAATGCAATTTATTATTCGCTGGTTTTGAAGAGTCAAGGGCCAATTGTTAAGTCAAGGCGTTTACCTTTAATAGAGCACTTAGTTTGTACAATTGAAAGTGGAACCACTTCTCACAGTAGTTATGAGTGAAGCGAGTGGAGCTTGTTTTGAATCGTTTCTCGAAAAGTTGCAACCTTTCGGAACATTTCAAGCAACTCGAGCTGCTATTCTTACTCTTCTAATTCTATCAATTCCTTTATGCTTTTTCACATCTATTTTTTCACTGCGTGCGATTGATTACAAATGCGTTGCAAATTCTCCAGTCTTTTTAAATTCAACTTATGAACAGAAACTAACTAATCTGACTGTTTCTACGTTATCACCAGAAGATGAGTGTTATGTCTTTTCTCAATTTCGACCACTAGAGCAGTCGGGTGAAGTCGATCGCGCTAACCCCGTTCATGACGATGACACCAAAACTCCATGTCCCGCTTTTGACATATTTCACAAAAGTGAGAATGAGAGGACAGCTACTCAAGAGTTTGGTATATTTTGTGAAAATTTGCATTACAAACAGACCTCATCTTCGTTATTATTCGTGGGCATGTTGGTCGGGTTATTTATAGGCGCACAAGTGGGTGATATTTCTGGTCGGAAGCCTTTGCTGGTTATATTTGAGGTTCTGACCATTGCAATTACAGTTGGAACTGCTTTTGTGCCGAACTTGTTATTTTTCATGGCTTCCAGATTTGCCGTGGGCTTTAGTGTGTCACTTTTGTATGCTTACTTGTTCACGATGCTGTGTGAAATGTTGCAGCCTTATCACATTATGGTAATGGCGTGTGTGGAGGAAGCTGCGTATGGTGTGGGAATCGCTGCGTTGAGTGGGGTTGCTTTTGTGATCACAGATTGGCGTCAATTGCAACTGGTAGTTGCTTCCATTACTGCAATTCCAGTTTTACTCATGATCCTTTTTGTGCCAGAGAGTTTGCGCTGGCTAGTTTCAAAGGGCAAGTTCAAACAGGCTCAAAAACAGGCCATGTACATTGCCAAATGTAACAAGGTGACTTATTCCACAGAATTAGACGCGCAATTGCAGACGTTATGCGTTTCTCTTTCTGGAGGCGAAAGAGAGAAAAGTAGCTTCGATGCCGATAATGAAGGACCAAAAAAAGAGTTATCCACAGTTGTTCAACTATTTGGTAACAGGCTTCTAGCTTCACGGGTTTTAATTTTGGCGTTTTGCATTGCAGTCATCAGTGCAGTATACTTCGGAATTTCTATCGGTGGATCAATCATACCCGGAAATCTGTACGTGAACACTGCATTTGGTGGAATTCTTGAAGTACCCGCTATGATATTTGCCTACTTTGTGTCGGTCAGACTCGGCCGAAAAAAAGTGTTCGTGGGTTCGTTAATATTCACAGGTATTAGTTGTGCTTCCATTACGATTACTGCAGGGTGGGGTTGTCAGCTGGGATCTCAGATTCTGGCGCTTTTTGGAAAAATTTGCATTTCTATTAGCTTCGGAATAGCATTCCTGTACGCGGCCGAAATTATACCAACTTGTGTGCGGGCAACTGGGATATCTTTTTGCACCCTAGTATCTCGAATAGCGACTATTGTGACACCGTATTCCCTATTGCTGAGTGAAGAGATTTGGGAACCTTTAACATTTCTCTTATTTGGAATCTTGGCAATTGCGGGTGGTCTGATGGCGCTGTTGTTACCTGAAACGCACAATCAACCACTGCCCGACTCTATAAACGATGCTTCGGAGGACACCACGTCCAACCCAAAAAGTGAGACCAGTTCAAGCGATGGAATTGTGCTGAAAATCAAAACGCCAAATGATGCAGATCCAGATTACTCATCGGGAAGTAGAGAACATGACCACGACTCCTCTATCGCTTAATTTGTATAAAATTGACTTTGCATAAATTGATGTTTACACCGCTAACAGAATTAATGGACAAGCCCTTGGCCGGCCCTTTGGGTGACATACAAATTACTCAACATATTTTTGGCAATAAGCAGTTAAAAAACTAGAGTTGTTCAAAGTTAAAGCAAAACAATAATAGGTTATAACCAAATGTTGTTGTCAACATTCTCAAGTTTCGATCATTTAAACTTAGAACTGAAGAGATTTGTCGGCAAATTGAATTGTCGTCTAATTTGTATGTCGGTTAATGTCGTATCCACGTGGTGGCTGATAGACTAATGAAAAACTATACAAGATGTCATCATTTTGTACTACATAATTCATGATTTCTTCATGAATAATGACAATATTACAACTGTTACTATGAATTAAACTATTCCTGTTTCATCTTCCCTCACCTTTTGATATTAAATTAAACCATTAGGCTTCGCGCAGAAATTGCAGACCGTTTCCGTCCAGAGTGTTAGCTGGAAAATCATAGCTCAATTCAAACTTTTCTCAGCAGGTTTTTGTGACCGGTATCCTCTGGGGATTGAATATTCGGCGAAAGCTCGATTAAGCGTCAACAATTAATTAAATTAACAACATCAGTAGAAAGTGGGTAAGTACCTAATCATTATTAACAATAAAGCATAGTTTAGTCATGTAGATGCTCTCGGGGTGAAATTAATTTTGCTACTAAGAATTTTAGCCCTAGCGTATTCCTATCCTTAAGCAATTTGGTGAGATTTGCCATAGGTAACTTTGATCTAATTGTCATCTGCTTGACATTCGTTGAACAGGCGTTTAAAATTTTCAAAATAATTTTCGAAAGAGTAGCATATTGGGTGTTTTGTAATGTTTTTCAACCATTTTTTTAGTTTGTCCAAGTAGATGTTCAACAATAGCAGGTAGCCTTGTTGCGAATTAGTCTCTGCGTGCGAATTTTGTAGATCGTAAAGGTTTGTCTGCGTGATATTTGTGATGTCGATAATCTTGTTAAGATAGTTTATACTGCAGAAAGTTTATGCCTAGTTTTTTTGCAAATTTTTGAAAAATTTATAATTGACTGTAATTGATTTTACTTTTTTTAAATGCTTGTAGCTGGTTTTGTCGGAGCTATCAGTTTACACGCTAGATCCTTTATTTTGGGCCTTCCTTTCTTGGTAGAATATTATAGAGTATTGTTCAATGAACTGAATGCCTTTCACTACTCCTCTGGGAATCGATAAGGATTTTTTTCCAATAAATTTTTTTCAAGTTCTAGATGTCTAAAATGGTAGATCAGCTTGAATTTGACAAACGTTGATATATTGATGCCTTTTGCACGTTTTGTAATTGATTTCAGGCTAAACTATGAGCTTTCAGATTCAATTTTGTTGAATTTGTCTTTTATGTTGAATGAATACGAAATATAATTTTCTTTGGTTTGTTTTGATTTTGCTGTTGTTACGTATAGCTTGAAGCAAAGGTTCTCTACCTAGAATGGAGAGGAGCCGAAGGAGGGCAACCTCGCATAATACCGTTCGAAATCGGCATGAAACTTACGTAATGACCATTATTTTCATTACACAGTTTGGTGAGTTTGTACACATTTGTTTGTTTTTTTTTCAAAATGCTTTGACAGCCTATTTTATCCAGAATTTTAACCATATACTCCATTTTACGCCTATCAAAAGCTGTACTAAAATCCTACCAATATGCGATTTCTTTCCCCCAATTTTTATTTTAATTATCTGACTAGTAACATTGCTGTGTTGATACTTCGATTTGGGAGATAAGCTATTTGGTATTTCCTTAAAACTTTTTAATTGGTTTTCGATTCTTGATGCCAGGAAATTAGATGAATTTTTGAGATGGGAATTAAGCAAGCTTAGTGATCTGAAGTTATCAGTAGTACAATCAGAAGTTTGTTTAGTTAACATCCCAATGATAGGGATGCAAGTGCAAAACGATGTGTGATATTTTTTTTATTTGCGGCGATATAGTTAAGGAGTTAATATAGTGTCCATGCAAAGAAGTCAATAGTGTTTTCATATAAGTCGATGTAAAACTGGCAAGTTCCAACGCACTGTGTTTTTTTTTTGTTTTTTGAATGGCTTTTCTGACCGCTGGTTCGCTGAAGCTGTCCGTTTTGAAATACCTTTCTGATTTTTCAAATAGCTTAAGATTCGTCTTTGAAACGATTTTGTTTTGCATCTCAATTTTTTCTCTATCTGTCGTTTGCATTTTTTCCCATGGAGTTCTCTATTGAAATCATTGAATGAATTAATTCGTGAATATCCTATGTTATCGGTCCATTTCTCTTTCAATGGCTTTTATTTTTTAATCAAGTTTTGTCAACATTTTTGAGAGCTGTTGAGTCTGCTGTCTGTATAATTTTTTAAATAGTTTAAAGATGCACTCAGACGTTCATTCTGGGCTTTTTAATTAATGTTTTAGTTGGTGCTTTTCTGGTTTTTATGTCGAGGTACCATGGACAATCTCTAGCTTAGCTGTAACGTTGGCATTTATTTTCGGGTCGACTTTTTCACTGAACAAATTTAAGTTTTTTTTTCAATTGCACCAGATTCATCTAAACAGTTTTTTGTATCATTGATATTAATAAAAGTGACTTCCAACGCTTCTGTACGTGAAACATTTCGTGGTTTTTAGGTTTGGATTAATTTCTCTTGTCAATAAGAAGTTAAAAACTACTTGATTATTTCTCTTGTCAAAGTGAGTTTTTAACTTCTTATTTTGTTTTAAAACCCCGACGCATCCTAAAGAATTCAGCGAATCACTGACTTTAATTCCGTCTGCTAACTTTACGTTATCAGTAGCGTCGCTTGATCAATACCTTTAACGTCTCCTCCTATCCCAAATGAAAGGTCATAACAGAAACCTTCGATTTTCTCGAAAACGAAAAAAAAAATGGTATTGGCACTTGCAACTGAGGTTTAGAGATAAATTGTCCCAAATATTCTGTTTAGTGATAAATCAAGTATTTTTCCGATTTTTTCATTTATTCACGCCGAAATCGTTTAACTTGCCTCCTTGTCTTTAGGTGCTTCTATAAAGTAAATTAGCAGACTTGGTTCTTTACGGCCCGTTCAGGAACATAGCTACAGAAAAATCAACCATTTGAGGAAAGAACGGAAAAGTTTTTTTTCGACAAACTTGAATTCAAGGTCTTCAATTCACTTAAGTTCTCACGCTGTTCTGTTCGTCTCAATTTGATTAGAAATTTCATCAAACGAATATTTAGTAGAAGTCCTTTATACGCTTCCACTTCAAATAATAAAGCTGGTTAATTATTTTATCGTTTTTTTCTAATTTACTGCAAAATACTAGCCCCAAACGTGTCATGCAGTTAATTTGGGGTTATAATTTACTATAGATCTTGCTCAAATTATAACATATGGCAGCAAGACGAGACAAATTAGTAATCAAAAACGAAAAAATTGTTACCGTTTTTAACACTTAAACATTCTTCTCAACTGAGTTTGAGTTTTGTTTGACTTGAAAAAACAATACCCCAATTGGCACATAACTGGTTAAGTCATTAACTTACAGAATCCATCAGACTGAGTTAATTGATATGCTAAATCGTGAGTGTTGAAAAATTGTGTTCAGTTTTGTTTAACGGGTACAAAACTTTGAACTGTCAGAATAGAGGACATATGAAAGACCAATAGCATCAATTACACTTCTTGCCAAAAAAATAGAAGCTGACATAATCTCCACTAATTGTTGATGAGTTTTTCGATGATAATTTTTCGTGAAAAGTTTCCAAATAGATCTGATTGGTAAATATTTCATCAGTCGGTAGATTTTCATTGAGAAAAAAGTGAAACAGCAAAATTTTCTATAAACTTTTTAATTTATCTGTGAGTTCTCATGTTTATTATTAAGATCAAGTCCAGTCATATTGTTGTTTGTTCGGTACCTGTAGCATGTAAAGCTCTCTCTTGTTTGTTAAAACTAAATTTGTTTGCGACTGGTTGTTATACTTGGAAAAACTGATAGGCAGAAGAGCTTTTCATCTCAAAACAATTTTTTTTGAAAAACTTGACGTATATGGGAACATTCTGTGCCATCCACGGTGTCGCATGACCCTTCTTGTAAAACTTATTTTGGAAAATCCCGTTAATTCAAAGAATTTAAATAAAGTACTTGAGCTCAAACATTCGAAATAAAAAGACTCAAACGAGGTATTGGTCACAGATCGTGGCGTGAAAGTTAGATTTAGATATAGAAAGCAAGAATAGCAAAAAATGCTGTTATCGAACATTTTCTGTCAATGGAAAAATTTAAGCAAATACTGCTGACTGTGAAAGCAAAGATTAGTTTTAGCCGGTAATTTGAAACACAAAATATCTAAAAACAACATGGATCACAGCGTCTCCATGTCAGCGCGGTTAAAACACTATACAGACAGAGGAAAAACATGATTTTTAAGGTAAAATCAAACAAACGTATCTCAGATATCTGCTGAAGGCATTTTTAGAACTGTTTTTTTTTGTTCCGACGCCACTTGTGGGGGGGGGGGAGGAACTATATACTCAAATGGGTTTTTTTGTTCAGTCAATTTTGGCCGATCGATATATTCATCGTAGAGAATTGAGTGGTATCATTAAAAAGCTCGTCCAGCATAGAATTTGAACTTAAAAAGATTTTTCTGAATTTCCTTTTTTCGAGGAGTTATCGAGAATTGAAGTTTTGTGTGAATATCTGATATTTTGTTCACTTTTAGTGTAATTTATGTGTAATTTATTGTAATTCTTCAAATTAAGATAATTTTTATAAAATTTTGATTCAAAATTACATTTCACGTCCCAAAAGGAATCAATATTGAGTTCCTGATAGATGAAAGGCGATAAAAAAGACTAGTTCTGGTCTCATAGGGAAGTTTACTATCAAGAAAATTATCGAATTCTATTTGAGAGCTTTTTTTTAATAAAAATCGTATTTTTCTTTGTTTTCTTACGTCACATAGAGACTAGTCACTTCTCATCCCGCGGTTCCGTTGATGACAATTCTGATTCACAGTCTAATGAAGCCCAATGAACAAAAAATTTGTTTTCAAAGAATCGCTCATATTTGTTTTTGGCTACGACTCTGAATTTTAAAAGCAATTTTGATTTTTTTGTGGTTTTACACTAAATTTGTGGAGTCCTATGGCATAAACTCGTTGCGTAAGAGTGCAATAGATTTTTTGATGAGCTTTAGGAGAACCTATCTAGAGCTTTGAGTGGACAGCTAATGGCTGTTAGAACTTTAAATATGGTTTTTCGAGAAATTTTTTTTTTAACATTAACCGATCGTAAATTATTTGCGTGAACTGTAAGTCAGCTTCAGTAATGACACGACGATCTTACTATCTACTGCAACCAAAATTAATCTGGTTATATCTTCCTTTTTTTGTTATATGACTTTTTTTTGTGGTTTTATCTTCCTTTTTTTTGTTATATGACTTTAATACAAAAATTCGAAATTTAAAAAAAGTTAAATGTTTTTGTTTTATTGGTCCCTCTTGAAATCTTATCACAATCTCCTGATATTAAAACCTCCCATTGGCTTAGAGAGTTTCTTCAATGGATCTTGGACAAAGTTTTAAGAGAAAAGCTTATATTTTAAATGGCTGCGAAACTGTCTTCGCGCACTATTCCACTGAGTTTTTTTTGTTTTTGCCTGTATTTGTTGTTTCCTTAGTCAAAAGACTTATTGTGATGTGTTATAGATTACCTATGCATGAGAAATATCCTTGTTGTCCAAGCGAGGGACAGCTGAGCTTTTGTATTGGCTTCCGTTGAAAGCTATTTGATTTATGGCTGTTAAGACTTTAAAAATGATTTTCCGAGAAATTTTTTTTAACATTAAACGATCTTAACCCTTAGTTCGTGAACTGTAAGTTAGTCTCAGTAATGACCCGACCTTTCCTTTCTAATTCAACCGAAATTAATCTAGTTAACGGTTTTATGTTCTAACTATTGGTGTTAAGACTTCGATGCACTTGTGTTCATAACTTATTTAAAATTTCTCTGGTCAAAGTGAGGTTTTAACTTCTGATTTTGTTTTAAAACCCCGACGCATCCTAAAGAATTCAGCGAATCACTGACTTTAATTCCATCTGCTAACTTTACGTTATCCGTAGCGTCGCTTGATCAATACGTTTAACGTCTCCTCCTATCCCAAATGAAAGGTCATAACAGAAACCTTCGATTTTCTCGTAAAAAAAATGGTATTGGCACTTGCAACTGAGGTTTGGAGATAAATTGTCCCAAATATTCTGTTTAGTGATAAATTAAGTATTTTCCGAGTTTTTCATTTTTTTCACGCCGAAATCGTTTAACTTGCCTCCTTGTCTTTAGGTGCTTCTATAAAGTAAATTAGCAGACTTGGTTCTTTACGGCCCGTTCAGGAACATAGCTACAGAAAAATCAACCATTTGAGGAAAGAACGGAAAAGTTTTTTTTCGACAAACTTGTATTCAGGGTCTTCAATTCACTTAAGTTCTCACGCTGTTCTGTTCGTCTCAATTTGATTAGAAATTTCATTAAACGAATATTTAGTAGAGGTCCTTTATACGCCTCCACTTCAAATAGTAAAGCTGGTTATTTATTTAATCGTTTTTTTTTCTATTTAAAGGGTACAAAACCTTGAACTGTCCGAATATAGGACATATGAAATACAAATAGCATCAATTACACTTCTTGCCAAAAAATAGAAGCTGAGATAATCTCGACTAACAGTTGATTTCTTTTTCGGTGACATTTCTTCGTGAAAAGTTTCCAAATAGATCTGATTGGTAAATATTTCATCAGTCGGTAGATTTTAATTGAAAAAAAAGTGAAACAGCAAAATTTTCTATAAACTTTTTAATTTATTTGTGAGTTCTCATGTTTATTAAGATCAAGTCCAGTCATTTAGTTGCTTTGTACCTGTAGCAAAGTGATCGAAGCAATATTCTCAGATTACTCTCTCTGTTTGTTAAAACTAAATTTGTTTGCGACTGGTTGTTCCTTCAGAATTTCACGTTTTTGTGAAAAACTTTTTCATGGCGATATTTTCAACTATACATGTGGTTTTACATCTTGTAAAATTATATCAAAATGCCTTCCCAATTTTTCAGTTTTTCTTCTAGAACTGTACTTGGAAAAACTGATATGCAAAAGAGCTTTTCATCTCAAAACATTTTTTTGAAAAACTTGACGTATGTGGCAACATTCTGTGCCATCCACGGTCTCGCATGACCCTTCTTGTTAAACTTATTTTGGAAAATCCCGTTAATGCAAAGAATTTAAATAAAATACTTGAGCTCAAACATTCAAAATAAAAAGACTCAAACGAGGTATTGGTCACAGATCGTGGCGTGGAAGTTACAGATCGTAAAAAGACAGACGTATTGGTCACAGACGCGTGGAAGTTACTGACGTATTGGTCACACATCGTGAAAGTTAGATTTAGATTTAGAAAGCAAGAAAAGCAAAAATGCTGTTATCGAACATTTTCTGTCAATGGAAAAATTTAAGCAAATACTGCTGACTGTGAAAGCAAAGATTAGTTTTAGCCGGTAGTTTGAAACAAAAAATATCTAAAAACAACACGGATCATAGCGTCTCCATGTCAACGCGGTTAAAATACTATACAGACAGAGGGAAAACATGATTTATAAGGTAAAATCAAACAAATATATATCAAATATCTGCTGAAGGCATTTGTCAAACTGGCTTTGTTTTAATGTGTTTAAATTTTTAAAAGCAGAGGGCGAAAGAGTTCTGAAGAAGAACGCAGCACCTCTTATTAACGCAACACGAAGCTGAAACGTAATAGTTAAACACATCCCATTAATGTGCATGTCGCACCTTCCCCCATCTGATATCTGTGACCAGAAACTCTTGAAGTTCCTCGGAAGCATACACGAAAATTTTGGGCGTATTCTGTAATATCCAGTAGGTCACGAGATTTAGTAGTGAGAAATGGGGGGGGGGGGGGGGTCTACCGCACAGATTTAGGATCCCTACCGCCCAGTCTCGAACTCGAGCCAAAAATTTCAATTTTATCAACTGTTTTGACACTAAGAAGTGGTGGGATCATTTTTCTGTGCGGTAGACCCCCCCCCCCCCCCCAATTTCTCAATACTACTGGTCACATAGTCCTTTTTCTCTGACCTTTTCGCTTCTACAGTGTTTTTTCTTTCTGTTGTGTTTTTGGTCTCTGCTCTAAGTTTATCGGGCCACGGTCTAAGATCGTGTATGTCAAGCAATATTATGAGTACTACGTATCTGCGCAGTTTGATATTCTATGCTATTTTATTTCGCATCATCAATCACCGTGTAGCCTTATGACGTTAGGTATAGTTTATAGCTAATGCTAGGAATTATATCGTTTTTTTTTCGTTTTGAATGGTTTTGTTGTTCGAAGCGTATCCTACTAGCCGTATATATTAATCCGAGTAAAATGTTCATTACATAATCTGAGTGAAATACTTATTACATAATCTGTATGAAATATTTATTACATAATGATGACGAGATTTTTTCTGGCTTGTAGGGTCGTAACGGCTTGTGTGGTTGCACAGATGTAGCAAAGAGTAGTCAAAGTGGAAACTGCTTTGAATTCAAGTGCATGCAATCTTTTGGTTTCGTAGACAGATTTCTTAGCCATTGTACTGTTCTGCATCTTTCAAAATTGTTGTTTCTGATCCGTTACAAATATTTTTTAACAATCTTATAGTAAATAATTTAAAGTTTTTATGATCCCAAATTCTGAAGACAGCTGCTAATTTTTACCATGCAGAATCTGTTTTTGCATAAATTTGCATTAATCTACCTTTAAAAAGAGTCTTTTTACTTGAAGTGAATCTTGTTAGATGAAATAAAATTATGGAGACATTTTGATTGCATTTGACTACTGATTAAATTGTTGAGACATGTTAACAGTTCTTCAGCTTTTAATTTGACAGCGTTGACGTTCTTATACGATAAATGCGCTCCTAGTACACATTCTTCAATTTTAGTATAATTGATGTTTTATTTTGACTGCATTATTTAAAGGGTAGTGGAAGATCTCACCCCCCCCCCCCCCCACGTGGCTTCTTTTTGGACGGTTTGCTTCCCATAAATCTGGACATCTCCGGAAATTTGTTCAATATAATGCCAAAGACGTCTATTGCACGTACTGTGTGCTTCTTTTATGACAACATTTTCTGATAAGCTACAGTTTCATCTCTTTTAAATTGTCCTTGTTTGCAAATTGTTGATTTGCGTTTTAGCTATTCATTTTAACCATTCTTACATGGGTACTTATTCTTTCGTGACATTCTTTTTCTGAAAATAAGCTGCAGTTTCATTTTTCAATTTTTGTCCTTGTGATCAAATTGTATTAGATCCGATAGTTTCGCTATTTGGCTATTTATTTTAACTATTGTAACCAGATAGATAAAGGAATCCTTCAAATTGTTTTTTGTCATTGATCAAATAAGATTTTGTTGAAATCCGTTTATATTTATTTTACTTTTTATACTACCAGACAGTGATCACCCGCTGAAATCGGCTTTTGATTATGTAATGATTAAACGAGCCGAGTAGTTTTGGGATCAATTTAGTTGACTGGTGTGAGGATTTGGGCCTTCAGAGAATACTATTGTTTACTTGGCTATTCAACCATAGTGGCCTCAGGTTAATTTCCCCGTTAATGCCTAATTAGGAAATGTTGCTTCACCGCTGTTGATGTTAAAACTACCTGGTTTGGTTAATAAACGAGGGCGCTCAACTGAAACCGATATTTATTAAATTTTTTTTAGAATTGTTGCCCACTTTTCCCAAGTATATGGTTGAGAGCGTTCTATAGCTTTAGTTGCGTCACGAATATTTATCTTTTTTGAAATTCTTCTATCGAGTTGCTAATCATTTTAATCTCATAATTAGCCAATGAAACAGGAATTTGCTTGAAATATTTGTTCCTAAAGTTTGCAATTGGTTATCTTGTATTCGTTATCTCTTTTTAAATCTTATACATCAATTAAATCCTGGTGGTCGTAGAATTCAAAATCTCGCAAGAATCCTGGCACATCAAACTTTTGTTGAAACCTGTCTTAGCGGCTCCAAACTAATCTGAACATTTTTCAGAGCATTAGAAAGAACACTTGGCCGAAATATAAATCTTACAAAGATCTTGCAACAGCCAGTATTTTGAGACGTCGCGCAAATTGTGAAAACTCCCGATTTTTTAGGGGGGCTGGAGCAAACAGTTCCTAAGAGCTTTGCTACAATTTTTAGTCAACTTGCCATATTCTTGCAAGATTTGAATTCACTCATCACTAGAGAGCCCAAATAAATGCCTGAGATTTGTGGCAATGAGCAAGGTGCCGTTGTTATTAATGGGAAAAGAGACAGTGATGAGAAGGGCAATGGTGCAGTTATCTCTTCAGATAATTGCAATATCATTGGCAGAGCGTCCATCACGGAGGGCTCCTGTGCCCACAGGCAGACCGATCCCCCCTCGGAGGGGGCGCTTGGGGGAGGTGGGGGTCGATTGGGAGGATTGGGCTCGGGTGACAGGCAGAAGTGGACTAGTCAAGTGGACTATGTCCTGTCTCTCATGGGCTTTGCAATTGGCCTGGGCAACTTGTGGAGATTTCCCTACCTCTGCTTCAAAAACGGAGGAGGTCTGTATTTGAGCCAAAATTAGAATCGCCCAAGTTACTTGGCTCTAAAATTTGGTTGCTTATATCAATATAAATTGTGCTCATTGCATTAATCGCCAAAGGCAGTTGCCCTTACAGATCTGACGCTAAGCAAAATTATCTGGTCTAGAAGTATTGTTAATTGATCTCAATCGAAGTTCGTCGCAATTATATCAACCCTGTGGTCCGTTTTTTTTTTGCGTGACTGATTTCTTCTCTGACGCTTTCCACTTTGGGTCCTAGATTAACAGGTAAAGCCAGGACGGCATTAAATTACTGAACAGCTCTCGTAGAACTCTATTAGTCTCTAAAAGTACAATTCACCGGAGCAGCTGAGAAAACAATAAATTATTGCACGAAGGCAGTTTTCTGGAGAATTGAAATCCCCTTCAACCGCCTCCTTTTATCCTCCCTAAGCTTGGAAGCCCGACGAGCTCGTTACCACAAAAGCCAACCGCTTGCCCGCAACTCAACCGACGTTAGTCGTTTATTAATAGCCACAAGATATAGCTGTGGCTATTATTGTCCTCTTGGTTTTACCACTCGTAGAGGAGTAATGGTGATCTATTTTTTAAATCAGTGACTTCTATTTTTAGAAAATGTGTTCTAGAAGAATTCAAAAGCCGCACGTGAAAAGTTTAGGTCAATCTCCCGAACAAAAGTCAGAAGCAAAGAGCTTTTAGAGTGGTTTTCGAGAGAGAGAGAGAGAGAGAGAGAGAGAGAGAGAGAGAGAGAGAGCGAGAAAAGCAGGTGTAATAAGTTAGCTTTAAGTGAGCGGTTATTTTGATCACATGCGGCTTTTTCAAGTCTTGGTTACTTTAACTTTTTCAGCCAAAGGTGTTTGTCCCAATTATCCAATCTAAGAAAGGTTCGTTTAGAATCATTTTTGATTATTTGAAAGAAAGTATTAGAATTTATATGCAATTTTGAGCCCTTTATTCTATCTTGTTTGCAGTTTTTGTAGTTTCCTGCAATTTTTGTCGAATTTGAGTTTTTTGGTGGCTTTTTTGTTATTCTCGTACTTCTGATGATCTTTGATTTCTGTCCATTTTTGTCTGAGTTGAGGTTTTTTATGCTTCTATCTTCTGGTTTTAAGATTTGGAATTTTTTTTCTAATCACTATTTAATCTAGAGCTATTCTTAAGATAATGCTATTAGGAGGTGAGTTCAGAATTATACAGGGCACGTTTCACAGAATTACTCGAAATATCTGTATTTTTTTGAGGTTTTTTTCTCTTTTGAATTGTTCTTCAGTTTGTCTGTAAGAAGAATTGGGCGTGTCACTGTTAATACAAAAGATTTTTTCAATTTTGGATGTAAATTTTGTCTTTTTTACCTTTAAGTTTTTTATCTTTCTCTCCTCAGTTTTTTATATAAGGTTTCTGTTGTTCTCTACCATTGTATGGTCGATTCCAGACTTAAAACTGTTTATCTTGCTTGTCGTTTTAGCAACATTTGTTTCAGAAACGCAACTTGTGAAGTCTTTTTCCAGATTTTTGCCATCTTTTTTTATCAGATTTCGCCTTTCTCTTGTCACTCCGTTATTGCTTCTAAATGATTCGTGTAATAAAGTAGGATGTTATTTTTGTTTAGTGGGTAGTTGGCTGGGGACTAAGGGAATATTTACTTCGAGTCCGTTCCGAAGTTGTCCGGCTATGTTTTGAATTTCGTCATTGAGGTTTCTGTTTCAACCATATGACGTCACGATCTTTTCAAATATGCCTTTTGTTTATTCATTCATGCAATTTCGTCGTGACGTCATTTTATACGTCATTTTGTTCATTTTATGCGTGATGTCCTTTTCACTCTTAGAGCGATGTTCATTTGGGTGATTTTATTTGTTCATTTATGTGATTTTTGTTGGTAACAAGTGACTTAGCTCACTATCTAAATGACTTTTTAATCTCTCTTAAGTTGATTTTGCCTTGCTTTAACACAAGGAGATAAGGTTAATTCAGTATATTTCAGAAGCCTACATGTATTGAAAGTTATTGGAGGAGAAACGACTAATAGAAACAACCCACGAATTGTACAATTTCTCCGGTCTTATTTTTGCTGTCTTTTTGAGACATATCTACTGAGCTAACGAAGGTATTTTCTGGCAATCTGCCCGTTATACACGTTACAATAATGTCATTTTTCAGGTGCGTTCTTCGTGCCCTACCTTCTGTTCATGTTCACATGTGGGGCTCCTCTATTCTTTCTTGAATCCTCTCTCGGACAGCTCACCCAGCAGGGAGTCCTCAAGTGCTGGAATCTAGTTCCCCTTTTCAAAGGTAACAAATAGTTTTGAAGGAATCTGTTCATTAAATTATCGAAAATTTCAATTGTGTCCATCAAAAATTTCAAAACTGTGTCTCCTGGCCCTCTGAAATGTGAAAAGAACATCGATTCATGATCATAGCGTTTCTCATCAATTCTCTGAACAAGATTGCTGTAAAGAAACCAGGCTCGTTCTCATTATAGCGACACCAGCTTAGTGGATCTGTAGCCTATATCATTGACAGTTACACCCATTATAATATACTGATGGGGCTATAATCTGAAAGAGGCAGGAAACATACTTTACCCTTCCTTGTACTCGTAAACTTTTCCACGACTGAAGGTCAATAAGTTTTGCTCGCTCAAAAGTACCCACTCCATGATACATTTATTGCACGGATATGGGTGTACACGTGAATCAAAAATGAAAAACGAACCACTGGATGTCGAGATCAATGTGTATTATGTTGCAACAATATGTTAGGTTTCAATAAGTGCCCTAAGGTTCCTGCGCTAACCTAACCATATCAGATGAAAGCATACACAGGAGGTGTTTGACAGGAGTTGGAGTGTCAACGATGTTTGCGCTGATGTACCTGAATATCTACTACATAGTGATATTGGCCTGGATCATGTACTACCTCTACGAGTCATTCAAGAGTCCCCTGCCCTACAGCTCCTGCTCCAATCCATGGAACAGCCCCAAGTGTCAAACTGTTCACCAGATTAAGGCATCTTTCTCCCAAAACACCACTCTTAGTGTAGACGAGTTTTGGAAGTTAGTCACCTCGAGTCGCATTTTAGCCCATGGCTTGTTTCCACTTAGAAAAGAGGGATTATCCCATTACTACTTCGCCGTAATTTTAAAACCTTACTGTGTACGTGCCCCTACAAAGAAAATTATTATGTAGAAATATGACCCCTTCGCTTAGGGTTGCAAATAATATCCGTCCACTAAGATGGGGATTGAAATCACAATTGATAGGAACTCGATCTCACGGTTTTAGCGGATCCGTAATTTGGAAAAGTCACTAGCGTCCAATTGGCGTGTTTTGCATTTTAAGTTTGTTTGGAGAGTTTTGGTTTTTGAGAATACGTTAGTAACTATTCTCAAACAGAATAAATTTTTGGATTTATCCCCCTCCACTTTACGCAGCCACGACATAAAATTATGCGTGGTTATATAGCTCGTAACTACGTAAAAAATAGCACATGCGCCTGGGGGCGTAAAAGTTGAATAGATCTTTTTTTTTGCAAATGCTTTATTTCTGTAAAAGAGGCTAAATGAATCAGATGTAGAAAAAGGTAATTGTTTCAGTAACCACGTCTTGAAGCGAGATCAATCTGAGGGCATTGATGACGTGGGATCAATCAATGGAAACCTGGCCTTCTCTCTCTTCCTCGTTTGGGTGGGGTGCTACTTCTCAGTGTTCAGGGGCATCAAGATATCTGGGAAAATAGTCTACTTCACTGTCCTCTTTCCCTACGTGCTTATCTTCTGTTTCATCGTGCGAGGTCTCACGCTTCCTGGTTCCATGGACGGAATCATGTTCTATCTCAGACCAGATCTCCAGAAACTGAAAGAGGCACAGGTGCAGTGAACACAATTAGAACATTAGCCCCCATCACCGTAAATATACCATAAATGGGGCGCTATAATGGGACAGACCCTGTTAGTGTATAACAGACTGCTGTTTGTTGACGCGTTGAGTTAATGGATTGAAACGAGGCCGGTAGAATAACGAGAGTAGCAGAACAGTGATTTTATTAATAGCCGCACAGCGATAGCTGGGGCTATTATTGGCCTTCTCTTGGTTTTTTTTACAATTCAAAGAATTTGAATTGTATTGGGGCGCTGTCTTTTTTTTTTTTTAAGATCTGTTCACACATTTTCATGATTTTTGAAGTCAAATTGGAGTGGTGATTTTGGTCACGCCGAAACAGGAAATGGAGCGAAAAAGCGAGTGGTTTTGCGGCGTGAATTTTTTTCGCTCTAATTTAAAAGTAGAGTGAGAATACGGTGTTTGAACAAAAATTCGCTTTATCGGTAGTGGTTTTTTGTTCACATGCGGCAATTTCACTTTGATTTTTACTGTTTTTTCGATTTTTTGGATCGGATTTTTTTCTAAATGGTTTTTCCAATCCAATCATAGTCCGTTCTAGGTCTAGTTTTCTGTTTAGTCAATGAAAATTCTTCGAATTGTACGTCAGGACTTGTCCTGCTATGTTTTTTATTTCGTCGTCATGATTTTTGTTACGACCATATGACGTCACAGCCACTTTTTGTTCATTCGTTCATGCAATTTCAACTGAATTGCATGTGTGACGTCATTTTTCGCTCTTAGTGGAGCGAGTTTTTTTGTTCATTCGCGTGATTAAATTTTGGTCACACTTGACTTACCTCACTCTCAAAAATGACTTCCTCACTTTGAAATCGACTTTTATTTACTTTAATTCAAAGAGATAAGGTCAAATGGGTGTGTGTCACTCTAAATGAAGGTTATTTGAGATCAGCTAATAGAGGCAGCAATAACTTAACAAGATTTTTAATCAAAATATAACAGATCAGCCTTCAATGAAAAGACAATTTTTTTTGGTCTGTCTTTTTTACTGTTTTTTTAGACTACCGATCTACGGATCTATTGCGGCTATTTTCTGGCAATCTGCCAGCTATGTTAAATAATTTTTAATTACTTTCAAAGGAATTTTGTAGCAATTATAGTCATGTGGTCTTTTTATGCGATTTTTCGTCTGACCCTTTTGACTTCTCGCCCTGAATACGGGATAAACATCTAACTCCCGGCCGGAGGGCATCAAGTTCTCTTACAGCCTTTCGGCTTATTAGAGCCTTTCGACTGATAAAGACAACCGCTCGTCAGTAGTTTGAAAGCAATTCGTCCGACGTTAGTGGGTTATGTTTTTAATAGCCGCACAGCGAAAGCTGGGACCTATTATTGGCCTTCTTTTGGTTTTTACAACGACGAGGAGTATTGAGATTCTACAGGTTTTTACGACTCGAAGAGGAGTATTGAGATTCTACAGGTTTTTTTTTAGAAGAAAGCAAGTTTTTTCATGACTTGAATTTTGACTTCTTTCTATTCGAACTTTTACCTCCGTTTTTGATTGTTGACTTCTGTTTTCGAACATTGGACTTTAACAATAGCTTAGTTTGTATTGTATAGCAATTGGTAACAGTCTGTAATTCAAGGTGAAGAGGTTAATTTGAGAAAATTTGCTCCCATTTAACTACCTACCCCGCCCCCCCCCAAAAAAACTACCCTCCCCCCACGTACCTAACCCCCGGCCAACGTACTTAACCCCCCCCCCCGTACCTAACCCTCCCCCCAACATACCTACCCCCCCCCCAACCCCAACGTACCTACTCCCCCCCCCCCCTATTACCTATCGTACCTACCTACCCCCTCGTGTACCTACCTACCCCCCGCAACGTACATAACCCCCACCCCACCTACCTACACCACCACCACCTATCTGCCCCCCCCCACCTACCAACCCCCCCCCCTCCCACCAGCACCTACCCACACCAATGAACTGAAAAAATTTTAACGCCTTTAATGTTATATTGGTCTACTATTTTTGTTATTTCTAGTGTTTCTGATTTTGTCCAAGTTAGAATAGAGATTTTTTGCACGACGATCCGAGTCGTTTCCGGTATTCTACCGGCTATATTTTTTTTAGCAGAAAGCAAGTTTGTTCATGACTTGAATTTTGACTTCTTTCTGTTCGAGCATTTACCTCCGTTTTTGATTGTTGACTTCTGTTTTCGAACATTGGACTTTAACAGTAGCTTCGTTTGTAATGTATAGTAATTAGGAACTGCTGGTAATGTTCAAGGTGAAGAGGTCATTTTGAGATTTTTTGTTCCTACATAAGTCACCCCGAATTATCTAAACTACACCGCACAAACCACCCCCACCACGACCTATCTACCCCCCAACACAGACCTACCCCCCACCACCACCGCCCCCGCACCCCCCCCCCCCCCTCAATTTACCCCCCACCTACCCCTACCCCCTCCCTTCACCTCGTTACCCCCTTCTACCCCCCCAACTACCCCAGCACTGCACTACCCACCTCCCCAATGTATCTACCGACCCACCCACCTACCTACCCCCCCCCCCCCCCCACCACCACCACCTACCTATCCCCCCACCACCTACCTACCCCACGCCCCAACTTACCTCCACCTACTCATACCCCCCAAACTACCCCCTCCCGTACCTAACTACCCCCACATACACCCCCAACTACCCCAGCACTACCTACATCCCCAACCTATCTACCCACCCACCCCACCTGGCTCCCCCCGCGCCTAAAAAATTATCGGCATTTTCAAAACACTATAATGTGGTTTGTTGGGCTACTTTTATTTTTTTCTCTTGTCTATTTTGATGTTCTGATTTCGGTAAGGTTAGGTTAGGGATAAGGCACGACGATTCGAGTTGTTTCCGGTATTCTACCGGCTATGTTTTTTATTTCGTCGTCGCGATTTTTGTTACGACCATATGACGTAACAACCACTTCAAATCTGCTTGTTGTTCATTCAATCATGCAATTGAAGTGCGTGTGTGACGTCATTTTTTGCTCTTAGTGGAGCGAGATTTTTGTTCATTCGCGTGATTAAATTTTTGGTCACACTTCGCTCACCTCACTCACAAAAATGACTTCCTGACTTTGAAATTGACCTTTATTTACATTAATTCAAAGAGATAGGGTCAAATGGGTCTGTATCACTCTAAATGAAGGTGATTAGAGAGCAGCTAATAGAGGCAGCAAAAACTTATACAGATTTTTAATCAAAATATATCACATCAGCCTTCAATGAAAAGACGAATTTTTTGGTCTGTCTTTTTAACTGTTTTTTTGAGACTGCAGATCTAGGACGCTATTGTGGCTATTTTCTGGCAATCTACCAGCTATGAATTATAAAACCTTTTTTTAAATTTATCGAAAAAAACTGGGATAATGACAAGTAGCTGTTTATTCTTTGAGGAAAAAAATTTGCAGCCAAAAGTTGGGCATTGACTGTCATATTGCTTAAAAACTTAGTTGTAACGTGTTGTTTGGTGCAGGAGACCTCAATCTGATACTGCGCACAAATGCCCATGAGATTATAAAAGTTGATATTTGTAAAATATACGGGTTTTTCTGGTCAGAATAAGTTTTTGGTCGCTTTTTTGAAACTCTTTTAAAGCGTTGATTACCACCAAAAGTCCCACGTTAGTTCCATTTCAGTTTTTATCCCAATTCGATTATTGCTGTTTGATTGGTGCTCATTACTTTGATACGATTGATGGTGTTTTGCAGGTGTGGATTGATGCGGCGTCTCAGATCTTCTTCTCTTACGCCGTCTGCTGCGGAGGCCTTATCACTCTGAGTAGCCATAATGATTATAGCAACAATGTTGTCAGGTAAATATCACCACCTCTACTTAATCATTTTGTAGCTATAATTTATTAGTATAGGTTCCCAATGACCTTGGGAATTCATGAAATAAAGTGAGAACATGAAATTTGCCGATGATTAAACTACTGCCAAAAAACCTGGGAAAGAGTTACTCTTTCCATAAAACATCTGACAAGAAGTCGCAACCAAATAAGAGCAACCAAACAAGTCTAGAATATATGTTGTTTCATTACATAAATTTAGTGACAAATTTATGTAATGAAACATATAGTCTAGACTTGGTTGCTCTTATTTAGTTGCGACTTCTTGTCAGATGTTATATGGGAAAGAGTAACTCTCTGGTTTTTGGCAGTGGTTTAATCATCGGCAAATTTCATGTTTTCACTTCTTTTCTGGAATTCCCAAAGTCATTGGGAACATGCTTTACGAAGGAGGGCAGGGGCTGAAGATCATCTTGATTGTCGTTTGATCCGATAGATTTGAATCTACATACTTGAGAACTTAAAATACTGTTATGCTAATAACGCCTAAAGGGGAATGAAGGTAGCTCATGTTGCCTCAGGCCGGAGCAAAAATATGATTCAAAAAAATACAAAGAAAAAACCTGTGCGAGGCCGACAAGCGGACGAGCCAACGAGCCGTTAGCCGGTTCTACCTTGGCAACTCGTACTTCACCGTCTCGTCCAGGGGATGTTTCCACAACTCTTCCAAGGGGCCAAATTCCTCTTGGCGTCAAGTCTTTCGAGTACCCACACAACATCTGCTTTCAAGGCTGGATGTTGTCTGCCCATTTACGTCTCTTGATCAATGTCTGCATGTACTGCATTATCAAACACACCACACGTGGTTTATCAACTGCTGAACATGCTCCCAGTTCCTCAAACTAGGAAACTAGCTGGCTGTTAATCTCCAAAGTTTTTGGGATGGCAGGGAACTGTACGGGCGTTGTATGAGGAAATATTTAGGGGTGAGTTGTTCTTCGTTGTCGGGCTGATCGGCAACTTTTGTTAGGGGTCTGGAATTCAGGACTAATTCAACTTCAATCATTATTGTCTCAAAGATGTCGAAGGAGAGACGCTTAGATCCTAGAATGATCAGTGTGTCCTCTTGTTGATGCCTCAACTGTTGCATTGGCAGCAGTTGCTTACATTCGCACCCAAAAGCAGGACGAAAGCTTTCTTTCAAACGTCTTTCCTGCTTGGAAAATGCAAATTTAAACCAATTAAACAAATTAGTGTGCCAAAATTAGAACTCGAAGCTGCCGTTTTAGGTACAGGCCTCCGCACTTTGATACAAACCGAAATGACATTGAAATTTGAAAAAGTCTACTTGAGGACCGATAGTCGTGTTGGCTTAGATTGGATCAGCTCAACTACTTAACAAAACGTGTTCGTGTCCAATCCACTGGAAGAAATTAAAAAAGCAATTAAAACTGATGAGTGGAATCATGCTCCAACTAATTTTAATCCAGCCGATTATGGAACGGGTGGCCTTGAGCCATCAGAATTCCCCTCGAAATGGCTCACAGCACCGCATGTTTTGCAAGACACTGAAAGCACCGAAAGATAGAAAAAGATTTCAACCGTGGGTGCCGTAACTCGAAATAAAAAAAACATCAGTCAAGTCGGTTCTAGACCCGAACCGCTTTTCAACGTGAAATAAGCTACTTTTAACCGTTGCAACTGTCTTCAATCTAAATTACAGAGCTAAAAAGAACGTTCCGACAAATGTCAATAAATTAAAGTTGACGTTTGTTTATCTCTGCTGAAATTGTCTTCTGAAATTGTCTCTAAATGTTTTCTCTTCAACAATCAACGCATTGAAAAGAGGAAAAAAGTCGGACGCCAAGAGCAAATTAAGAAACCTGAATCCAATATTTGACCAAAATAAGCTCCTACGATGTAGTGGCCGTCTCGTATTTGCTCTAACAGAATTGGAGATCGAAAGATGTCCAATAATCTTGGACGCAAGAGAAAAGTTAGCAAGACTATACCTTGAGCATTGGCACAGAGTTTGTGGTCATCAAGCATCAGAGCCGGTCAAAGCATTCGTACAGCAAGCGATCAGCCTGACAACGACGAACCACTCACTCCTAACCGCGTTTCCTCCTTCAACGCCCGTACAGTTCCCTGCCATCCGTAAACTTTGGAGATCAACAGCCAGCTAGTTTCAAGAACTGGAAGGACGTTCAGCAGTTGATAAAGCACGTGTTGTGGCGTTTGATAAAGCAGTACATGCCGACATTGATCAAGAGACGTAAATGGGCAGACAACAGCCAGCCTTGAAAGTAGGAGATGTTGTGTGGGTACTCAAAGACTTGACGCCGAGAGGAATTTGGCCCCTTGGTAGAGTTGTGGAAACATCCCCTGGACGAAACGGTGAAGTACAAGTTGCCAAGGTAAAAACGATTTACGGCTTGTTCGTGCGTCCGGTCGCAGGCCTCGCACGTGTTTTTTCTCTGTAGTTTTTTAATCATATTTTTGCTCCGGCTTTAGGCAACCTGAGCTAGCTCCACTCCCCCTTTGATGTTAATAGCATTACAGTATTTTAAGTTTTCAAGGTTTCAATTATGTAGATCCAAAGCTATCGGATCAAACGACAATCAAGATGATCTTCAACCCCTGCCCTCCTTCGTGGAGCATGTTCCTAGTTACCTTGGGAATTCAAGAAAAGAAGTGAAAATATGAAATTTGCCGATGATTAAACTACCGCCAAAAAACCAGAGAGTTACTTTTTCCTATAAAACATCTGACAAGAAGTCGCAAACAAATAAGTGCACCCAAACAAGTCTAGAATATATGTTTCATTACAGTATAGAAATAGGTCTATGGCTCTACTGTTAGGTTTCTTTCTGCTCTGAACATGGTTCCTGCTATTCTGATAAACCAAAAAAGTTTCACATGGTTGGTGTGAATAAGCAGGACCCTGTTATATGCTCTTTCGCGTAAACCATATCGTATGAATAGCAGTTATGTTCTGACTCGCATTTTTATTGCTAACCGTTAATTGTCACCTTAGCTCTGATTTATGACGGAATCATCAATTTCACGTGTTTCTTAATCATGATTTTCGTGAGGTTTGCGTTTTACTTGTTCAAAACTGGCTTTTTGCGTGCACGGGATATTAGTCGGTTGTTTGTAATTTAAATTGATGTCCAGTTATTTGGAGGACTTCTGAAGCGTTAAAAATAGGTGTCATTCAAAAATGCGAGGTACGTGATCTTCGAAACATTGGAAATAGTTGGAGGTTTTCTCAAGTTTTATCGATTTAGCCCATAAAAATCAAAATTTGAAAATTTTAGGCAGTATAATCTAGAAAACTGCTAGGTTATATTCCAAGTCATATAACTGCAAAAATGTACCTGCAAACCAAAACGTTGTGAAAACATTGCAAACAGCGGATAATGATAATTACTTGTTTTATCTAGAGTTCCGAGTTTTTAAGGTAAAACTGTTGCAGAATGTCTTGGCATTCTTTGAGTCTCGAGGTCGTGCCTATTCTTTTTTGGAGAAGTTTTGGTGCCCTTAGATGTAAGAACGGGGGGAGGGGATTCTGTCTTCTTAAATCGGAAAGACTCCTAATGAAGCCTTACGTTTTGCTCAGCCGCATAAATTATTCATAATATACGTGTACCATACAGGTATTTTACATATATATTTGAAATGAGTGCAAAAGTGGACATTAGACCCCCTTCCTCCTCATTTCTTACTACTTCTATTGGTGAATAGGGACTCGATGATTGTTATTGTGGCGAATCCCTCTACCAGCATAGTGGCAGGATTCGCTGTCTTCTCGGTGTTGGGCCATCTGGCACACGAAGCAGGCGTACCAATCGAGGATATCACTGACTCAGGTAAAGCATCATTCGAATTTTTGAACCTTAAATATGTCATAACTGAAAAGCTAAATTAATACTTACTCATTCGCGTGGTTTATATTACTTTATGGTACAATATGACCATTTGTAATTCACATTTTTACTCATTTATTATGTGTAAATGGTAATGGGCAGTTCCACCTCTTAATAGGCTATACAAATCATCATCATTGAAAAATGCATCTTTTTGTTAACACATAGTAATAAAACTTTTGTGCTCGAGAAAAGCAAACAGATCTCAATCGAGATACCAAGACATCGATTTGTAAAAATTAGGCAAAAGAAATTAGTTGCTTGTTTTTCCTGCTTTTTTTTATAGCAGCTTGCTGTACTGTACAAATGAGGTAACAAGACAAGATTAATAAATTTATTAATTGGTTTTATGTATTGTTTGCAGGACCTGGGTTGATCTTCAAGATGTACCCTGTAGCTGTGAGTCTGCTCCCTCTCCCCAATGTTTGGTCGGTCCTCTTCTTCTTCATGGTATTCCTCCTTGGTGTTGATGGACAGGTAATATTAATAGCGCCTTCTATCGATACAACTTATTCTCCATTTTATGTTAAATTATATTTTGTAAAAGAATGAAAGGCGAGAAGTATATTGACAGTCCATTGCTATCAAGCTGTTAACTCCTTTACACAAGCCGGAAAAATCTCAATAATCAGACAACCTCCCTCCCCCCCCCAAAAAAAAAACATGACGTTGGTCACTCAACCACAACGGTAACGTGACGTCAAAATTGATCCAAACCTCCTTGTAGCCGTAGACCTCACATCACTTTCGACACCTGATCATAATTTACAATTTTGTCACCATTAAAACGAAAAAGCAATCAGTAATTTCATTACCTCGTCGTCTCTCCAAATTAGCGAAATTAACTACCAAACTACAAGATCAGGCAGGTCATGAGGATTATACTACAACATTGAAAACCCAATTATGTGGGGTGGGTTGCAAATTCAAGATCCCCTGATTGTGTGGGTTGCGGTTTGATCTGTTCAAGATTTGAACTGATGAGAATGAACTAAGATTACATAAAGAGATGTCTAACTAAGGAATAATTAAATTTTTACTAACCCTAATGTATATACTAGAAGCTCCATACCGAACAGTACGAAAATATGGTTATTAATACTTAAACGATAGACTCTTCTATGTGGAGTACAACAAAAGAAAATCTAAAATGGGGTTTAAAGTGGACATTAGGCATTGTTCCACAAGATAGTGTACTGTCGCCAATGTTCAACATCAACATGAGCAAGGTCCCAAAAAAGAAATCTGCAATACGTCTTATGAAGACGATATAACTTTGGCAGCATAAAATCCTTAGGCAGAAAAACTTGAGACCAAATATCACGATAATTAAATTAGTTGACAAATTGGTTAAAAACAAGAAAATTGAAACTCTCTATGGAAGAGTCGAGTGCAAATGTGTTCAACTTGGATCAAGACCCTAAAATCCTTTCAACAACACACCAATACCGCTGAAAACCAAATTTAAGATACTTGGTGTTGTTTTCGACAGCATGCTCAATTTTGGATAACATTTTAAAAGTACGAAAGCACATTACTTTATTGCTGAAGGTTGTTGACAACCACCGGGGATGCACAAACGACAGTACTGATAACATATAAAGTCGTTATGGTCCCTGCCGTCAACAATAATACCTGGAATCAATTACAACTTCAGCAAAATTACGCTTTCAGGACAATTAATGTTTAATTGCTCTTGAACGAAGTTCATAGCAATTATTGTACACGTGTGTGTGTCTTTTTTTATAGCTGCGAAGCTGTAAGCTGAGCGTAGCTATATTGCGGTGCTCTTGGTTTTTTTTGTTTTGTCTGACGCTCTTTCGTTTTACATTTGTTCACACAGCAAAGCTGAAAAATCAAATTTTCTGAATGACTTCTTCCTCTCACTAACGGCATTTGCGCGCGTGACGTCATTTCTCACACGCTTTAGCGAAATTTGTAGGTTATTTGTGTGATTAGATTTTGATCATACGTGACTTACCTCACTCAATAAAATGACTTTTGCACCTTAAAACTTAGGTTTAATTTGAATTTGTTTAAGGTCAAAGGAACTCATATGTGCAGTAAAGGTCCCTAATAAGAGGCTTCTGTGGAAGGAATTTTTACAACCTTTATTGATTTATCGCTAAATGTTTTTTAGCCTAGTTTTTTGAGCGTTGTCGATTTTTTTTCAATTTAGATCTGTATCTGTTTCTATCTCTATTATATGTCACGCAGGTCTATTCTTTCGCAGCTATTCCGGCAATCTGCCGGCTTTGTTTATGCAAATTTTTCGCTTGACAATTTTGTGCTTTTCTTCTAGAACATTTTTTGACTTCTCAAGTGACTTTTTCACGCTTTCGTTCTTAATTTTTGAGCGATCTCTACTGCTCTCACTCCGAAATAAAGCTTGTTGCTAATATAAAATCGGTTGCAGCAAAGCAGTGGAAAGTGATTCGTAGCGCAGTGGTTAGAGCGAGTGGTTGTGGATCGGGAGTTCAGTGGTTCCAATCCCGGTGGTGGAAAGGGTTTTTGCACCCATAAAGAAAAAATTGATCTAGGCTACTGCCCCTGAATTAAATTGCCTCGCCTGTCGTTCAAGAGCAATTCCGACATTTGTCGGTTTGTGTTTCCGTTAAAAAGTCTGGCATTAACGAGCTAGACACCGAAGGGAGTATGCTGGCTATGAAGGCTCACGCTCAAATGCTATCACAGCAACTCGCAGCTGGTACTTTTCAGAGCCACAGCAAATTATCGTCACCCAAAAATGACGCACATGAGATCGAGCAAAATTGGTACTTATATGCACTCTAGGAAAATGCACACCCTTAAATAAAACAATTGATTCATAGAAATTAAGCATGAGCTCTAGGCATCCATCAAAATACGGTCCAAGAGGAATTGAGGTAAAATAGCATGATGCTAAACTGTCGAAGATACCACAAAAGAACAAGTACTGCCCGGATCTGACTGGCACAACTTAGAACCGAATACTGGCCTTTGCGTTTATTTTTTGAAACGTATCTTCGGCAAATGTACAGCAAATTTTTGAACTTCTTTCGGTAATGTGATGGCCCCATGGCATATTCCTTTCAGCATAGAAAAAATCGGAAAGGAGGTCTAGATAACTTAGGAGCAAACAGATGAGGTAG
>NC_134469.1:78180917-78346669 GCF_964194025.1 Convolutriloba macropyga | reverse complement strand
CTGTGAACCCAAAAATTAGAACACTTTGATACTTAAAAAATGACTACTTACTCTATTTCATTTTTCTACCTGCTGCAGTCCCAAAGTGAGCAAGGGGGCAACCGACAGTTATCATCCGGCAATCTGCGGGCTATGTTTTACGTTAATCTTAGGTCAAATTAATCACATACATTTTATTAATTGCTCTCAAACGAAGTTTGTAATTATTATATTAGTCCTGTCGGTCTTTTTTAATGCGATTTTTCGCTTGACCAATTTTTCGTCTGACGCTTTTGACTTTTCGTCCTCAAAAACGGGATAAACAGGTAGCGCCCAGCGGGCATTAAGTGCTCTTAGAGCCTTTCAGCTCTGTTTCAGCTCAAACTGTTTTGGAGACTTATACTTATGACCCCCATCAACCTCCTCCCCCCCCCCCCCGTTTCCAGCTACTGACGAACAACCTATCGCTATAAATGAACACGCAAATTTATGCGAAAATATTTTGCACAATTTATTGACAATTTTTGACATCTTTTGATTTTTATTAGCCCTATGTGTCAAGGAACCTCCTCTAGATTATAATAATAGGTTACTGCATAGTTTCTAGTTGTAATGGAATGGTTTCAACATTTTAAAATCACGAATTTTTGCATTTTTTTGACAAAACGTGAAATTTTTTTCAAGTTTTTTGACAATTATTTATTTCAAGATTTTTCGAGACCCAGGGGCCAGAAAACCTCCTAGCGGGTTTGATAATAAGTTACTGACAACTTTTTATTGGCCATGGGATAGTTTTTCAACTTTTTAATGTCACAAATATTAGCAATTTTTTGCTAAAACTTGCTTTTTCAATTTTTTGAAAATTTTTGTCGTTTTTTCGGTTTCTCAGCCTCACGAACAACGCAACCTCCTGTATGGTTTGAAAATAGGTTACTGTGTATTTCCTAGATGTAATGGAATGTCTGGCATAATTTTAACATCAAGAATTTTAAATTTTTTTTACATATTTCACCATTTTTTTAAAAAGTTTCTGACATAGTCATTATTTAGGTGTTTTGAGCCTCAAGGGCCAGCAGACCTCAGTTCGGGTTTGATAATAAGCTACTGGAAAATTTCTTCTGGTCATGGATTAATTTTCAATTTTTAATATCACAAGTTAATTTAATTTAATTGTTTTTGTCATATTTTATGTTTCTCTAGCCTCAAGAGCCATGGAACTTCTTCTAGAGTTTGATAATATGCTACTGCAGAGTTTATAGATGTAAGTGAATGTTTTTTCAAGATTTTAATATCACGAATTTAGCAATTTTTTAAATTATTTGCATTTTTTCATGTTTTTGAAATATTTCCCGCACCAGTGGCCATGGGAACTCCTCCAAACCTTGATAATCAACTGGTGCTTAGTTTCTAGAGTTGATGGAATGTTGATCATTTTTTATGGCTCCGGTTTTAGTAATTGTTGGATAAAATTTTTTTTTCAGATTTTGGGAAAATTTTTATGTTCCAAGTATATTGATTTTTATAAGCCAGTGAAACTATTTCAGGCTTGAAACAAGGATACTGAATAGTCTCCTGAGACAATGAATTGGTTCTTCGCATATTAATATCTTGTATTTTAGCAAGATTTGGTTTAAATTGTTTCCAAAATTTTTCAATTTTTTTTGTCCTTTTCTGAATTTAACGACCATTACTGGCCAACGAGAACTCTTAAGTCTTGGAGATGGGTTCTTTTGAGACAAAAAATGGTTTTGAACTTTTTTATTGCAAAATTGAAAACTTCTGTTTTTGATTTTGCTTTTTCTTTTGTTTTCTGTATGATTTATTTACTAACAAGGCTTGAAAACTAGAAGTTGCAGAGCCGAATCCCATCATGGAAAATATTCGTCTCTTTTTCTCTCTGTCGGTTGGGGTTTTCTGCCTTCTTTCTAGTTCATGTTTTATCTCTCTCTCACTATCTCTCTCTCTCTCTCTCTCTCTCTCTCTCTCTCTCTCTCTCTCTCTCTCTCTGTCTCTTTTGAAGCTATTTGTAGCAAATATTTTAATCCTGTTTGTCTTTTTTATGCAATTTTTCGCTTGACCGATTTTTCGTCTGACCCATTTGACTTTCGTCTTCAGAAAAGGGATAAAGAGATAGCGCCCAGTTTGGCCGTTCAGCCACCTAGTCTTCAAGTATGCGATTAACAGAAACTGTTATGGAGACTTATAGTTATGGTATGAAGGGCGGTTCTTAGAAATGGATCCCACACCCCTACCCACCCACCGCCCCCACATCAGTCCCCCCAATCCGTTTTTGGACCCACGCTTCTGTGCACCCCGCTTCGCTCACCTTTTGCCCCATCAATTAATCTAAAGCTAGCCTCACTAAACCGTGGCTAGCTACTGACGAAGCCAACCGCTCGCCGGTCGTTTGAGAGCAATTCGCCCGACGTTAGTCGTTTATGTTATCAATTGTTTGGAAAGCTAACTAAGTCCCGTAATCATTGATGCATATCTATCCTATCAATGTCTTCATGTGGTTCAAGATTTTTTTTTGCGTTGAATATTTGAAGTTAATTTTGCTTTTTCAGTGTTATATACGAACAACAAGAGCAAACTTGCGCAAATATGCTTCACCTCAATGAGCTAGCGTCGACAATTTTCAGTGTAAAGGTTGAGTTAGGCTATTCAATTTGATTTCAGATATTCCTTCTAGACTACTTTTTAACGAGACTGAAAAAATCAGATAAAAGCACCAAGTGAGGGTTGATACCAATAACCCCGCATTCTTTCATTGCTTAATTATGACTAAATTAAAGAAAATACTAATGTGTATAAAAAGTGACTGGTTTTTCTCAATTTTTACTTTTTATCAAGTCTTTCGCCTTCTATCTGCTCTTGTACGTTTGCATAATGTTTCCAAGTGCTCAATATGTCACTCTAATTTGAAGATATGAAGTATGACGAGTGTTGATGAAGTGGCGCAATGTTTCAGTATGCGGCGGTGGAGTCTTTCATCTGTTCGCTGTTGGATGTGTTCCCTCACTTCAGACGAACTCAGTGTAGACAGGCACTCTTCACTCTCATCGTCTGCCTCTTCAAATTCCTCATCGGACTCTCTATGGTCACCAAGGTACAATTGCATCCTTATCCTTTTCTCGACCGATGGTTCTTGATTGAGGGCACATGAAAAAATTGGTCATGAAATAAAAAGTTACACGAATATACGTCAATTATAATTTTATGAGGATTGTGAATTCATGCTTCGATACTGATTGATCGCTTTCGAATGAAGCTTGTGGCAATTATATTGTAGCAATTATCGATAGAGGTTGCTGGCAATATCAGGTGATGCTCAAAAGGGACACTAATGATAGCATATAAAGCGGTTGCTCTTTTTAATGCAGTTTTTCAAACTACCGATTTTTGTCTGATAGTTATGATAGTTATTTTCGTCTTCAAGAACAGGATGAACAGGTAGCGCAGTGATAAACACGTAACAGTTAACCACTCGCCTGTCATTTCAGAGCATTTTTCCCGACTTTGGTCGGTTATGTTTCTCATTGCTGTTTTTTTTTTCAAACATGAAAAACAATACATGAACCCGTGCGTAGTTATGATTACGAGTTACTCGATTTTAGAAGTCTAAGAGCAGTATCAAATATGCTTTTTTGACTTTATTTTGTCTGTGAATTTTTAAATCATATTTGACTGGACTGCCTTCATGATCACTTGCTCGTTAGGGAAGAATTCAACTGCCCCCAAACCAAGTTTGTAGCAATTTTAATAGTCGTTCTGCTGGTTGTTTAAGGCACATATCACTAATATTTAATTAACAAACGTTTCCGCTATAATAAACATAGTCAAATCATGGTTAAAATTTCCAGATATCATATTAGCTATTAAAATGATTTGAATTAATTTATGAACAAAATTAACGAAACGGAGCTTGTTTCGTCTATTGTCAACAAAATGTTGGAAATAAGGTTTCAACTGGTGGATCATGATCCTTATTTGCATTTTGTGTACATCATTTTTTCTGCAAAAAAAAACACGACATTGTGTCGTTAAAATTCGCTAGAGTACGTTAAAAAAAGATACTCTTGAAAAAATAACAATTATTGTCCCGATACTCCACTTAGGAACTACATGCTCAACTGGGTTTTTTGTTCATTCAATTTTGACCGATCAATATATTTATCGTACAGAATTGTGAGTGGTATCAATAGAAAGCCCGTCAAGATTAGAGTGGAAAATCAAATTCGTCTTTTTCGAAGAGATAGAGGTTTAAAAGTTTTTGTGAATATTTGACTTTTCGCCCAAATTTTGTTCAAATATTTGAGGATTTTTTTTAAACAAAACTTTGTTTATTTTTGTAAACTATGTTAGATTTTTCAATAATTTTAGGTTGTAATAAGCCTGACGCAATATTGAGGCTCTTCTCTGTCTCGTCACGGTTTCTTGGAATGAAACAGATTTATATTTGGATCTAGATTTTTCGCTTTTTAGAGCCATTTTTTTGTTCTTTTATTTCTTTCCGGCCATTTGACTTCTTATGCTTTCTGTCTCGTGATATCTGGCGAGGTTCACTGATTGTGATTCACTTCCTTTACTGGTGAGGGTATGCAGTTGGTTGAAGTGGTTTATGGGCGACTGATTATTTGGTTGAATTTAAAACTAAAAATTTCCTTTTTCGTACATTGTCCATTATTATCAGTGATTTTTTGGTACTGAGTGCAATTGATGGCTGGTCCCATTGAAGTTCACGGGCTGTAAATGAATCTCAATAAAGTTCTGTGCTGTAATTTATTTGATTGATTAAATTGAAACTATTTGTTTCGTTAAAATTTTTATTAAATTATTGAGTTTTGACTACAGATATATTTTTGTAGTTTTGCCACAGTTTTGAGTATTGAACAGTTTCAGTGAATTCAGAACTACGTTAAAGGTTGGTTATACTTTTTTTCAGTTTATATCTAAAGGTTTTTCATCAACAGACACCAACTTTTTTTGAAAATAAACGAATTTTGAATAATGACCGTTTTTCGCCCTTCAATCCCTTTCAATGATCTCTTCATAAGTGCATAATGAGAAAAATATGAATCTGATTTTCCTTTTCGCTGTTTGCTAGTCATCTATTTGAGAATGAAGGCAAATAATTTCGTAAATTCAAATTCGGATTTTGACAAGCAAATTTTTGAAAATATTTTTCAAAAATAACGACAATTACGGGAAAAGTTTGCGGATCAATTTAGTTTTGACGACTTCTAATTTATTCTCTTTTAGCTGCTTCATACTCAAGCGTGTTGGCTTGTTCATATAGTATTAAGTTTTGATTTTTTATTCGAGATTGTGTTCGGTTTTTATTTTTGATAAAGACCAGGATTTTGGAAATTGGAGCTTAATCGAAGATTTTTCTTTTTTCGCGTTTTTATCCATATGTTTATATCTTTGTTTGATGATATGCTTCTATCATTTATTTGTTATAACAATTCTGATTGTTTTCCAGAGGCAATCCTGGCATACCTCATTCAAGAAATAGCTTGTGATTATGTAGCTTTGGTTACCTATAATTGAATTTGCATTGTCCATTTGGATTAAGTGAGTTTAGAGGTCATCATTTTTTCAACCGTTTTCAAACTGAATTAAAAATCGGAGTCGGTTTTTTGGAATTTAAATCGAAATGTTTTCGAGACAAAAAATGAAGTTGTTACTTGAGACTGTACATGATATTTTTTTCCTCCTTTTTTGACGTTTGTTAAAATTAGTTTTTTTAACTCTAATTGTACCAAACGTCAAAAACAAGAAGTATAGAAGTTAACATTTATCATTTTTTCGAAATAAATCTCAAATAAATCTCCCAGAAACAACTTTATTTTTATTGCTTTTTTGTCTAAATAAGATCGGTTAGCTTTTTTTTACTCAATAAAATTGTCTTATATATTGCGAAATGGCTTTAGATTCGATTTAGTATCTGCCATTTCAGTTGTTTTAGTATTGATTCTAGGGATATAAAGCAAATTGAATATCCTCTATTTGAATTTGATCAGATTTTGCATTCTCCGTTTAAATTTACAATTGCGTGCAGAGGTTTTTTTTACTTCTTCAATGACTTATAAGTCTAAAATGAGAATTTAAAATCTAATCGAAATTTATTAGAGGCCAGGTGTTACATGCAGTTACTTACTCTTTCTATTACGGTTTGAGATTCGGGTTGAAGTTGGGATAAATATTGAGTTTTGATTCTCAATTTTCTTTTCGGTAAAATTTGTTATTCCTATGATAAATTGCGTTTTTTTTTATTAATTTGAGATGTTTCATTAGAGCTCATTTCATGTCTTTTTTTGTTTTTTGGTGCTTGATTACAGTAAAATAAAGAATTTCGATCTAACTTGTAATCAAAATTTTAAATAAAAAAATATGGACTAGTTCTTTCAAAGCAGTTCATCTCTTCTTCAATTGGTAGACGATAGGGACAAGATTCTGGATCACTGAGGTCGGAACATTATGTGCCATTGCACATTAGCAAGCCTCCTTATTATTATTTTTTAAATTTTTTTTTAAAGTAATGATAGATCTCGTAATAATGATAATAATATAAAGTAGTTGATAAAAATAGAGCAGAAAAATTAATAATTGAGGGGATTATGTTACTTCAATCATTCAAACAATCTATTCCGGCTGTGTTTTTATGCTCTATAGAGGACATATTTGCTATACAATACGTATCTATTGTTAGCGCCATTTTGTAACTTACAGGGTGGAATCTACGTGTTCAATCTATGGGACAGCTACGGAGCAAGTGGTCTCATATTCCTAACAATAGGACTCTGTCAGATAGCACCTCTCATGTACTTCTACGAAGGAGGCTGGGGAAAGTACAAGCGGGACATTGAGACCATGGTCGGCTTCAAATCACCTGTTATCACTTGGTTCAACTTCTGCTGGACATTTGTGTCCCCGCTCATAATAACTGTGAGTAATATGCATAGTTGTTCAGTCATGTCACTTTATTTGATTTTATGCCTAATGGTTATTAATAGCCGCACAGCGATAGCTGGGGCTATTATTGGCCTTCTCTTGGTTTCTTTTACGACTCGAAGAGGAGTATTGGTTTTCTTAAGGTTTTTTTTACCGGAAGTATTCGTTCAGACGATGTTTTGACCTAAAAGCGAAAGTCAGTATAACTGCCGTGTGAACTAATTTTTTTCTGAGCGAGAGAAGTTTTTTTATCATGCGCTCTGTTTAGTGAATGACTTTTTGACTTTGAAAAGTAGTTTTTGACTGAATGGTACATAAAGATAACCGTTTTTAGCCGTTTTTTCGTCTAAGTGACCCAGTGTTTTTGCTTGTAATTTGGTTTTTTGTAGAAATAATTTTTATTCGATGCTATATTGAAATGTAAAACTCGGAAATTGATACCGCAGTGTTTTGCAGAGCCTGAAAATGCGTATGAAGTTCAAAATTGGCACACATTTCTCGATTTTGTTTGTTAATTTTTGGCTTTTTTTCTAATAATTTCTTCAATTTTGGATCTTTCAGCCGTCTTTTTGTCAAAAGTCAGTTAATATGGCAAATTCCCTTCGATAATTCATATACTCAACGCCTCCTCCTACCTCGATGTAATTTTGTTTTATAAAATTGTACATATGCTAACCCGATTTTGGTAGTTTTCCAATTTTTCTCAGGTTTTGTTTGTATTTTGGTTTTAATTGCGAGAATTAGTACTTTCGTGTGACATGAGGGCCTTTAATTTTGTTTCAATAAAAATTCGATCATTTTTCAGCGTTAAGTTTTTGAAAAACGGTTGAAATTTTTTTCATAAATGCACTCTCAAAAATTTTTTGATATTTTTTTGCAAAATGTTTCATTGTTTCGTATGTTTGAATTCTGCTTTTTCTTTTTTGTTCTGTTCAGGAGGATGGATTTTTGTCTCGGATGATACGTTGTCTTTTCCATATTTCGATTGCTGAACAATGAAATGTATTCGTTTTTCTTGATTTTTTAATTTGATTTTTAACTTTCAAAAATCAAGAGTGTCTTTTTGTTACGATGTGACTTACCTTGTGTCAAAATTCTTCACAGTCTAGTCTGTATCATTCCAGCTTTGTCCTGACATCTACTTTTATTTTCGTTGTATTGATTTTTTCAGTTGTTAAAAAAATTGAATGATTTCAGCTTTTTCCTATGTTTTCGTCATTTCTTTGGTTTGCAATTGATTTCATTCAACATAAGGCAGTACTGGTTGTTTGCTAGGATGACTGATCCAAAACTTCTATTTGTTACAATTTATTGCATTTTTCTTCCGGTCTTAGTATTGTTTTTAAACGATTTTTTGCCTTTGAATGTTATTCTGATGCTTATGTCTTTCCTATGGTTAATTTAATTTTTTGAATTCGTATGGAATCTTTTCTCGAATATATACAACAAGGCAGAGTTATGAGTTGTTTCTGTCTTTATAGCAGTGATTTGAAATCTAATTAGGGTGATTTTCTGACTCTTAAATTTGAGCATTCTTTTTTGAAAAATTGAACCTGGCTCTTGAGATTTTTATCTGCCGTTTGCTTTCGCTATCTTTTTGAGGTTAAAGTCATGAATTATTTGAGGCCAATTGATAGCACTGTCAGTTTTTTCAGCTTAACAGTGTTTTGACCATCCTAATTTTTTTGGACTTTTTTCACGTTACCAAACGTTTTCTATAATATAAATTTTTGCATCATTTTGTTTCTCTTGGTGACGGTGGTTGAAATTTCACCAATTTTTAGATCAGACCCGGGGAGGCAGTGAGTTAATGGTTTAATTCAAAAGCTAATGGCTTCAGTTGCATTTTTTTCCTGAAATTTTGACTCTTCGAGTGGCTTCCGGAATTCTTCCAGCTATGTTTTTAATTTCGTCGTCAAGATTTTTGTTACGACCATATGACGTCACAACCACTTCAAATCTGCTTTTTGTTCATTCGTTCATGCAATTTCAACTGAAGTGCGTGCGTGATGTCATTTTTTGCTCTTAGTGGAGCGAGTTTTTTTTGCGTGATTAAATTTTGGTCACACTTGACTTACCTCACTAATGACTTCCTCACTTTGAAATTGACTTTTATTTTTCTAATTCAAAGATGAGGTCAAATGGGTGTTTGTCACTCTAAATGAAGGTTATGGCAGCCTTAACATATCAGCCTTCAATGAGAAGGCGGATATTTTTGGTTTGGTCTGTCATTTTCACTGTTCATTTTTTTGAATCTGCAGATCCACGAAGCTATTTCGGCTATTTTCTGGCATTGAGTTGAGCCTCCCTTAGCGTAAGCTAGCTACAACGAAAGCCATCGCCACACATGCTCTTAGAGAGCAACTCGTCCTACGTTAGCCGGTTATGTTTCTAGTTCAATTAAGTTTAATGTAATACTCCATCTCCGCGATGTTTGAAGCATCCGTAGCCGTTCGTTCTTTTATTTGTTTTAATCTTAATTCCCTTAACAATGGTAAACGTTGTGATTTAAGTCCGCTGACGCAATCAATCTAAAAATTATGTATTAATATCGGAAAGGACATCGTTTGTATTTTTGACCAACTTTCCGATGTTATTTCGGTTCTGGATGCAGCTTTATTACTATTCAAACACCCACGCAAAAGTTGTAAATTGCCAGATTTCGATAGTGCAGTTGCTCTGATGAAATCAATGATTGAGAAAGACGTAAAATACGCGTAACTGTAAAAATTACGTGAACTCCGAAGCCTGATCTCCGAAGTGACTGCATCAGGGTCTTTTAACCTAGATTAAAGCTGACATTTTGTGATTTTTCAGGCTATTCTGATGTTTGCAATCTACCAGAAGGCCACAACCCCCTCCGAATTCAAATATGCGGACTACACTTATCCTCTGTGGGCACAGCTGGTAGGTTGGGTGTTTATCGTGACTGCCCTGGTATGGATACCCGGTTATGCAATCTACCACCTGGTTGTCACCTACTTGATTGGCAGTAGAAGAAGGAGTCACAGTTCGCCGTCCACTCAACCTCAGCAGCAGATACCACTAGCTCCACAAACTGCGTCATTGCATCTGGAGACTTCAAAGTGCTAATACTAATTTGCAATTGTACATAATAAAAAAGTTATAGTTTGTAAATTTATGTATGAATCTCTTGACCTTATAATATTTCATTGTGGCGAATGCGTGTAATCTATATCAACCCATGTTTTATCTCAGCTGTAACTAGATTTTTTTGCTTCTTTCATCACTTTTTATCAGCCGTCAAATCAGCGAAAGAACTGAGAGAATGAAAAAAATATAGGCACATAAGTAATGATGTTCTGACTTTCAGATTTAGAGTTAAGGGAATTGAGTTAAACTTAAGCGAAAGGATGAAGTAAAGTTCAAGTGAAATGTCAATGCTTGGATTATGTGAAGTCATTTGGTGTAGTAACCTATTATTACGGCTCCTCTCATCTGTCTGAAAAGTTTGTCCAGCGTAATGAGCCACGTCACACGGAGTTGAGCGATGCCCTCTGCACAACTTAATGCATCAAAAATTTGTACCGATTTAGATCATTTTGAAATTTTTAGTTACCAAGATTTCAATATAGAAGTTGGAAGGTGGAAAGGAATAAAACTGAGATTAAATTACTTTCTTAGCACCAAAAATCGACTCATTTAGGTCAATGAGATATTCTGAATTTAATCAATAATCATTTTTTTCACTAAGGGGGGGGGGGGGGCGAATTTAATTGTACGTTTTTCGTTCAAAAGGGGGAAATTCATTCAGGAGCAGAAAAGTTTATAGAACTCACCCAATGGAATACAAAGAGATACGGTAACCTATATGGCGCGAATCCTCCATCTTAAACCAATGATATCCGAATCATTGAGAAAAATATCTGAAAGTCTCAAATGAGAACCAGGAAAATTGACTCTTTTGTTCCAGGAAATCAAGACAAAACGCCCGTGAAACAAAAACAACTAAACCAATAGATCCAAATCGGCTATAATAATGTTTTATTACACTCTCAAAAAGTCTGCCGACATTTTTTTCATGCTTTCAAGTTACCGTGTTAGTGGGACTACATTTGATTATAATAATGTCATTTTCGGACTGTTTGTGATGCTATGGCTCCCGACCCCCTGGCCTGTCTGGAAAAAGATACAATCCCTATCTGGTTCAAGAGCAATTCGTTCTATAATTGTCGGTTATGTTAACTGGAATAATTTTGAAGAATTGTTACTCGATTTGGCGCAAAGTTTTCCGGTTACGTTCACTTGTATTAATTGAAAACCACGATACTTCGTTTACACCACCGAAAGATTTTTTGCGAAAGCAGATAATTGCGAATTTGTGCGGACAATTGAATAAGTTACCTGCTGTTTTATAAGACAGATCTCTTAGTTGAATGGTAGAAAGCTCGGGAGCTTATCCGAATGAAAAGGTCATTCGCTGTGTAATACTTTTGGATCTGCAAAACGAATTTTCTTTTTTTTCCCTATCAAATCAATTCTTTCGAGTTGCAATCCACAACATTTTCAGCTTAGACTGCTGACATTTCATCAAAACTGCAGTTGTTTAGAAGGCGTAAAATTGATATTTGATGCGCAAATGAAGCAATAAAAGGCAGATTCTACATCAACGTTGAACTGCCATTGGAGTTCATTTCATTTTCAAACATGACATATTGTTCAGTATGGCTGGTTGTTCTAATTTATCAAACATCCTTTACTTTCAATGGAGGCATAAACGGAGATGCTGATTTTAATCTGCAGAGAAGTGCAAACCACACGTTGGAGGTTTGTTATCTACATTTCTTGAATCCCAAAAAAATGGCGCATTTATCAGGATCGGAAAAAATGAAAATAAATTAGAAAGCTGTATTTAGTACCAATAAGCGCTGTACAGTGGGTGTTCATTGTTTGTCAGCGCTGTTCCTGCGACACTAAACGCTAAAAACACTGACATATCGACAATCCGGGTGACTGAAATCTCAGCTGCAAACGTCCTAAAATCAGAGTATTCAATTAATCAAAAATCTATGTGCCATAAACTTGAATTAATCGAGAATTTGAAAAATGTCAAAACATACTATTGCGCATCAGTGATAATTTGCAGTTAAATAAATTATAAAACTGAAGTTCGATATAGAAAGAAATCGACAGCGCAGAATCTCTTTTCAAAACCTTAATTCACGAATAGTTGATTAGTAGTCCATAATATTATTAAAAAACCTTCGAAACTGAACAAAAAAATCAATTGATTCCATAACCCAGCAATGTTAATTTTTACAAATCAATATCACAAACTGTATCAAATGATTTACTCTTTAATTTTTAAACACCGAGTAGCCCAAAAATATGAAGAACTGTTCGAAACAGATAACAAAGAGAGGTCAGATCAAGATAAACAAGTTTCCCAAACAAGATTTTATTGAGACATCAAAGAAAAATTATTTCAAGATCAAAAACTCCTTTCACCTGTGTTTGTCTACAGGCGTAATAACCGCTGTCAGCCTTTCAATGGCTATTATTACGGCGCTCTCCATTTTTATTATTAATTCAGACAATTTGAATACTTTAAATAATTCAGAGAATTTGAATTCTGTTTTTTAAGATCTAATCCCGCATTTTCTTGATTTCTGAAGTCAAAGTGAAGTGACGAGTGAAGTTACGATGAAATGAAGTTGAGCGATTAAGCAATTAGTTTTGTGGCGTATTAATTTTCCGCTCTAATTTCTAAGTAGATTGAGAAAAAGGAGTTTGCATAAAATTTTGGCTTTGTTGCTGGTCATTTTTTGTTCACATACAGTGAATTTTTTCTTCACATACATTCTCTGAAATGTGTCAGGACGTTTACTGCTATTCTTTTTAAATTCCCATCACCATTTTATCACGTTTTTCACGTTTGAGGTGTAACTTAGCTCACTGTATGAACTGAATGTTTCTCACATTATTTGACAAAAAGAAATACGCAAGGTAGGGAACACGATCAATGCCAAAAGAGCAAACCGAAATTGATAGGGTTAAACAAAAATAAGCGCGATCTTTAAGTCATAGTGCAATAGGTTATCAAAGTGGATTAGAGCGATTCTTAGCTGAAATTAGCATTAAAATTAATAGTTTTCAGTTTGAAACTAAATTAAGTTTAGGTTTGGAAATTGACTGAAGTTGCACACAAATATAATTTATTTTTCGAAATTAGGAAACTTATTTTCCCTTTTTATCTCTTCTCTTTTTTTCTGTTGCAGCAACGCAATTTGTTGCAATTTTATTATCCCTGCTAGTCTTCTTTTATTTTTTGAAAACCATTAATAACCAAATCAAAATGGCGTCAAACAAAACTTACATAGATAATTAAATTGTACGTCATTAAAAAAAGGGAAATTTCCTCAATGCGACTTGGTTCAAGTCGACAAGAAAGTATCAACAGAGAAAAGTTTTTTTAAATTGTTACTTTTTTTGAAAAGAGAATGTCATACTGATTAGAAACATTATTCATCAAATGAAATCATTGAGAGATTCTTGTACGCCTCCATAGAGAGCCATTGATACCTTTCATTATCCAGGATATGTCATACGACTACAAAAAGAACGACAAACACAGGAAAAAAATGCTCAAATGCACTAAAAAAATTGCACCAAAAAGTTGCATAGAAAATTTGTTGAACAACAATGTCCCTGCCAATTAATCATTGGGCTGTTCAATAAAAACATATTGCAGTTTGTTTTTCAAATGATCAGAGGACCGCACATCATTGTGATAATATGAAAAGAAAACAAAGAACTACAAAAATGGGAGGATGTTTAAAAATCACGAATTTTTCATGAAAATTGGTTGTACCAAGAACAAAGACTATTTGAGGAAAATAAAGCCGTTGTAAAGAGCAAGTTGTAATTCAATAGATAAGGGATGTGACTTGTCCATTCAGAAGCTAAGCGACAAGTTAACAGATATAAGATTGTAAAATCTCAGAAATCCATTGTCTTTTTTTAAAAAACAAATAATTTCAAAGTTCATAGCCAACATAAGCTTTCAACTAAAAGACTAGAGAGCTAGTCTTGCGACTTCTTCAAAAACTTATTGCGCCTGTTACTAGTGAGACTAAGTTATAAGACAAAAAAAACACTAAATACAAGCTGGGCCAAAAAAGTTCACAAACAACTTTACGAAACCATAGTTTTGAAGCAAGTAAATTTATAAAACAATAACCGCAAGAACTTTATACCTGCATGTGCGTCTCCTTTTAAGATCACAAAGTCTTTGCAAAACGACTCCGACTAAAAGAGTAGACAGTTTATCTTGCAACTTCTTTGCAATCTCAAAACGACAGCAAAACGAACCGCAAAAAACTAAAAGCATCTACGTTTCACAAAATTATTCTGAAAAAAATTGTCTAAGACATGAAGACATCAGTCAAAACGCTTGACCAACAGAAAAATTTTTGTTTGGTTCAACAAAACACTGAAAAATTCTCTCAATAGGCTAAAATACGAAAAAGATACAACATTGTAGAGTACCGAAAAAAATCGCAAACCAGAACAAAAATGTATAAGTTGAAAACTTTTTTTTGAAAAATTTATTTTGAAAGCCAATAAAACCATTAGCTACATGCCTATATCAGTTATTAAGTTCATTTATGTATCTGTAGTTGGACACTGAGACCTTTGATGACCTACCAATATTTGGCATACGACAAACAAAGATTAACAACAAACACAGCCCGGAAATTTAAAAAAATCTCTACCAAATACTGAAAGAGAACGGTGTTGCAGCCCTAAAAATTGTATGTGATGAAAACAATAACTACGTTTAGTTAAAAATATTGTAGAGCATTTTCAGCTAGATTGTTAAGTGATGTGACAGTTTACCAAATAAACAAAACCAACCGCACAAATGTATTTGATTGAAAGCTCGTAGTACCAGAACCGAGTACCTGTTCTAATAAAACAATTCTCCACAACTTTAGTTTGTATTCCAAAGGAAAGAAAATTGACATGTATTTACTGAAAATAAGCTAAAAGTCGACAGAAATAACACAAAACATTGACTGTTTCAAAAAATCACTTAAATTTCTTCAAAACAAATGCATTCAATGACATAATAGATATTAGGAAGCAACCGAATACATCGTACAGGTTCCTTTACACCTCTTGAAGAGGCCATTTTGATCTTTGAGTGAACACACTTTGAAACGACACTTGAAAAAAAAGAACAATTGAAGGCAAAACAGGAAATCAGTTAAAGTTTACTAAAAAATTATTTCTTCAAAGCCATAAAAACCATTGGGTTCTCTGAAAACAAACTATATCTACATTTGGTTACATTTTTACGTAAATTAGAGCTGTAATTATTGAGGCCGTGGTTGAAAGAATTTTGTCATTAATTAATATTAAAAAACAAAGCAATATATTTTGAAAAAAGGGCAGCATCGAAACAAAAATTAAAAAAATGTTAATTCTGAGAATCCTTGATAATAACAAACATAACACTGATTTCGCCGCGAGCTCATCAAATGTCCAGCTAATCCAAATTTTTTCGAATCAGACCAATTTTTGAGTGAAATATTGAAAAAAAAATGATGCATTGTTTATAATTATCGAGTTAATTTTGAAAAAAAAACGGCAAAATTATAGTTCCTGAAGACATTTATAGGGCGCGGAGTTTCTATAGTTCTTATGAAGTGTGGGGAGATTTGTCACCGTTTTCAAGGTGTGTCCGTTTTTGGCATACTTAAACAAAGTGGACCAAAAATGCATATTTTGCGCAATTTTTGATGAAAAAAGTCTGAATTCTGAAAATTTTTATCAATTTTTTAGCCAAAGAAACTCGAATCGAGCAATTCAGCAACGCTCTTCTCTTTCTAACGTTAACAATAACACTCTACCTTTAAAATTTTTAACTTATTTAAAATTATATTTGCAAAATTGTGCCAAATTTTAGCAAAAACTACTGAAAATATGAATAAACTGTCGAATATTCACAAAATTTTAAAACTTGATAACTCCCTGTAAAAAATAAATTTCGAAAAAAAACATTTTAATTACATACTTTAGGATGTACGTGCTTTTTAACGATACCACTCACAACTCTCTACGACGAATATATCAATCGGCCAAAATTGTCTGAACAAAAAAACCCGTTTGAGTATATAGTTCCGCCCTCCCCACTAAATTGGGGGTCGGAACAATAAAATATATGTCTGCGGATGTCAACAAGATTCCAAAATTCACAATCAAGAAGACGCAAAAAAAATTCAGAAAAAGTTTTTTACAGAAACAATTTTAATCCTCCGCGATCTCAATGTGGCTATTGGTATGAAATCTGGTATCTACATGTTTAAAGGCGCCGTCATCCTTTAAAGAGCTATTATTTAGGTACTCTGTTTTCCTTTAATTCAAAAAATTTTATATCTATCGGGGCGCTGTATTTTTTTAAGATCGGTTCTCAAGTTTTCATGATTTTACAAGTAAAAGTGAAGTAACTATTTTGGTTATGCTGAAACAGGAATTCGAGCGATTATGCAAGTAGTTTTGAGGCGTGGCAAATTTTTGCTCTAAATTCAAAGTAGAATGAGAAAACGGAGTTTGATAAAAATTTCTCTATTTTGCTGGTTATTTTTGTTCACATGCAGGGGTTTGACATTGATTTTTACTGCTTCATCGATTTTTTCATGTGATTTTTTTCTAAATAGTTTCTCCATTGCGTTCGTAGTTGTCTCTTTGACCATGCCTCGTAGTTGTCTCTTTTACCATCAAAATAGGGGTTTAATAACAAAATCATTTACAAATTTTAATTTAAAGAAAGCCTATTTTAATTTAGGCCTCTCATTTGGTCACCAATAACAAGAGTTCATGGTATTGTACCCTAATTTAACATAAAAAATGAAACTTTTGGCGGTACAATTTTTGTATTTTTAGATCCGAGAAGGAAGTTCTGTAATGTGCGTTCGCACATAACGTTCCAGCACCACTCATTGACAATTTTGGCTCAATTGTCTACCAAATAACGAGGAGACAAAAATCCTTTTATAAATTCAAATGATCAAATATAAACAGTGTATAAACAAAAAAAGTTGCTTCCAACTCAACTCATTTAGTAAAGTAAATATTGCCACATTAGATACAGGGTCAATTTCAGACCTGAAATCGCAAAGATTACGAGACAAGACAGACAAGAAAATCAGAAAACAACAACAAACACTGTTTACATCCAAAACACAAGGTCTATTTTTTAGACTTAATTTAGACTTCATAATAAAGTCAAAAAAGCGAGAAAAATAACCTAAAACTAAAGAAATTATATTATACTTCACTAGAAAAAAGATGTGACGGTCCAAAATGAAACTCGGTGACAAATAGACAAATGAGAACAAAAACGGCAAGGTTGAAATATGCGTTTATATCCTTAGAATAAAAAATTGCAACAATAGCAACCATTAGACAACAACAGAAATCTGTAAAAAAGTTTTTTCATACCTCCAAATGAATACTTTATCCAGAATATTTCCTACGTCCACAAAAACAAGCAACAAAAAGACGAAAACAAAAATTGAACTAAATTTTGCGAAAAAACGGCATCGAAGCCGTGAAAACCTGAATCTATTCCGTTAAAAGAAAAATATGTTCTTACGCGACATCATTGCTCTGAGAGGTGACCTCTGATTATTTTTTCAAAAACAATTAATTTCAAAGTCATAGAACATTAGCTATCAGCCAAAATCATTGCATAACTCTTTTTATTTATCTTCAGAAAATTCTTGAGATCTGTCATTATTAAGAAGTCTATAAAAACGACAATTACAGGCAAAAATTGAAAATTAATTTTCTTCGAAGAACATCTCTCGAAGCCGTTGAAACAAAAGACAACGCACTAAAAAAACTAGATACGTTGAATTGCTCCTTTCCACAACACCAAAATTTTGACAGGCGAGCTGTAGTTAATGAGACTAGTAAAACAAGGAGACAAAAAAGAGAAGTAGTCATCATAGTGCAATTTATAAAAAAAACGTCTATGTATTTCTTAAAAACATTTGATTTCAAAGCCTTGGAAATTTTTACCTATCAATTGAATTTAGTAAACACGTCCTTCCATTTTCATCCAAAAGAAGCCGCTAAGACCAGCAGTAGTCCATAATTTGTCGAACGAACACAAATAGAACTATAACTAAAGACAAAATAAAAGTTCTTTAAAATCCATCCAGAATCTTTTTTAATGAAAAACTGATGTGATCAAATGTGCCTTCTTTCTGCAATGCAAAAATGTGATTTTGGACCTTTGAACAGTGTGACAAGACCAGAAACAGAACCTCAATGAGGAGCAAAGGTCCAAAAATCGAAGTTAATTCTCAAAAAACATCAGTAACAAAGCAAAAAAACATTATTTAAAACCTAATTTTCCTGTCTTGCATGAACTCAAGCCACAAATTGAACAACAAAGGAGAAAAAAGTCGCAAAGCACAATAATGCATCATTTATTTTGAAAATATGAATTTTTAAAGGACAAAACAACCATAAGCTTTTGATTGAAAAACTGGATAGGTTTCAAAAACCTTGAAACTCCATAGGAGGCCAAATGGACCTCTCATTTGAACGTCTTGGTTTGGATAGTTTTGTTCTGTAATTAACGTAAACAAAACAAAATAATGCTTGAACATTTTATAAAAGACTGCGACTGATTAAAATCTTAAATCTCTTTCGGCTGTAATCAAAAAGAACTATACCAAAACTAGCCTTGCTATTGCTGTTCGTCCAATAAGAACACGTAATTCCTCGAAATGTTTTTAATTTGGTTAATTTTACACAAAAAGTAAGTATATAAACAATAAATGATGCATTTAGGACAATTATCTTCAAGAACACTCTCAAAGGAAGTGACAGTAAAACCAACCCTCTTTGGAGTTAAGGGTGTTTGTGTTAGCAGTTTTTAGTTGCGTTAATTAAGCAATTAGACAATTAGGACAATTTGGACAATTAGAGAGCTAAAGACATAGTTAGTGGCCTAAAGAAGCTTTGTGTCATAATTGATAAAAAGCTGAATTTTGCATTAATTTCAGCCAAAAAAAAGGTCGAACAGTTCAACAACACTCTTCTATCTTTAGAGATACAAACAACAATTCTATCGTTAACAATTTTAAAATATTTTCAGCAAAATTGGCATAAAATTCGTAAAAACGCGGAAAGTATTTAAAAAAAAACAAAGAAAATCAGTAAATTTTCACATAAATATAAACCTCAATAATAATAATAAATTGTTTACTGATGTCTTTACAGAATAAATAGAGCACTTACACAGTTGATCAATACAAAAAAAGAGCACCAGAAAGATCGCCATTAGACCATAAGGTCCGTTTTCAGGCGTCTCATAGTCGGAAGAGGAATTTCATGGTATTTATTTCAAAGTTATTCAGTGGAAATCAAAATTAAAGTGATAGCGATAAAAAAAACAAGGAAGGTTAGTGTTAAAATGATTTCAATTTGGTCATACTTTTAGATGAATAAATTTTCTAATTTAAGCCATAAATCAACCTAGTGAGTTGTTCATACAGTAAAAAATAGTTTTCTAGCTTTTCGTGAGCAAAATTATTTAACTGTGCGCCGCTCAAATTTTTCACTTTTGTTACAAAATTAGAATCCAGTTTGAGAAAAATGATTAAGAGTTTTCGGATTTTATTTGACAGACTGTTTTTGGAAAAAGATGAATTAAGGGGGACAGCTTTAACTCGTTTTTCGCATGAGCACAGTTTTGACAGTTCATTTTGTGTAATGAAGTGATTTATGTCCATGATGCAACTTTCACGTCTTATGCATTCTGTCATCAGTTTAAAAACTTCGTACAGATGAAGCTCCTGGGCCGAAAAAACTTTGTATTTCTCTCTGATGAGAGAAACTGAGTGAAACATTTGAACAAAAAAGATTACTCTCAGTATTCTATTAATTTTAGCATCGATTTTCTGCATCGTAGCTCTACTGGCAGTACCATAGACTAGAATCCCGTATTGAACCACTGGTTTAACATAAACGTTGAAAATCTTGATCAATTGGCTGCGCTTTAAAATTTTTCTCAATTTATAGAAAAGTCCGCAAAATTGTACCAATTTATTTTCTACGCGATTCGAGTGTTCTCTAAAACATAATTTTCTGTCAATCGTTATGCCCAAGTAACTTAAAGAATTTATATTTTCAAGGCGCTTGCCGTTCATTTTAAAGACATCACTTCTTTCATGCTTAGTCTTAAAGGTTATGGTTTTACTTTTATCCGTGTTCAGTGTAAGTTTGTTCATTTTAAGCCAGTTTTCTGTTTGAGATAAGATCTGTTGATGTTCCCGACAAGCATTTGCTTTATTTGATTTTGTGTAAACTGCAGTATCATCAGCATAGAAAACGAAGTTCGAGCATGGGCTGTTGGTTTTCAAATCATTTATTAAACAATGAAAAGAAGTGGGCCTAATATAGACCCTTGTGGTACTCAATTCTTTTGTGGTACTCAAATAACTCAATTCAAGAGACAATTTATTTTTTTTTCAATTTATTAATTCTACACTAGGCGGGCTTTCTAATCATACCACTCACAACCCTCTATCGATCGGCCAAAATTGACTGAACAAAAAAAAGAGAAAAAACACATTTGAGAATATAATTCCTCTCCAGTTAAGTGAGTCGGGACAATCAGATTGATTTTTTAATTGCTGTACAGTTTTAAAATTACATTAGTATATACGGCGTCTGTGAGACAATAAATTGCATCACAATCTGTCTAGGGTAATCTCTTGATTTAATGTGTTCAAAACAGGGTTATTAGAACGGGTTATATTTCAGATCACAGGAAAGACTTTGCTCTACAATACGGACAATTTCAGCAAATACCAACCACCTCATGTAAAATCAGCCAGCAACAATTTTCTGACAATTGTGAATAAACGAACAAAGAAATATGAGGCGCCATTTTTCCCCACACATCCAGACCAGGCACGCCTTTTTCAAATCAAGCAGCAAATCGAACCCATTCTGGCCCGACATCCCTATGGTCGGACCAAAATTATAGTGGAAAACTTGTTGCATGACACTAAAGATCAATTGTCAAAGTCAATTCCGAACTCAAACGAGGTGGCACGAATAGGAAGAGAGTTTGAATTTCACTTAGAAAAACCAACTTGGTGGAATGATGTTTTTATTTGCTACAAATACGCGACAGACCGAAAAGGAAAATTTTGCGACGGTGAACCGTTTTCATGTGCATCAACCAATAACTTCACGAAGTATTATCATAAAAAACCTCGCAATGGCAAGGGATGCAATATAACTTGGGGTCTTTTTTATTATGGTCAAGAGAAACGGAGTCTGCCAGATTGGTTCCGAAATATCCAGTTATGCTTCAGAAATACTCAAAGATGCGGTAGGTCTGACAAGCCCAGTGTTCAGTGTGCCCAGTTGAATGAATTCTTGCCCTACTATCAAGATGCAGCTAACAAGCCGGGCTGTTCTGTTAGGTTTTCGTGGAGCCTCCGTGTAACGCGACATATCTACCCTCACCAGGTCTCAGATTCGCCCAGGGTATCGGATGGTCGAAAAACTATCACTGGAAGTGTTACTGGAAGTTCTGATTGGTCGGTATATAATCATTCTGGCCAATCAGAAAGCAAAGATTCTGGTTCCGCAGTGACTAGCAATTATGGATCAGTTCCAGCGTGGGCTTTGAACTTAAAGTTGTGCGTGCGATACCAGCAGCGTTGGAGAGAGCTCTGGATTAGCAGTGTGTCATCACTGATCACAAAATGTTCTCTCACTGACTATTTCGAGATCGAACTTTCTGATCGAAGCTATTATCGGGGACATTTCGACAAAGCTGAAAGCATTATGAAGTGGTCCATTGAAAACACAATATAGACAATCTTGGCAGTAGTATACAAGCAAGTTGTACTGCAATAGCTTGTAGAATGAAATTTTCAAGAATTGTTTTAATTTTCAGAAATGTCACGTAAAAGCTTGAGAGCAACAGTTTTGTTCGATTTGCATGATCTCTAAAATTGTAACGATGCACAAGTTAAGCAACACACGTTCCTTTGTTCGTTAAGAGGCAGTAATGATTATTTCTTGCTTCACTAAATAGATATTGAACAAAATATTGTTTCAGCAGATTTTTCTGATCTATTATGAATCATCGCAGATCCAAGATTGCAGATCCAAGATTTGACAACTATTAATAGCCTCCCCCACTATATTCAAATTCAAATGGGTGGCGGTCAAGCAAGCCGAAATTCAAGCTATGCGCTGCGTCATCATTGTAATTCAACAATATATATTATCTCCAATTAACTGCTTAATTAATACATAAATTTGGTATTGCTTTTAGGTTGACTTATTGTTTCTTTGAATAACTCAGCGCTCATCAGAAAAATGATCAAAATACTTACTTGTTTTTTACATTTGCTGCTAGTTGATAAAAACGTTGCTGATGGCATCGCATAAACAAATAAATTATTTTCAAGAACATAAACAATACTTACAAGGACATCAAAGGCTTGAGAAGCCCGAATAAAGACGCCTCGACTGAGCGGATTTTAAATTTTGAATCAATTCTGTTACGGTAAACGAATATTGATAAACTTATTTTTCACCAAAAGGAGCCGAAAAGATCTTTGCTACCGCATATGTAATTGTCCCGAAAATTATGTAAGAATGATTCGGCGGTATCAAAATATAGTCATAAGAAATTGTTTATTATGCATCTATCTACAATAACAATCGTATTAGTAATTCTTCTCACCTTGTTACGTATCATCTTTGTATTTTCTTTGGTTGTTTTGCTTAATTTTAACTGGTTCTTCCTTTATCTGATTGTAAAAACCTAACTTCTTCATTAAAATTTTCCGTATAAAATTGTTTCGTTCCGCCTCTTTCTCTAATTAATGCTCCTATAAAAACTTTACAAAATTCGTATATGTAAAGTTCCCCCACAGTGCTTAATTTCTGCCTCAATCCTAAATTTTTGACTTAATAGTTTCTCTTCAAATTAATGATAGTTCTCCAAATGAATCTTTGGCTTTTCTCAATTTTCATGATCTTTGTTCGAATTGTAGTTCCATAGGTTAATACACCGTACTGAACAAGTGGTAGAATGAAGGCAATGCAGATTCCAATCAACCATTTACGGTCAAAAACTTTAGAAAAATATCTTATAGTGCTCACAACCGGTATTATAACTTTTGTAGTTCCTTTTTATGTCCGCTTCAAATTCCAGCTTCTTATCAATCATCAAAACTGGGTACTTGGAACTGTGACTAATTTATGTTTCTTGTCCATTAGACACAAACCTGTTGCCAGAATGGCAAGGAAACTCAACTATGTGTGTCTTTGACGTGTTAAGCGTAAGTTTATGTTCTTCAAACCAGTTGCCATTTTTTGCAAGTAAAATTCCAGTACCAGTTTTGTAGTTCTGCAGTACTAATGTGTCGTCTGGAAAATATGTTATTTGAATCTCTAAAAGTTTTTCTGGAAGATAATTTAGATATATAAGAAAGAACGAGACCTATCACAGATCCTTGGGGAACGCCGTATCAATTTTTTGTAAGTTGGACTGTTTGGCTGCAGTGATGACAAATTGTGTTCTGTTGGAAATATAGTCTTTCAAAATTGCTATCACCGGTCCTCATAAACCGTAAACTGCACACTCTTTTGTAGAAGCAGTTTGTGATCAACACAAACTGCAGAAGCTTTTGTAGAAGCAGTTGTAGAAGCAGTTTGTGTCGAATACTTTTGTAGAAGCAGTTTGTGTCGAATACTTTCTTCAAATCAAAGAACGTGCAGATCCTTTTTATTTCCTTGCTTTTATTAGTTCTGATATTTTCAATAATATCTGTAATTGCTTCTACAGTACTTCAGTTTTCTGGGAAACCAAATTGCTTGGAGATCAACAGATTAAATTTTTATAGAAAGAAAAAATTCGTTCGTTAATTTTGCTGATAACAGGGAGCAAAGATATAGGACAATATTTGCTAAAATATAGTTGGTTTCTTGATTTAAATAGTGGTATTTTTTTTTAACTTTCTTAAAATTATTTGGGAATTTGCTTTCCCAAATCATCTTATTAATCAGAAAAGATAGAACGCAAAGTATTTCGGAATTGATCAATTTGAAAAACTTATTGCTAACAGCCATAATGTCTTCAAATCCACTGTTATTAAGGTTACTGTTACATCTAGCATTTTTCAGAGGACTTGTTTGTCCGAGTGAAAGGGATGAAATACACTTATCATTACTCTTTGGTTTCACATGGGTCGGGAGAACTGATAAAAAATTTTTACCAACATTTACATTATATGTGTTCAAGTTTTTGGCTATTCACACAGAGCTGGTTATTATTTCCGTTATTCTGGAATTTTTCGGGAATTTACAAACTTTCATTTTTGTCCTGAGTTATCATAACAAAGAATTTGACAAATTTATTTCTTCGATTTGTTAACCAGTTTGTTCACTTTTTTTCTCTGTTTTTTTAGCGTAGCCAAGAATTTTGGGTTTTTTGAAAATGGAAATCTTTGTAAAATGTCATCTTTTATCTTTGTAAAATGTCATCTTTGTAAAATGTCTTCTTTTCATCATTAAGTTAATTTTAATCCGGCCCTCGTCTTTGTTTTTATTTAGATTCGGCTTTTTTGTGAAAAGAAGTTGACAACGCTTTACCTAATAAACCTCATGCGGTATATGTTTATTATATGTGTTTTGCCTAGAACGCTAAAATGGTTCATTATATCGGTTTGGTGAACGTCACAATAAAGTGTAAAGTTGGCGAATTAAAAAATCTTTTGGAGAAGTAGAACTTCGTCCTTGTGTTGTGTGTTCATGGTTTTTCAGAGAAAAATCATAGTCTTCATTAGTTGTAATAACCATGATGCCGACAACAAAGAGTTTAACAAGTTAATTTCGAAGTCCCCGCAAAATACATGATTTTCGCTTATAGATTTCGGATAGATTGTCTTGATGTAAATTCATTGTTTCTGTAAAAATATTTTCGTTTGTATTAGGTGGTTTGTACACAAACTGAGGTGTAGTGTTAAGTTACAAAAGTTGTAAGCAAAAGTGTAGCCTTGATGATTTCACAAAATCATACCTCAATTTCAAGATTAATTTTAAGGTAGATTCCAACGCCACCTCCTCGCTTTTTCCGATTGCATTAAATAACTTCACGATAGTTTTCGATTAGGAACAATTTTGCAATAAAGCTACTACCAAACTTTCTTTTTTGCAAACCAATTGAATTAGTTCGTCGAAATTTTTGCTCAGTAATCTTATATTTGGCAGTAGAAAGAAAGTAGAAACTAGACATTCGGCCAACTATTTTACCTCATCGCACGCTAAACCATTATAATAGCGAGAAAGAAAAAGGAGATGCTGTAATTTGGTTCACGATTCAAGATGTAATTCAAGATGTAATTTAAAAAACCAAAAAAGAGAAACAAATTTCGTATGGTATTCATTTAAACAGTCATGAAACATCGGGGAAGTCCCAATGTGTTGACTAAACTGTAGATGAAATTTTATTACAGGTTGCTCTTCCACGGAAGTTGCAGAAAAAAAACCTGTTTCCTCCTGTTCAATTGTATCACCGCGGAAGTCGCAGAAACACAATTGTACTTACTTTCGTAATTATTCTTAAAAGCATTCTCAAAAAGTATTTCCGCGAAGTCGCAGAAAAACATCCTATTTTTTTAGATATCTTGTTTTCGCTGTTGTTGTTCCGCGGAAATTGCAGAACAAAACATTGACGAAACAAAACTAATATTCAACTTTAGCATTTCTTAAACAGAAAAAAAAACAATACAAAACCCCACATTTTTTTAATCTCGTTTACCTAAACCAAAAACGTTTGGGAAACATCTTGAGATTGATCGATCAAGACCCCAACATTGACTACAAGACAAATATTGATTCATTACGCGTGCAAATATTGAGTTTAGATTCTTACTGTTGTTCTTCTTATTTATGCTTCAGCAAACAAGCTTTTGTTAATCAATTGCGTTTTTCTTTGGAAGACATTTTTTTCAGAACTTTCAGCTCGCAATCTGGCCTCCCCCATCCAATCATGAACTCGCTTCCACTCTCGAGTGTTATTGATATTTTGCCGAGCTTGCTTTTGATAGGGTTTTTCAACATCGAGATCATTCAGATGGTCCACACGTACAAATTCTTTTTCATCACTTCCAGTTTTAAAGCTTAGTGCTGAAATTTTGCATTTTCTTGACGTGACAATAAGCACACGCTTTTCAGCTTCAGATAATATACTTTGTTTTAAGGACGAAGAGGAGCGTGTATTTATATCTTCTTCATAGTCTGTTTTTGGTGATGTCCTCAAAACTTACCCTTATTACATTGTCCTCACGTGCTTTATTTGGTTCCAACTACGTGTGTTCTGAATCAATATCTTGAAGTTTACATTCATTATGTCATTTTTGCGGTAATTGCTTAGCGCCAATTTATGACCATTATTGAACTGATATCTTTCTGGGGCCCTACCTCACCTAATCGGACTGGATCCATTTTCGGAAATGTGCTAACCTCAGAGGTTGACGGGTTACAAGACCTAGTGCCCTTTTTACTTCACAAGATCTGGCAGTTTGGTTGGGGCCACTGAACGTCCTTGTCAAGCGTCCTGAGGGCCAAATTACTCGAGTCCACTTTTCCAGTACCCAAACGACATCGTTGACTTGAAGCTTTGCTTCGGAGTTCGTAATGAGAAAAAGCTGAATGCCGCTGTGGGTGCAGTTGGTTGCGAAAAACTACCATGCTGGTTCAAGTCAATTTGATTCGATAATGAGATTGATGTAGAAAATTGGCTGATCCGGTTTGTTGAGGATTTGCCTTGCTGTCTGCATGCAATGCTGATGATATTTCTGGTGGTTGGCATGCAATGTTTTCATTTTCTTAACTTGTTACTACTTCTATGGTTCTCCTGTTGTTATTCGGCAGAGAAAACAGTTCTGATGTTTTTTTACGGTATATGCTGTCCGGTTCTCGTTGTTACTGACTTTTTAGACAATTCTCTTTGCTAGTTTGGCATTTTTTCCTCCAAGGCAAATAGAACCAGTCAGGAACTGGTGTGTAGTTGGGCTGCACATCGCTGTTTTTTTTTGTTATTAGGAACAACGGAAATGGGATTTTCGGTTGTCCAGTTATGGTCAACAGATCGGTCTAGATGATTTACATCTTTGTTATCAGATTAGTCTTCCTGTGAACTAACGTTCTGCAATGATAGGCCTTTTTTCGGATCTAAAGCTGCTTCTCGTCTCGTGCATGCGCCTAATTTTAGTATGCTCTTATTTCGCAAATTTAATTGCTAATCGTTGTGGCTATTCTAGTTTGCTTTGTTTGAGTTTTTACTACTACTGATGTTTCAGCAGCATCCTTTTTCGAAGAAACAAATAAACCGTTAGTTTGATTGTTAATTTGCTTGTTTTCAGTGGTTTTGTGTATATTTCTCCTCGCCGTGTCTGAAACAGCTGACATTTGACTTCTAAGTTATGATCTGCTACTTGCTCTGGAATTTTCATGTCTCATCGATATTTCGTAATGCTCTACGATTTTCATAATTTCAATTTTCTTTGTAATGAGCTTTTCTTTATCTTCAAGAGGCTCTAAGACTTGACTGCGTTCAGACTGAGCCATTTTAACCACAATTTTTTTTCTGTTTGTTCGACATTTTGGATAAATTCCTGATACGTCTGAGAATTTATTTCTGAATGCAGATTGTCTGTTGTTTGCTGCCTTATTTCGCCCACAGGCAGTTGCGCGTATTTAAAACGTTGTCGGCATAGCTTGACAGTGCTATCTGTGCATTGCTTGCTATTTCGCAACTTTGTTTTCCTTGTTAGTGTTGTTTTCACTTTGCCACTCTCTATATATTTTAGTCTATTTAATGTGTAGCTTGGGTCAACAAGAATTTTTGGAAGATACTATTGGGGACAAATTGGTGACCTTTGGGGGTTGGTAATGGTGATGACGTTCTGGACAACAGGGTAATTTTGTGGGGGCACTTTCGGTGACTTTGGAGACACTTCGGTTGACTTCGATCAACGAGTGAGATTAACTTGAGTGAACTTAAGGGGCATTTTGGTGATCTAAGCAAAATTTGGTGAACTCGGGGGCACCTTGGTGACTTTGAGGCAGTTTGAGTGACCTTGCAGGCACTTTGGTTGATCTTGAGGGTCAAGTGAAGTCAACTTGACTGACCATGGGGGCATTTTGGGTGACCTTGGGGCCATTTTGGTGACCTTGGGGCGCTCTGGGTGACTTTGGGGGGCACTTTATGTCACCCTGAGAGGCAGTTTGGGTGACCTTGAGGGTCTAGTGAGGTCAACATGAGTGACCTTGTGCGACACTTTGAATGACATTGGGGGCACTTTGGCGACCTTGGAGGGCACTCCGGGTGTCTTTGTGTGATCTTGAGGGTCAAGTGAATTTAACTTGAATGACCTTGGGGGGGGATTTCAGGTAACCTTGCGGGAACTTTGATGGCCTTGGGGCACTCTGGGGACCTTCGTTGGCACTTTTTTGACCTTGGGGGCACTCTCGTTGACCTTGGGGGCACTTTGGGGGGCACAATGGGTGAACTTGAGCGTCAAGTGCCACTTCGTGGTGGGCACTGCTGGGTGATGCTGGCTCTTGGATGGGACTGCTGGGTCGTGTCAACTCATGGCGGGCACTGCTGTGTTGTGCTGGTTCGTGAAAGGCATTCTTCAATTGAAATTTTGGGTTTAAAGACCGGGGGTTTTAGTTTTTTTTCAAAAAAGAAAGAAAAACCCTCAGTTGTAGTTACAAAAACCCTGTTGGTAATTGGTGATTAAGCCACTTAAAGGGGTTATAGTTACAAAAACCATGTTGGTAAATGGTGATTAAGCCTCTTCAGGGGGGTAGTTTGCCTCGAAAATCAATAAATAAAACGATTTGATGAAATATATACATAACGTTCCCAAAGCTTATCTGAACTGACACTTCCACAGAACAGTTGTACGAAACACTTTTATAATACAATTCCAACCTTTTCCAGCATTTCATGTATTTGTTCAATTTAGCATCCTTTCCACGCTCATTAACATCTGTGTTGACCAACTTGTCCACATAGGAGGTTACACTGCTCCTAACTCCAATTTGTTCGGGTAGAATTTGTTCCTTTGAAGCGCCATGCTGACAATGTTGATGCCTATTGGGGGGGGGGGGGCGGCGGAGGGCTCGGCTGGGGGCGTCGACTCGCCTTCTTTGTTGTCTGTTATTTGGTGATGTTTCTCAAAAAACCTGAGTCCTCAAGATTTACAATTTATTACAATTTTTCCGCGTGCCTTTTTTGCTTCCAAACTCTTGTGTTTTGAATCAATACATTTTCGTTTACATTGAGTATAACATTTTTGCGGTAAATGTTTAGCGCCAATGTATGAAGATTATCGATGTCCATAACATAGCAGTAGTTTTTCAGCAGTTTTTTGACACTTTGTCAAACTTAGTTGCCTCACAAGCCACACCGTATGTTTTCGGCAACTAACAATGCTGCTTTGTTACATGATCTTACAAAGAATCATTAATTTATCAAAAAAGTAAACAGGCAAGGTCAATAAAAACCGACATCTACCTTTACAAAAGATACCTCTCGTGATAAAAACTAGTGACGAAATAGGTTTTAAATTTTTTACAGACGCGAGAAACGCTGACAATTAGTTCAATTTAAAATAATAAGAAGCAAAAAATATTTTAGCTTATGATTATGATATTAACAAAATTGATTAAATTTAGAGATCAAGATCGACAATTTTTAGGCGTTGCAAAATGTACTGGTCAAACAGATATTTAAAAAAGTAGGCTGAATAAGCCATTCAGACATCGACTGCGGAGAAACCGAAAACAAAAATTTTTTATTTGGATAATTGAAAGAAATTTTTGAAGGCAGCTAGCCATTAACAAGTCAGGTTTTGACACATATAGGAAAATGTTACCTACTTTTTCATCTAGAGTCAGCTAAAACAAAACTTAGATAGTTCCTGGTGCAAATATGTCCTTAAATTCATTAAAAACAAACCGGCGAGAACTTGCGGGCGTTTTCAAATATAAATTTAACGTTAAGAAGCAATGACAATTCTGCAATAAAACTCCTCAGTCTGAAACGAACAGATCTAGGGTTTTTTCTGACATTAAGAATTAAAATCGGAAAATTGACACTAAATTTAATCACCAAACGAGGAAACTGTTTAACCAAGAAAACGCGCCTGCAAGTTCCTATAACAGCTTTGACGCTAACAGAAAAAACCATCTAGTGGAAGCCATAAAACTGTTTCAAAATGGGTTATTTCATTTTAAAAAAAAATTAATCTGTTTTTTTGCTTGTATGTATTAATGTTGTGAATTGATCGCCCTCAAACAAAATCAATATATTTGTCAATATGAGTTAGCAAGTATTTTGCATCGGTTTTCGTTGTCAAATAATAAAAGTTTTGAAAACCGACAAATAAGCAAACAATCAACCGAAAATTATCAGAAATGCCAACAACAACGAAAAAAATCAAGAGTTCAATAAAGTTTCCCAGATGAAATTATATGAATTTTTAACTCATGGGTAACCTAAGATAAAGTTTTACTGTAACAATTCCAACACAACTATACAAAAACAATTTATTGGCTCAACAATTGTATTTCTCCCGACAATAAAACAGTTTTGAACACACGCTTCAAAAAAATTTTTGAACTGATGTTTCAAGTTTTTTATCGGTGATTATTTTAAGTCTTTGTGAAGAAAAAAACATTCTTTGTCTTCAAAAGTTGTCTTCAAAAGATTTTGACTTCAAAAGTTGTCAACAGAGGTCAAAAAAGATAGTTAATTAGCGCCAATCCTGTTCTTGAGGAGTTCTGGTAAATGGTTTTTCAATTCCTTGTTACCGCTTTTTGATTGAGAACAGCAGTGAATCCACTTCACAATTTATAATTCGGTTTTATCATGTGGTTTAACAGATATCACCCAACAATAATTCAAAAGTGTTCAATTTTAAAAGAGAAAGAATGATCAATCAAAACCGACAACTACCAGCATTTAAAAAATTATTCTAGCAGTACATTTATACACAAAAAAAAACACAATTTGGGGTCAAAAACATAAAAACAGTAACGAAAAACTAGCAGGTAATTCAATTTTTCCTTCAACCACAAAATTGAAATAGTAGCCAGCTCTGAAAAGTGATCAAAATTTAATTATCAAAACTAAAATAACAAAAATCAGTACATAAAAATGCAAGTACTCACTCATCTCAAATTAACAAAAATTTACTTAATTTTTGACTGCACTGAAGACTAAAAATTTTTTCTCGCAAACAAGTGTCCGTGCATGCTTCCAAAAGCAATGGTTAAAACAGCAGCAGCAAAAAAAACAGTATGTCTAATGACATTTCTGTTTTAAAGACTTTGATGAAGCACCTCACAAGTTGGTGCAACTAAGGTTGCTAACTGGCCTCTGCCAGCGAAGTTCACTAATTTGGGCAGGCATAATTTTGACCAGCTTTGATTGTTCTGAAATTGAACAATGAATTCTGTGAAGACAATGATCGGAGGATATTTTTGACGTCCCAGTGGCAGTGAAATTGCAAAAGACTGAAGCTTCATAAAACTTGAATCATCAAATTGATAGGCCTTGCAGCTAAGGTCCTCAGTAGGATCATTTTGACTGAGACGTTGTTTCGAGCTCAATGAGGGTTATTGTTGTAGGCTGCGGCTCCGTAGGATGCAAGTTCTTTGGTACACTACCGAGCTGTCCTCTAAGACAAAAAGTTTTCTGTCGAGAGGAATATGACCTCATTTTGTTTTTTGTTTATCTTGCGCTTGCTTGATAGAAACTGCTTTGCAACAAGGAGCAGAAAACTCACAGCTGAACTGATTTGAGTGAGCGTGAATTTTCTGCTCAATGGTAAAAACCGGCTTCCAGCAAGCAAGCGCAAAATCAAATTGAAGCTTCAGTCTTTTGCAAGTTCACTACCACTGGGACGTGAGAAATGTCTTCCGATCATTGTCTTCACATAATTCATTGTTCAATTTTTGATCAATCACAGCGGCTCAAAATTATGCCTATCTAAATTAGTGCACTTCGCTGGCAGAGACCAGCTCGCAACTTTAGTGGCACCAACTTTTTGTGGTACTTCAAAATCTTTTAAACATAGCCGGCAGATTGCCGGAATAGCTGCGAAAGAATAGACCTGCGTGCCATATAATAGCGATAGAAACAGATACAGATCTAAATTGAAAAAAAAAATTAACGCCACTCAAAAAAACTAGGCCAAAAAACATTCAGCGATAAATTAATAAAGCTTGTTAAAATTCATTCCACAGAAGCCTCTTATTAGGGACCTTTACTGCAAATATGAGTTCCTTTGACCTTAAACAAAATCAAATTAAACTTAAGTTTTAAAGTGCAAAAGTCATTTTATTGAGTGAGGTAAGTCACGTATGATCAAAATCTAATCACGCAAATAACCTAAAAACTTTCGCTAAAGCGAGTGAGAAATGACGTCACGCAGGCAAATGCCGTTAGTGAGAGGAAAAAGTCATTCATAAAATTTGACTTTTTCAGCTTTGCTGTGTGAACAAATGTAAAACGAAAAAAGAGCGTCAGACGACGAAACAAAAAACATAGCAAGACAAGTCTTGACGTACAATTCAAAGAATTTTCATTGACTAAACAGAAAAACTAGACCTATAATGGACTATGAGTGGATTGAGAAAACAATTTTTTGGAAAATCAGATAAAAAAAATAAGAAAAAAACAGAAAATCAATGTCAAAATGCCGCATGTGAACAAAAAAACCACTAGCGAGAAATGAAAATATAATTCAAACAAAAAACTAGGCCTAGAATGAGCTGTGAGTAGATTGGCAAAACCATTTAGAAAAAAATCCGATCCACAAAATCGAAAAAACAGTAAAAATCAGAGTGAAATTGCCGCATGTGAACAAAAAACCACTAGCGAGAAAGCGAATTTTTGTTCAAACACCGTTTTCTCACTCTACTTAAAATTTAGAGCGAAAATATTTTACGCCGCAAAACCACTCGCTTTTTCGCTCCATTTCCTGTTTCGGCGTGACCAAAATTACTACTCCAATTTGACTTCAAAAATCATGAAACTTTGTGAACAGATCTTAAAAAAAAAAGACAGCGCCCCAATACAATTCAAATTCTTTGAATTGTAAAAAACCAAGAGCACCGCATTATAGCTACGCTCAGCTTACAGCTTCGCAGCTATAAAAAGAGATGTCATTAGATCTGCAGCTGTAGGTAACGCGCCTCGTTCAAATGTATCGCAGCTTCCGAAGAGGTTGAATTATTATCAACCAAGCACTCTGGAGTTGCTGTCAAAGGAAGATTGAGAGCATTTGAGACTTCCGATAAAATGAAAGCAAACAAGATGAAAAGACTGGATATTTCAGTTTACTCTAATTACCTTTTTTTAAAACGTCCTTTAAAAATGTAACAAAGCCAACTAACCTAGGGCGAATAACTCTCAAACGCCTGGTGAGCATACTTAATGCCCTCTAGGTTTCACTAGCTCATCCCGACTTGGAGGGAAAAAATGGAGGACGAAAACTCGCTAGTGGGTAAAATTGCATTGAGAAAGATCAGCAGGACTATAGTTAATACAACAAGAGGCGTTTTAGAGCAATTACACTTCGTAGTAATTTCTGGTAAATTTTCATTTGACAAATTGTTCCTTAATAGAAAGCTTTCACAGTCCAAACAGACGATTGCATCCAAATCGCACTCATAAGTGCAGTTAGTTATTAGTAATAAGGGGTACAATTATGGTCCAAATTTTGACTAATTCGAATTGAACGTGAAAACCGGGTCAGCGGTTTTGCATTTCAAGTGAGCAAAAATTATCATTCAAATCGAAAACACCCAATTATTAAAATCGTAATTACTCGAAACACCGAGATTTTTGCAACAGCACTTTTTGAAGTTAATATGAAATATCTACGGCAGTTGTACGAGGCGTCACTAAGTCATTGCTTCAGTCGCCGGCCATTACAGGTTCCTTAGGAGATCTTGAAAAGGGCTCGACAATCTTCACTGAAAGAGCATCAACAATGCGAGGCTGTATTCCTCTTCAGAGATGGAAAACAATTAAGACAATCGCAACATAGCTACGCTTATTTAAACGCATCGCGACCAAAAATTTTTTTACTCTAGCCAAGATTTTGCCCTAATTTGGCGAAACAATGCTTGCTAGAGAACATGAAAAAGAAGCGGACAAAAATCAATTTGTTTTCAAACCACAAAGAATAATTTTACACACGCGATTTAGACACATTTAAACACATTTCAAAATACGAAATTAGTATGACTACAATGCACACCAAATATCAAGAATCAAAAATCAATAGGACACAAAAACATCGCAAACGCATTTCAGAAAAGTCAATAATCACTTCTGTTTGCTCCGCTTTCCTTTGGGCTGTCTCTCACTCTCCGAGTAGGGTGACAGTACGACATTGCGGTTGCTGCGCCTCGTCGTTGAAGTGTTGGCGGAAGCGTGTTGTGCAGATCTTCTCAATCCTTGTAACACAACAATATTTCTAACAACATAGCATGAAAAATTGGCTTCTAGAGGCAGTATTATTCTTTACTAGTATTACTTTTTTCGCATTAGCAACTCTTTACTTATCGACTCAATTCATTCACGTAGTCTGCCATGAAATGTTGTAGCTGAAACTTTCATAATTGTACAACTTACAATTTTTGTCGTTCCAGCTAACAAACCTTTATAAATGAAACAAACCTTTATTTTTATAAAATAACAAGGCGGCTCGGTAATGTGCGATGGCACATAAGGTTCCGACCCCGCCCATCCACAAATTTGGCATAATTGTCTACCAAATGAGGAACAGATAGAAGAACCCAAAAATTATTTTTTGCGATTCCCAAAAAAGCCCAAGTCTTTTTCAAAAAATTCTGTATCAACGATAAGATAGCCTCCAAAGCAAATAACTCAGTGGAGTAAAAGTTGATGCATTAGATTGCTGTAATATGTCAATATTAAGAAAGCGAGTCAAGACGAAAAGCAAAATCAAACAACAACAACAACAAACATTAATTACATCAAAAAATTTATGTCCCTCTTAAAAACTAAATTTAATAACAAAATCAACATACCGTCAGATAAACCCAAAACTAAACAAAAATAACTTATAAATCCCCAGAAAACATATGCGACCAGTCCATAAAAAGGTTTGGTAACAATTATACAAGAAAGAACAAAAACAGTAAAGTAAAAAAATTAACTTATTTTTTTGAAACAGTTAACTTCAAAGTAATAAATACCATTAGGAATCAATTAATATTACCACAAATTTACGATTTCCACTACTTCTATAGAAGGGCATTAGGACCTGTCCTTATTCATTTTTTAAAGCGGCTAAAAAGAACAACAAAGAACTAACAAAATTTCAATTGAAACTTGCCAGAAAACGCTGTCAAAACCGTCAAGCCAATTTTTGGCACTCAAAATACATTTGATTGCGCCTTCTTCAAACAGCTATAATTTAGTACGTGGCTATTCATTAGTAAGACTAGGTAACAAGCAGACAAAAAAGCGAAGTGCTAAAGTATGTAATTTTTTTTTCGAAACAAAATTACATTTAATGTCATCAAAGGCATTAATAACAAAAAGAGCTATTTAAATAGGGTCGTTTATTCAAAAAAAAGCCCTCGAGACCTGTAATTATCCAGAATATTTCTTGCATCTACAAAAACAACGTCAAATATGACAAAAATCACATTAGTTTACTTTTTTTTTTGTGAAAAACCGGTGTCGAAGCCAGTAAGGTCATAACAAATTCTTTAAAAGATTTTGGGAAATCAATCCCTCTTATTCCTTTGACACCCATAATGTTATATATTTGAACTGTAGTTAACTAACGAGATTAGGTAACAAAAAGAAACATAAAAAGAACAAAATTGCGAAGTTGAAAAATTTTTTTTTTAAATTTTGGAAAACGATTGTTTTGATCGTCATGAAAGCCATCAGCTATCTACTAATATCAGAATATCGGTTCTTCTACTCTTCTATGAAAAGCCAATGAAAGCTATCACTATACAGGAAATTTCATACGACCGAAATGACAAAGTATAAATGACAGTTAGAGACAAAATTACGAAATTCAATTGATTTCTTCAAGAAAGAGGCGTCGAGGCCGTTAAAACGATGATGTATATCTTTCAGAATTTTAATATGTTCAATTGTGCCTTATTCTGAATGCTAATGAGGTGACATGAGAACCGTCAAAAATGTGATAATGTGACAAAATTAGAAAACGTGAAAAACTGGCAAATATCAAAACAAAAAAATCTGAAATCTTGTGGTATCAAAGCCAGAAAACAATAATTTCAGGCTTAAAACTGCAACTGAGAATAAATGTTAAATAAGTAGAAAGAAGAAGCGGTCGTTTTTTTGCTGACATTAAGCTGGAAGTTGTACAAATTAAGAGAAAAAGTAGAGAAAAAGTTAATTAAGCCATTATTTATTGAAAGGTCAATTATTTTTAAAAAAAGAAACGACCATAAATTTTCAATTAAAAAACTTAATGCATTAGCTTGGAGCTGCTTAACAAGCAAATCGGTTGGACCTATCACTCCTGAGCTTTGATTTGATATGTTCTGTTTTTTATTAATAAAAAAAATTATTAAATTTTTTTTTTTTAAAAAAAGACCGACTGATTAAAACCCGATTTTTTTGGATTGTAACAGTCCTAGAATGGCCAAAAACAAGCCCTAATAATACTTATTGTCCCTTAGGAATAACTGATTTTTCGAATGTTGTAGATATAGATAATTTGTTAGTTGATTTTGTTAGTGCATTTTTGATAATCAACGAGTAAAGTTGGCAAAAAACGGCAAGGTTTTAACTACAGTGCACTCTCAGCGGACTCTGAAGTAGAAATAGCCCCCATCTGAGTCTACAAAGATTTTTTGAGTGTTGTTTGGGGATGTACTGTCGGCAAATTTAATCAAAGTGGACTAAATTAGCTTATTTCGTGCTGTTTTTGATGAAAAAGTCTAAATTTTGAAATGTTTATCCAGATTTTTTGACCAAAAAAATTAAATCAAAACAATCAACAATGCTTGTTCGTCTTCAAAAATAAAATCAACGACACTATTCTTAAAAATTATAACAAATTTTAGCAAAATTGACGAAAATTTAGGCAAAAATTCCGGAAAATGTGAATAAAAACAACGTGAATTCACTCTTCTTTTCTCAGAACTTTAAACCTCGATAACTCTCTGTAGAAATCGAAAATTAAAAAAATCTTTTTAATTCCATATTCTACGCTGGATGAGCTTTCTAATGATACCAGTCTCAACTCTCTACGATGAATATATCGAGCGGCGAAAATTCACGGAACAAAAAAAAACCCAGTTGAGTATATAGTTCCTCCCGCCTCAAGAGGGTCGGAACAAAAATTATTTTCTGCCGCATACAGAGCACTACTAGATCATCTGATCCGTTCCAAAATGTCTCTACTTCTAGTTATTCTTCATTTAATCTTAGGTTTAGTTTTAAGATAATACAATTGTGCAAAAATTACTTATTATCAAAATAGCCAGCAAGGCGTTGAAATGCTGAAAAAAACTTTGCACGTGAAACTTTTGAAAATCAATGCGGTTAATACTTCATCGAATTATCTTGAGTGTTGTACACTTATTTAATCACGTGGCTATGATTGGAATTACTTACTCGAAGACGCGTCAGTTTCTGTTTTTGAGTTGATTTTTTTCAATCGTTCAACTTTGGCAGGACTCTCCTTCTCTTCTTCTGTTGACTGTTGCTCCTGAGAAGATTCTTCCGATTCCTGATTATCTTTATTACTGTCGCTTTGTTCACCTTCCGAATCAGTTGATTCGTCCAGATTCCGTCTTACGAGTCTGGACTTAGGTTTGCTTTGAACCTTGTGACCATGTTTCATTGTCTCACTTTTGGCAGCTTTCGCTTTACTGCTGGCAGGAACTGCTTTCCTGGAACTTTGTCGCAAAGCCACTGAGTTGTTATGGCGACTGGACCTCGTTGACCTATCTGCAGCACTCTCATTTGTAAGGTCAGCGTTTTCTTCATTATCCGGGTCTTGATTCTCGTCATTTTCAGATCCTTTGAATGCTTTCTGCAACTCAGCCTCGAACTCGACAACTGCTGCCTTGCCTTCAGGTTTGCATGTTTTCCTGTAAGCGTCCACAATGCCTGTGAAGTATCCCAGAAGGTGTTCGTCGTGACGTAGGCAAGAGGCATATGAGGGGAGATTGTCTTGAAGTTTCTGGAACGCTCTCTCAGAGTAATGGAGCAGAGAGAGTACATAGCCAATGTGATGGCACTGAGCACTCGAGTCACTAAAAATACATTGATGTTTAGTGGCACATTTCAACTTTTACGCATAGTAACAGAATCCCCGATGAGTACTTTTATTGCTAACCTTTTAAACATTTGTTCCCGGAATGTTCAGAAATTGCAACATTTGCATTATTGAAAACTTAAATTGCGCTTCGAATAATTCAGAAAAAGCAAGCTGAAAAAGCAAGCATTATAATGCTTTATACCGATACCAGACCATCAATAAGTTGAAGTAATGATGGAACTACTAACCTCACTATTTTGAATCTGTTGCACATTTTCTCCACAAATGCTTCATTGAGCTTCTCTTTCGGAAGCAATTTGATTATATGACCAATGACTGCATTGAACTTGTTCTGATCTACCTCATCCGCATCCGAATCGTCCTCACTCATCGAATTGTTAACGTCTTCAGCGCCCTTATCGTCTGCCTCATCGCCCTCATCATTGTTTACTTGTTCGCTTACAGCATCATCAACTTTCTGTATTTGTTCCTCGTCATCCGCACTGTTACTTGATAGTCGACTGATTAAATCAGGCAGAACATTGTACAGCAAATTGTTCTTCTTAGCCAGTTCACCGAACAGGTACTTGGCCTGAGAGGCTATCTGTTCGTTCGGGTCCAAAATACACTTGGCAAGTTCACTGATTTGACCTTTGACCTTGATCATCTCTTTCAGAATCAGCTGACACACCGTGTTCGCACACGTCAGACGGACTTGGTCACTTTTGTCTTGAAGACGTGCGTAGATGTTAGCAGTCCATGGTTCGATGACGTTCGGGAATCGCATGATGAGATCCCAGGTGAACATCATGGCTGATGACCTGATGGTGGGGTCGGGGTCTTTCTCCATTATAGTGAACAAGTATCTCAGATTGTCACGGCAGAACGGCTCACTGAAACGAAACCTCAGTCATTGCTAAACATTTTTTTATGCTATTGCAGTTCAAGCAAACAATCACAAACCGACTGACGTCCGACGAATCGCTCTCGAATGTCTGGCGAGGCAAATAATCTAGAATCTAGAAGGGAGCATAGGTTAGAGAAACTTATGGTGCAAAAACTTCTGATTAGGGAGGGTTCGACCCCACAACCTCTTGGTTAGAAGAAAACAGTCAAGCAAAAACGCATAACTTTATAATTGCTTCAAACTTCGTTCCAGCATGGTTATCAATTATTGATAGTTATGCACTGTTATGGCGCTAAGACGTAGGGGATAATGAGGAGGGGAAGGAAACAGCTTTTCGTTTCTAGAATATGAAAGTTATAATCTCAAAATACATAGCCGAAAATGCAAACCTGACGATCATAAATTTTGCAAATGTGGATGTAGCCGTGGCCCTGCATTCCACACTCGGCATAGTTTTCTTTCCAGCATTGTTGTTGTTGACAGCTACTGAGCTGGTTTTGGATTGTCTGTTAGTTACAGGGAGCAGACAGCTTTTGGTGAAAGGCACGAAGCAGGTAAGGAGCCCGTTGACACCTGTGACCACCTCGTCATCCACCATTTGCTTCAGGTAGTCCGCACTTTCATCTACCAAATTGTTCAACAGATTCGTATTTCCACCATCCAACTGTAAATCACACCAAGTGTTAGAACGTTGCGCGAGAGAACAAGTAATGCAAATTTTGGATTCGCGTGACAAGGAGCTCTACTTGTTCAACGTATATTTGTCTAGTTAGATGAAGCTTTGAGGAACAATTAAGAACCTGAGAATGGGCTAGCACAATAGGCTTTCAAGTGAGGGATGCTGTTTCGACCCATTACTGCTCCGTTTGCACAGTAGTTGCGTTTGCTTAGGCCCCATAACACAAAGGTAACACACACAAAGGTTACGAAAATTACTTCTCTCACGAGAAACGAATATGTCTATTCTAAATTGCTATATTTATTCAGTTGTTTTCCTATCAAATTATTTCCAATCAAAGCATTACATTTGCTACTATTTTATTTTCAATTTTTCAAAAACCTTTTGCTTCGGTAATCAGCAATTATAAATGCATTACCCCTGTATAGTAGACTAATGATATTTCATGCGCCAATAATCGGTGGTGCTTAGATTGAATAGCCAAAATTCGGTCTCCAAAAAAGGGTATAAGGAATAATCAAAGATCACGATATTAATAACATAGCCAGCAGATTGCCGGAAAATAGCAGCGACAGACGCCTGTGGCCTTCCATGAATTAAAACAACTAAAGGAATAAGATAGACAGATCGACCACCAGTCCTTTAATAGACCACTAGACTTTTTGGGTTATATTCGGACTGTCAATTTTATGACACATACGGTCTATGAAGAAAAAACCCAGAAAAGCTTTTCAAAATTAATATTTGAAATGAAAAACTCAAGACTAATACTCAAGAATTAGGGCATCTACGTTTGGTACTACTTTGATGCACACTATTGATCTTTAACTAGTAAAAGTTCATAAAATTTAAAGTTCCATAAGTGAGTTCAGAAGTCATTTTTTAGTGAGGTAAGTGACGCAATCGACCTAAAAACAAAAATAACGTCACGTACACAAATTTTAACTGCAAAGCAGTAGAAGTAACTGAAGTCATTGAAAAGGTCAATTCTGATATGTCAGGTCATAAGAATCATCGATGGAGACGACGAATTAAAAAAACATTGCAGCACAAGTCCTGGCGTACAATTCGAGGAATTTTCATTAACTCAACAAAAACCTGGACCCAGAACGTACTGAGTGAATTGGGAAAACAATTTTATAAATATAGCATGCAGATTGCCAGAAAATAGCCGCAATAGATTCGTAGATCTTCAGTCTAAAAAAAATAGTAACAGACAAAAAATTTGTGTTTTCCTTGAAGGCTGATCTGTTATATTTTGATTTAAAATCTGTACAAGTTATTGCCGCATCTTTTAGCTGCTCTCAAATAACCCTCATTCAGATTGATACACACCCATTTGACCTTATCTCTGAATTAAAGTAAATAAAAGTCAATTTCAAAGTGAGGAAGTTATTTTTGAGAGTGATGTAAGTCAAGTGTGACCAAAAATTTAATCACGCGAATGAACAAAAAACTCGCTCAACAAAGACCGAATAATGACGTCACGCATGCAACTCAGTTGAAATTGCATGAACGAATGAAGTGGCTGTGACGTCAAATGGTCGTAAAAAAAATCTTGACGACGAAATGAAAAAAATCAAGAGAAGGCCAATAACAGCCCCAGCTATCGCTCTGCGGCTATTAGAAAAATCAGATAAAAAACTAAAAACATACCCGGCAGATTGCTGGAAAATAGCCGCCTTTGATTCCAATAAAAATGATTGGGATTGAAAGAATAAAAGATATAGAAAAAAAAAGATTTTTGTACAAAAACATTTTTTAAAGTCCGATTTATTTTGATGGCATTTCGTAGTTGAACATACTTGTGTTTCTCAGAGAGAAGCTACAGGGGCTACTATCAATACCAATAAGCATTAGAGATGGTAACTAAGACTTAGAGGAATGACTTTCAAATAGCGGGCACCTAAAATTGGGCTTTATGGGTTTAACCCGTTTCTATTTCTGACTTCAATTTTTTATACTGACTCTGTTCATTTTGAATTGCTTTGCTGAGCAACTGATGTTCAAATTCACTTCTAGCAGAATGAGAGAAGAGAGAAACTATCCTAGAGAAGTCAAAAAGATTTCACGCAAAATGCTGAAAAAGCGGCGAAATGGTAAAGCGAAAAAAAGTTCTACGAAGTAAAAAAAAAATAGGAGCGCTATAATAGCCGTCTGAGAAGATGAGGGCGGCTATTACCTACCATCAATATAAGAAAAGGTCGACAAAACTGACTGTACAACTACCAGAAGTACATACGAAAGAAACATGGAACAATGAAATTTTCAAAATGACGAAAACTCGAGTAGAGAAAACGCGCAGCGAGTTCACATTTAAAACCTCTCGAAATGCAACCGACTAGAAAATATAAACATACCCGGCAGATTGCCGAAACATAGCCGCCGTTGATTCTCATAACTCTATTGGGATTGAAAAAAAAGAATATGAACAAAAAATAATTTTTGTATAAAAACATTTTTAAGTGCGATTTAATTTGATGTCATTTCGCAATTGAACATAATCCTGTCTCTTAGTGAGAGGCTACATGTTCTAGTATCAATATCAATAAGCATTATAGATAGTAACAAAAACTTATGAGAACAAAGTTCAAGTACCGGGCATCAAATGGGCTTTATGGGTTTATCCCGTTTCTATTTCTGACTTTGATTTTTTTATACTGACCCTCTTCATTTTGAATTGCTTTGCTAAGCAGCTGCTGTTTAAAAGGACTTTGAGCAGAATGACAGAAGAGTGAAACTAGCCTAGAGAAGTCAAAAAGATTTCACGCAAAATGTCGAAAAAGCGGCAAAATGGTAAAGCGAAAAAAAGTTCGACGAAGTAAAAAAAAAATAGGAGCGCTATAATAGCCGGCTGAGATGAGGGCGGCTATTAAAGAACAGAAAATCGATGTCAAAATGCCGCATGTGAACAAAAAACCACAACCGAGAAATAGAAATTTGGTTCAAACAAAAAAACTAGACCTAGAATGAACTATGAATGGATTGCAAAAACTATTTTAAAAATTGAAAGACAGTAAAAATCAAAAAAGAAATTGCCACAGGTGAACAAAAAACCACTAGCGAGAAAGCGAATTTTGTTCGAACGCCGTTTTCTCACTCTACTTTAAAATTAGAGCGCAAAAAATTTCAGGCCGCGAAACCACTCGCTTTTTCGCTCCACTTCCTGTTTCGGCGTGACCAAAATTACTACTCCAATTTGACTTCAAAAATCATGAAAATGTGTGAACAGATCTTAAAAAAAGACAGCGCCCCAATACAATTCAAATTCTTTGAATTGTAAAAAAAAACCACGATGCCCCAATAATAGCCGCTATCGCTTCGCTGCTATTAATCAAGCAAAAACAAAGTGACGCGTGAAATCTTTCTTCGTAAAAATGAAATCGATCGAAGCAAAAATTTAATGACACGACTAACAGGACTCAACTTTTTGCTACACACTTTCAACTATGTAAAACTTTCAAGAACGTTGCGAAGACATACTTCCGAATGGGCGGCAGATGCTACACTGTTACACGCCGATGGTCTTCCATTCGCTCGACGTCTGGGGGCCATTTGACTTCTGGATGTGTTCGATGTTCCTGTAGTGTCAGCCTCGTTCATTGAGTAATCTAATCTTTGTTTACGCGAAGAAGTGGACTCCTTTTCAGCGCGTTTCGACGCTCGCTTCGCCTCCGCCTCATTCTCCTTCTTCTGTTTCTGCGCCTTGATTGTATTCATTACTTTGATCTCCAAAAACGCAACCAAATTAGCCGCAACATGACCAAGCAACGAGAGGAATCGCCTCAACAGCTCTTCGTTGACGTGGCTCAAGTTTGCGACCACCACTTCGTAGTCTGACTCCTTGTGAACAAGATGTGCTTTCACTAACTCAAAGCACTGCATCACAATTGGAGTAACAGCACCGATCGGATCATGTGTAGCTACGAAGACAAACTTGATGGCAGCAGCTGCGAATTGCAGCCACCCCGCGCTCGTCACATTGCTCATGCCTAAAACACGACATCCATGTTCATGTGTTTTTTTTTGTAAACATAAAATTTTAAGTCGAATAGACGACGCCTACCTTGCGATAGTATTCTCGAAATGTGAGTGAAAACTTGATCGTCTCGGTCGAAAAGAAAAGATGCTCCATTTTTATCCTGAAACAGCGTTATATATTACTGTAACAAAACTTAGTACTAATTATAGAAATCAAAATAGTCGTAGAATGATAAATTGCAGCTTTTCTGAAAAATTTATTCGCGAAAACTTTTAACATAAACCGACAAATGTCGGAAGAATTGCTCTTGAACGACAGGCGAGGCAATTTTTAACATAAACCGACAAATGTCGGAAGAATTGCTCTTGAACGACAGGCGAGGCAATTTTTAACATAAACCGACAAATGTCGGAAGAATTGCTCTTGAACGACAGGCGAGGCAATTTTTAACATAAACCGACAAATGTCGGAAGAATTGCTCTTGAACGACAGGCGAGGCAATTTTTAACATAAACCGACAAATGTCGGAAGAATTGCTCTTGAACGACAGGCGAGGCAATTTAATTCAGGGGCTGTAGCCTAGATCAAATTATGGGTGCAAAAAATTTTTCCCCCGCCGGGATTCGAACCACTGCACTCCCGATCCACAGCCACAACTACTAACCACTGCGCTAAAGATCACATACCTCACTTATTCTGGGTGGCCGTCGTATTGGCCGACAGGGCGTTTAGCCGACAACTAAAAAATGAGAAATTTAGCCGACAATCTATATATTAATCGCGTGAACACATAAGGCGGCATGTTTTAGAGGCACTACTGATCGGCAAGTTGTAACAGTACTACCGAAGAGCACGGTTAAGCGGTTGCCTAATTGGGGTTAACGACCGAAAATTGTGCTTTAAGGTCATTAATCAATTAATGTTTCTAAAAGGTCATTGACCGAAAAATGTTGCAAAAAAAGGTCATTAACCGAAAAGTGTTGCCAAAAGGTCAGTGACCCAAAATATTGCTAAGAGGTCGTGTCATCTACCGAAAAAAGCCTGTTGCCGAAGTTTTTTTGTTGAAGAAGAAGACAATAATCGGTGTTTCAGTAAACAAGAACAATAGTGTCGAAAAAATCATTGGCTGATTAGTTGTTCAGAAACAGTTCTGTGACCAAAAACTTCTTCAGAGAACGGTCTGTGGCCGAAAAGCTTCTGATACTGAAAATAAAAATGATCGAAATTATGTCAAGACAAATAAGTTTTACCGAAAAAAAAACAATTGTTTTTATTAGTTCATTGTCAAAAAATTATTGATGAAAAAGGTTGTCTTGAATATTTGTGAAGGAAAAGTCGCTCACCGAAAACGTCAAGGATTAAAAGGTGGAGGATGGAAATTTGTTTTGCCACAGTTTCACTGTACGAAACTTTTTTGATACAGAAGAATTTCAGCGAACAAAATTTGTGAAGTTTAAAAGACCCAAAAGGTGACAATGATATAACCTAATTTAGGTGCCAAAAGATTATATATGACAAAACTGGGGTCTTGAAATAAATAAAAAAAAATTTAGCGCACAGTTGAGGACTTTTTCATATTAGGGGCAGTTACTAATAAATTATTGCTTACAAAACATGATAGGTATATCATTTCCTTCTTTTATATTTTCAAGGAAAGTTTTGTTGGTGGCATTAGTCAGCTCTTTAACTCAGTTCTGTGCGTGTTAACTTCGTAAAAGCATTCGCAAAGGCTCGAAAACGCTTCCTTTTTATCGGCACATTCCTCGTTTTGGGCACGTCCAACGTAATCTCATTAGAACATTCATCCTTTTTATGAGAACTGCAGTTCATCGTCTCACCCAGGACCTGTTTTCTCATCTCCTTTGAACTGTTGTATCTCTCCCTCCCTTCTTTTTCTTTCTCTATCTTTATTATTTCTGTTGTGCGATCTTCTATTTCTGCATTTCAAGTGTTTATCGAACTGTATTTTTTTATTTTGCATTCAAATTCTTGCTTTTGTTTTGCGCTTGGTCACTATCTCGCTGTTCTCGTACTTTCTCTCTCATGATTTGGGTTTCTTTCTTTTTGCTGTTCCATTTTCTTTCATTCTATCGCTTTTGTTTTTTTCTGTTTTTCTTCTTTTTTCTCATGCTCACTTTCCTTTTTCCTCCTTTCTCTGACTCTTTCTTTTTCTTTTCTTGGTTGTTTTTTTTGTTTGTTTTGTTTTCATTTTTTCTTTTGTCTGTTTTGGATTCATTTTTTTGTTTCCAATTGTTTTTCTTACGGTTGGTTCCTGATGTTCTTGTGGTTTCTGTTGTATTGTATTCTTTCTGTTTTTTCCTCTCTCATCATTTTCGAGTTTTCTTCTCTTTTTGTCTTTAACTCCCCTTTTTTCGCTTTTTGTTCGCGTTGGTTTTCTCCCCGACTCGTTTTTTTCTGATTTCCTTATCTGCTTTCTTTTTTCTGTCTTTTGGGTTTTTTCGGTTTTTTTAATCTATCTGCTCTCCGACTCATTGTATATTGCTGCTGCAATTGATTTCTCTCTTTCTCTCCCTCTTTATACCTCATCCTATCGGTTTCGAATTTTTAATGCTCTGTGAGAACGTTTTTTACTGTTGATTCGCTTAAAACTTGTCTTTCACATATTTGGCGCTCCATTTTTTTGATGTCCAAAGTAGTTTGCAGAAAAATTCATTGAATTCGCAAAAGAATCCATGTACACCAGTTATCACGAATAAGTTTTCAATGAGACTATCGATTGTTAAAGTTTCAAGATAAGATGCCTTCCGATAGCCTTCACGGACCTGCTAGTTTAAGTAAAATGAGCAATAAAACTTATTCTGAACCTGTGATTGGCCAATTTAAAACACTATTTCGTTAGCGGACAAATATACCGCAGTTTTTTCATCGACTAGTGTAACGAATGTCTATCAACTAGCGTAGCAAAGGTATTTTACCGCATCTGGCCATGCCTCGCGGGCCATGGCCATGCCTCAGCGGCCCGTGGGACTTGATATGAATCTATCACAACCGAACTACTGATTTATGGACCAATGAGACTTTTATGACCAATTGAAGTAAAATTTATGACCAATTATGATAAAACTGTCGGCTAAATTTCCCATTTTTTCCTTGTCGGCTAAACGCCCTGTCGGCCAATTTTCCTAGCACCCTTATTCTGCAACCGAATTTATATTAGCTTTACTTCAGAGCAATAGAGATCACTCAAAAATGAAGAACGAAAGCGTGAAAAAGTCACTTGAGAAGTCAAAGAATGTTCTAGAAGAAAAGCGCAAAACTGTCAAGCGAAAAATTTGCATAAAAAAGACACACGTTTATAATAATTGCTATGAACTGCGTTCAAGAGCAATTAATAAGGCACAGACGGAAAAGATTCATTTTTTCTTTTGTCTAAGGGGAATATTTGCGGGTGTGTGTATGTAATTATTTTTCGTTTGTCCTATTCAAGTCATAGATAATGGAAACAAATGCTAATTTGTGTTTTGTAAATTAGCTTAAAAAAATAAATTCCTGTCTTGTAATCAAAAGTCAAATTCATGTCATTCAATAATTTATATTGTCTTACAAGTGGCTCTCTATCACTTGGTGCCCTATTTAATACAGCCATAAACATTTTCTATCATTAATCTCATGACAATCTGATTGGTGGAAATTTGCAGAAGGAATGTATAAATATATCCAAAAGTACTTTTTGAGATATTATTATTGCTTGATGCTCGGTTGAAAATATCTGGTTATTCTGATTGAATCTTGGCGCAAAAAAGAACGTTTTCATCGATATCACAGCACAATATAAGTATCTTGTCAATAACTAACTTGAACAAGCATGTCATTTAGTCATATCAAATTACATATTGACTAACATGTGTACGAATAGAAAGAAGAGTTATCACACTTACATCTTCAGATTCGACCAGCGTCTGGAGTGCATTTAATGCTTGAGTCGCCAGGGGCAAATTGAAACCGTGGTACCCGTCTTGAACTGATCCTTGGTTCTGGAGGGCGAAGTCCATGAGCACGTTAACATTACTCTTAACAATCTGGGTATTCTCTTTAGCTGCCATTGCAATGAGTGCCAGTGCCAATGTGCGATCACTCTCCGTGTGGGTGTCCATGTGTTTCTTAGTGAATACCTCCCAAAGGAAAGAGATCACGCGCTCGTTGATCAACTCCATTCGGATAAACTCACAAACCAAATTTTGCAGAGAAAGCCATGTCGAATGAGATCCTCCACAGTTCTCAGGCTTGGCTAGGTCCAGAAAACGTTCGCCAACTGTGCTTGGTCTAAAATACAAATTTACAACGTTTAGATTGGGAACAGTTAGAAATAAGAAGCAAAATTGACAACCTAATTTTTTCACTAAAAGAGTCAAAAAGTTCTAATTGCTTCTTAAGTTTTATTACAGAAGGTAAATTAGGGGAATTTCCCTATTAAATTGGAGAGTAAGGAATTTGGGAACCTTAATAAAAACATAGCCGGCAGATTGCCGGAATAGCTGCGAAAGAATAGACCTGCGTGCCATATAATAGAGATAGAAACAGATACAGAACTAAATTTAAAAAAAAATCGACGCCGCTGAAAAAACTAGGCTAGAAAACATTCAGCGATAAATTAATAAAGCTTGTTAAAATTCATTCCACAGAAGCCTCTTATTAGGGACCTTTGCTGCACATATGAGTTCCTTTGACCTTAAACAAATTCAAACTAAACTTAAGTTTTAAAGTGCAAAAGTCATTTTATTGAGTGAGGTAAGTCACGTATGATCAAAATCTAATCACGCAAATAACCTAAAAACTTTTGCTAAAGCGAGTGAGAAAGGACGTCACGCGCGCAAATGCCGTTAGTGAGAGGAAGAAGTCATTCAGAAAAATTGACTTTTTCAGCTTTGCTGTGTGAACAAATGTAAAACGAAAAAAAAAGAGCGTCAGATGACGAAACAAAAAACATAGCAGGACAAGTCCTGACGTACAATTCAAAGAATTTTCACTGACTAAACAGAAAACTAGACCTAGAACGGACTATGAATAGATTCGAAAAACCATTTAGAAAAAAATCCGATCCAAAAAATCGAAAAAACAGTAAAAATCAAAGTGAAATTGCCGCATGTGAACAAAAAACCACTAGCGAGAAAGCGAATTTTTGTTCAAACACCGTTTTCTCACTCTGCTTTAAATTTAGAGCGAAAAAATTTCACGCCGCAAAACCACTCGCTTTTTCGCTCCACTTCCTGTTTCGGCGTGACCAAAATCACTACTCCAATTTGACTTCAAAAATCATGAAAATGTGTGAACAGATCTTAAAAAAAAGACAGCGCCCCAATACAATTCAAATTCTTTGAATTGTAAAAATCAAGAGCACCGCAATATAGCTCCGCTGAGCTTACAGCTTCGCAGCTATAAAAAAACAGCGCCCCAATACAATTCAAATTCTTTGAATTGTAAAAAACCAAGAGCACTGCAATATAGCTTCGCTCAGCTTATAGCTTCGCAGCTATAATAACACACTGCCTTTGAACATTAATCCATAGTTCCCTGGCTTTGTTGGCTTATACCGTTTGTTTTGAATAATTTTAAATACCATTTAGTTGAAACTGTGAGTAATGTAGTCAAAGTGAACGTGGAAGACGGGACTCATGTAGTACGACATCAAAAGGTAAAAGGATACAAACACACATAGCAAGATCAGTCCTGACATGCACATCAAAATAGAAGTCAAATTGCCGCTAGCGCAAAAGCAAATTTGTGTTCAGGCACCGTTTTCTCACTACTTTAAAATTAGAATGAACAAATTTTAGGCAGCAAATCCACTCCTTTTTCACTCCACTTCCTGTTTTGGCGTGACCAAAATCACTAATCCAATTTGACTTTAAAAATCAAGAAAATGTCTTTGGCAGCACGGGCCACGTCCTTACCGCCTGAACGACGTGCAGTAATGAGGATGCGGAGAGGGAATTGAAGAGGGGTGGGGTGAGTTTCAGACTTTAAGAACCGCCCTTCACACCATGATTATGCGTCTTCAGAACAGTTTCTGTGAATCGCATACTTAGAGACTAGTGAGCTGAAAGGCTCCTAAGAGAACTTAATGCCCTCTGAGAGCTAAGACAGGCTTAAATTTTGTGTATTTCGAAGAAACAAAAAAAAATCCAGTGAAAATAAAGTGCACAATGGAAATGCCTGTCACATATGCCACACATCATAATATGAGCTTTAATCGCAGTGCGAGAAATGTTTCAATTTTTTGCTTTGACAAGCCATAGTAACAATGATCAGTCCCTACTTTGATGCTTATACCAAAGATAAATTAAGAGATATTCAAAAAGTGTTCACTTTCTGTTCATATCATCTATCAAAGTGTTCATTTTTTCATTGCCTTCAAAAAAGCACAAGATTGGAAATTGTAAGGACGAAAAGAGAGCGTCAATAGGCTACCAATTACGCTACTCTCAAGTTAAATAGCACTTAAATAGTTTTAAATTTTTGCTATGTGCAACTTCCCAAAACTGAGCTCCAAATCATGACACTATACCCTCTTAGCATTAATTTTGGAAAAACTTATACTTGTAGAGAATAGTAGCGCTCTGAACAAAGATTTAATTCCCTCGATTATTCCCAATTTGGAGGACTAAAGTCAAATGGCCATACGAAAAATAGATCAAGCTCGAAAAATCTCTTAAAATACAAACAATCCACATCATTGCTACAAACTGTGCTTGAGAGCAATTAGTTAGTCTTATTATTTGTGAAAGTTTAATAGTAAAACGAGACTCGACTACACATTCCTGTAGAGTGTATTGTGTGGGAGTCACTACTGCTTCGAATGATTATCACAAATAAAATTCCGGGGAAAAATTACCTATCGTCTGCGTTGAAGTACATCCGTCTGAAGCCAGCCACGACAGCTGCCCGAGTGGCAACATCGTCACCGGCCAGCAGCCCCATCATCTGTCTCTGTCCACCTGGGGCCTCAATGGCAAACTGGGCACAGACCACTACAAAGTCCACAGCACTCGTCACATCCGAGGAGGAAGGCGAGCTCAACAGGTTGATGGCTGAGGGTATCACAAACTTAGAGTAGATCCTCTGAATCTTCACACATTTCTAAAACAAAAAGAACAAAATAGCGAACAGAGTCAAGGTCAAAACATAAATTTGATAATCTTCCTCCTGTCTTTAAGATTTCAAAAATTTTAGTTCTACGGATCAACTTGGAAGTCATTTTCAGAACTCGCGTTTCTTTATTATCTAAAAAGTCACCGGAAATCAACGTTTAGCGGCGCAAAATCGCTAAAACGCCCAAAAATAGCTTTTGATTTAAAATAACACAAAGCGCATTTAACATCCTATTCATCAGCAAGGTGTAATCATCAATTAAAATTCAGGAGCATATAAGGAAACTTCTTCATTTCCAGTTAGCTAATTTTATAAAATCTTAACTTCGGCTGATCTGAAACCTATTTCTGTCTGTATTCAGTCAGTTTATGAGTGGATTGTAGATACCAACCTGAAGAAATATAATTTTAGTCTTGTATTTCTCAACAACTTGTTCAATTTGCTCTTTGGACATGTTAACTAAGTCGTCAATGATGAGCTGCAGTTCCTCGGGTGTCTTCTCTCCCGCAGTTGAGCTGTCTTGACTTCCATCCATATTCATCATCTTGGATCTTATCGCATCTGAGTTGATTGACAGCTTGGCATAGGGAGCTAAATAGAGGCAAGCTACACTTAGAGAGTACAATAAAACAACATAACTAAAAAGCATCCAACGAAAAGATCTTAAACTACGCGTGGGATAAAACCTGAAAATTTTAGAAAAGCGTTAAAATGAAAAAAGAGCATCCCTACATTGTCTGAAAAATTCTAATTTTTCTTTAAATTTCTAATAACCGCGGTGAAGCGATGTATTTTCATTACTTGCTTCTCCAGATAAGTTAGAACACTCAGCGAACTCGCGTCCTTTAATTGAAATCTCGAAACGTCAAAATTACAGCAGTGTAATGCATACACTTATTACTAGCAACCAGGAGGATCGGTAATGTGCCTACGCACATAAAGGTCCAACCCAAATTACTTTATAACCAGCATAAAAGTTAAAATAATCACAATGAATAATACACAACCTCAGAAAATGCGTCAATTGCGTTTTCATCAAGCAGTAGATGGTAACTAAGACTTATAAAAAACAAAATACAAAAAGCTGGCATCTAAAATTGGACTTCATGCGTATGTCGTCTTAATTTTTTATTTCACTTTCCGATACTATTGGGCAATTGCTGCTCAAAACCACTTTGAGTAAAATGAGAAAAGAGTGAAACTATCCTAGATAATTGAAAAAGATTTCAAGGTAAAGCTAAGCAAATTTTTGTTCGAAGTAAAAAAAAAACATAGCAGGACAAGTCCTGAATCACAATCCAAAAATTGAATAAAATAATCACTTGGCAATTCAAATTTTTTCAGCAACGTCAAACAATGACCCTCAAAAAACCACATGATCCTATATTCCAAAAAATGTATAGACCCAATAAGAACACTATATAAAAATTGTTACTTAGCGTCCTTAGAAAGAGAACACAAAAAATTGTGAAAATCAATAAAAAATTGTCACCAAAAGGAATCCCTAATCAAACTATAGAGAAAAAATACAAGTCATAATATTTTAACAGTTACGTTAGGTGAAAAAAGGACAAAAAGAACAAGAAATGAACACCAGATTCAAAAAATCATCAAAAACAAATGGTCTCACAAATGACGTCACACTACAAGGTCAAAGAAAAGCAGCAAAAAATAAAAAAAAACGGTTTAATTTTTGAAAAAAGTGTTAAAATATAAAAACCACTGCTAGCACCTGAGTCAGTAATTAGGTTTATTTATGCCTCCTTAGCACTCGATGACAAGCGTTATTGAGAAGACTAAGTTATTAGACAATTAAATGAAAATAAAGTGCAAAAACTCGAAAATTTTCAAAAAAAAAACAATTTGTGGCAACGTCATAAAAACCATCAGCCAAGAACTGGAATAATTAATTCAATTAATTCAAGCCTCATAAGCAACCTGTGAAACCTATAAATGAGATTTACTGATAAGAAAATCGTTCCAATGAACTGAAGCCAATAATAAGATTCATTCTGCTAGATTCGGAGATGACATTTGTCATAAGAGAGACTAAGGACAAAAAAACAGGGCAAGCCTCAAATAATCACAGAAGTTAGAAAACAAAGTCTGACAAAGTAGTAAAAACTTTTAGATGTCAAATGAAACTACAACAGAGCTTCTATTAAGCCTCAATAAAGGGCTAACACGACCAGTAAACAACGAGACCAAGAAAAAGGACCATAGAAGACCTAAAACAGGTGAACTCCGAAGATTGACTATTATTTTTATTAAATAAAACAGTGTATAAGTAATCAAAATAATTCACTGCTCTTGCTGAATTCAGAAAAAATGCCTAAGCCTTAATAAAACAAAAGAATGAGCTTCTGAAAACATTAATAAAAAACAATAAAACAACAATAAGAAGTTCAAGTCAAATAGCCGCACGTAAAAATCCGCTTTCAAAATACCAAAAACTCAATGTCCAAAAAGCAATTTCTCAATGCAATTTTAAATTTAACTTGATCTGCTCTGCAAACCTACCTTTTTTCGCTCTCTTTACCACTCCAGCGTGATTAAATTCCGGAAAATAGCGGCTATTGACACCGCCACCCAGCTATAGGATTCAAACAATTACAAAAAACTACGAATTGATGACAAAAACGAAGTTAGGTAAGTCAGAAGTCGAAACTGAAACTGGAGACTCGTGTAAAACGAAGATAAATTTAAAAAAGGAGAGCGCCTAAATAATAGCCGGTGAGAGACGCACTGTCTATTAAGTAAAACATACTAGACAGATTGCCGGAAAATAGCTGCCATTGATTCCCATAACCCCAATTGGAACTAAAAGAACATAACTAAAAAAACTGATTTATTTTTAAAAAAATGCACAATAAAGTGATAAACTCCCCGGTTAGACAAACTGTTTAATGATGAGATGATACAGGGGCCAGTATCAATACCAGTAAGCATTAGTAGTTGTATCCAAGACTTATAAGAAAGCAGTTCAATTAGCAGGCATCTAAAATTGAGCTTTATGAATTTATCACGTTTCTACCATCGGTTTAGTTCTTACTCCATTCATCGTAGATTGCTTTGCTGAGAAACAGCTGTTTAGAAACATTTGGACAGAATGAGCGATGAATGAGACTAGCCTAGAGAAGTCAAAAAGATTCCAATAAACAGCGGCTAATAATTTTCCTCGCTAGGAGCAAATTTGTTCACTCCTACTTTTCTCAAAGATCTTTCGAAAAGCAGCATGAAAACACCACCACTCTCTAGTTTTGTCAGGCAACAAACAAAATCAAAGTTTAAACAAAACCTACTAATGTCGGGCGAATTGCTCTCAAACGACCGGCTGGCTTCGTCAGTAGCTAGCAAAGGTTAAGTGAGGCTAGCTTCAGATTAATTGAAGGGCGTGAGGTGAGCGCACGGGGGAGGGGTTCATCAGGGGGGGGGGCGATGAGGTAACATTGGGGAGGGGGAGGTGGGGCAACGGTGGGTGGGGTTTTTGGTTGCACGGGGCCCTTACGACCTGAACTCTATGCAGGGGTGGTGACCCGGGGGGGGGGGGGGGTAAAGTGAGAGGGGGATGATGTTCGGAGGTTGTGTGGGGGGATAAACCTCTTAGAACCGCCCTTTGGAGACTAGTGAGCTGAAAGGCTCTAAGAGCACTTAATGCGACGAGAAGTCAAATGGGTCAGACAAAAAATCGCCCAGTTAAACACATACGACATTGACTTTTTTATCCGGAAATGTGAAAATTTTCTTATAGCTAAAGCCTCAATATTTCCATCAAAACAATAAAAAGTATCAATAGTTAAAAATGGAAGTTACTGAAAATTGATTCAATTTTTCAAGGACGTTTTAACGCTTCGCAAAAGATATCCATCGGTCAAATTGTGCTTGTATAAGTTTCTAACTCCCATTTCATCGAATTTCGAGAAAATAAGCTAGTTCCGCCCAGAAAGTGCAGGCTCTCAAAACAATGACGTTGAAGGCTGATGTTTGTAACCATCGGCAGATTAAAGTTACCAGCTGATGGTTAATATAACCGAAAGATAGCCGAAATAGCTGCCAAACAGACTTAAGAGATGTGGAATATAGATAGCAACAGATACAGAATCCAATTTCCAACTCTTTCCAACTTTTTAAAGACTAAAACGTATTCACTAAGAGTTTTCAGAAAAATTTGAATATGTTATTTTATTGTGAACTCCAAGATTTATTTTTATCATTATTGATATTATATAGGAGTCCTAAAAATTTATCACAAAGTTCAGCTTAAAACTCGCCAATTAGTTAAATGAAGTCATGCACAAAAAACGTAGCAAGAGTAATGACAGCGGCAGCAGGAGAAGATCAAAAACAAAACCCACTAACGTCGGGAGTATGGCTTTCAAACGACTGGCGAGGTGGGCCAGAGGGGGATCAAACTTTTAAGACTAAAAATCGTCCTTCAAACCTTGAAATTGTCTCATCAAAACAAGAGGTGGGCCAGGTGGTCAGACTTTCAAGAATCGCCCTTCAAACCTTGAAAGTCTCTCCTCAAAACAGTTTTGGTAAATCGCATTGTTAGAGACTAGCAAAGTGTAAGGCTCTAAGAGAGCTGCTCGGCCATTAATGCCCTCTGAGCACTACTTGTTTATCCCGTTTTTGAGGACGACAAGTCAAATGGATCAGACAAAAAATCGGTCAAGCGAAAAATAGCATTAAAAAGATCACCAGACTAATATAATTGCTACAAACTTCGTTTGAGAGCAATTAAAAATGGCTCTTCTAAAGTTTGTGGCGTGAAAAAATGTAAAACAAAAAAGAGCGTCAGACGACGAAACAAAAAAACATAGCAGGACAAGTCCTGACGTACAATTCAAAGAATTTTCATTGACTAGACAAACAATTAGACCAAGAACAGACTATGAGTGAATTGGGAAAACCATTTCCAGAAAAATCAGACCAAAAAAACAAAATCAATGTCAAACTGCCGCATGTGAACAAAAAACCATAAGACAGAAATAGAAATTTGGTTCAAACAAAAAACGAGGCCTAGAATGAACTATTAATGGATTGGGAAAACCACTTAGAAAAAAAGCCGATCCAAAAAATTGAAAAAAGTAAAAATCAGAGTGAAATTGCCGCATGTAAACAAAAAACCACTACCGAGAAACCGAATTTTTGTTCAAACACCGTTTTCTCACTCTACTTTAAAATTAGAGCGAAAAAAATTCACGCCGCAAAACCACTCGCTTTTTCGCTCCATTTCCTGTTTCGGCGTGACCAAAATCATTACTCCAATTTGACTTCAAAAATCATGAAAACGTGTGAACAGATCTTAAAAAAAGACAGCGCCCCAATACAATTCAAATTCTTTGAATTGTAAAACATAGCCGGCAGATAGCCGGAATAGCTGCGAAATAGACTTGCGTGCCGTAAAATACAGATGGAAAAAGATACAGAAGTGAGTTGATAATAGTTATCGCCGCCGCCTATAAAACTTACAAGTTTATTTCAAAGGACGTTGTTTTTGGGTGCAAAAAAAAGTTTCCCTGTCGCGTCTCAAACCGGCGATCTCCGTATTAACAGCCAGTCGCCTTAACCACTCGGCTGTCCGACCATACAATCTGTTTTCTTACAATCAACTTTGTTTTAGGAACAGATTCTGTTTCTGAATGACCGCAATTTAGGTCACGCAGAAAGCGTGAAATCAAGCGCGAAAAAGCCATTTAAGCAGTGACGAGACAGAATGTTCTAGAACAAATGTAAAACGAAAATAAAGCGTCAGACGACGAAACAAAAAAAAACCAAGAGCACCGCAATATAGCTACGCTCAGCTTACAGCTTCGCAGCTATAAAAACTAAACCAAGATCACCGCAATATAGCTACGCTCAGCTCACAGCTTTAAAAAACAAGTGGTCCAGGTCAGAAGCTCTGATACTGATAGAGTTGAAGTGAAGACATACCAATATAGACTGCTTTGAGCAGATCGTGAAGAACGTTCAGTTTGGCTTCTTTGACAGCTGCTCTTAGAGTGGTATTGTTATGGCTTGTAGATTCGTCCAGGTAGGAGTTCTCTTTGTTGCCCAAGAGAGGGTAATTTGCAGCTGCCACAAACAGAGGACAAGATGGGAATTCCTCCTTAGTCTTCTCTATACCCTCAATAGCTTCCAAGAAAGCACCCGTTTCCAAATTGTTACGTACTGTCCCCAGCATTCTACAACATACAATCTCGATTTTAAGTGAACACACATAAGCGTCTCAAATATGAAGCTTTTATTGCAAGTTTCAACAGATAACTTCACAGTTGCAAGAATCTGCAGTGAGCAGTTTCACTTGATAGGCATTTTGTCTTTCATACAGTGAAAACGGTAACGGATAGCAACGATTATTTGCCTATACTTTTGATGATATCTCGAGCAAATGATTATATTTTCTATCCACTGCTGTCATTTGGAAGCAACCTATCATCTATAAACTACCAGATAAACCTTAAATCACAGATCGTAAAAAACTTACCAGTGGAGTTTATTACACGATGCACTGCCCAATATCACGCTTAGAATTGAGCTCCGTCAAATTTAAAATCTGTTTCTTCCTATTTATTTAAATTTGATATATAATATAAAGTGCTTGACACACTTCTGAAACTTATTTCTTTCAAAAATAGCCAAAACCAACTTTACAGAAATGGAATACTTACATGGTGAGTTTGTCCACCTTTTCTAATTCCTCCGCTTCCGCGTTTTCCGTTTCCTCCGTACAGGTGGTGTCCATGTTGCTGTTGGTCGTCTCTTCTTCCCTGTTTCCATTTTCACCAGGTTCCCTTTTCACTTTATCTGGCTTCTTGTTCACATACTTGACCAAAACTTTCACAATATTACCCGATATCTCGTCCCATTTCTTCTCCGCGTCTTCTCGAGTCATTACTACACAAAAATTGAAAGCTATCAGTATTTAACAATTAGTTTTTGGTATTTTAATATTCAATTGATAATTTTCTAATGTGAGAGCTAAGAAAAAACAAATCAGCTCACTTTTAGATTGCTGAACATCTTGACTGGCTGCTTCAAGTATCTGGCCCAGAGCTCTTTTTTCACCACCCAACAGTGCCTCGAACTGCATCCGCGTGAACTAAAATAAAACTCCATTTTGATATCAGTTAGCAAACGGAGTTCATTATATTTTTCATCTAATTTATCACCTAAAATAATATGATTGTTTCACCACGAACTACTCACGTGACCCAAAACACCAAAAAAACGAGTAAAACAAAGGCAAAAACAATAAAATATACAAAATTCACTCATTTGTTTCAGTAAAAGACAGGCCGAGAAAAAATTCAAGGGTCTCCCCTTAATTAGAGGATCCATTAATTAGCTTCTGCTTAACATTGAAACGAGAAAAACTGTTCTGCAATCGCAGAACACAAAAGTCACAAAAACTCAAAACAGACAGAAAGCTGAGTCAGTATAATCAGTTATTGTTGACAAAAATAGCATAAGAAAAATAGCTATAATATGAATGGGTAGTTTTGCAAACATGCCAGAACAAAACAAAATTCTACTGTCTCGGACGGAAAACTTTTCGCAGACTGTTGAAAAGCAGAAAAAGAAAAAAATCCGTTTATCAAACATCTAATACGGCAAATGTAGCTCAAAATTGCTTCAAAAAGTATTTTAATAAAAGATCAATTTTGTTTCCAAAGGTCCACACTGGTTAAAATGCGCATCAAAACCCCCTTTAGAGGAAAGCATAGCCGGCAGATTGCCGGAATAGCTGAGAAAGAATAGACCTTTCTTCCGTATAATAGAGATGGAAACAGAGACAGATCTAAATTGAAAAAAAAATCGACGCCGCTCAAAAAGATAGGTAAAAACCATCCAGCGATAAATTAATAAAGCTTGTTAAAATTCATTCCGCAGAAGCCTCTTATTAGGGACCTTTACTGCACATATGAGTTCCTTTGACCTCAAACAAATTCAAATTAAACTTAAGTTTTAAAGTGCAAAAGTCATTTTATTGAGTGAGGTAAGTCACTTGTGATCAGAATCCAATCACGCAAAATTTTTGCTAGAGAGAGTGACAAATGACATCACGCGCGCAAATGCCGTTAGTTAGAGGAAGAAGTCATTCAGAAAATTTGACTTTTTCAGCTTTGCTGTGTGAACAAATGAAAAACGAAAAAGAGCGTCAGACGACGAAACAAAAAACCAAGAGCAACGCAATATAGCTCTGCTCAGCTTACAGCTTCGCACCTACAAAAAGAGATCGAACCAGATTATATATCTTTAAACGATTCGGCATCAACAAAATCGATGGTCTCGCTTCTGTGTTCTTCAGCATCGTTCAGGAACAAGAAAAATAAATTTCTTTAACGTGCGGCATTGACTTTTACATTCTGTTTTACAACAGCTAGACAAATAGAAAAAATAGACTTACCTCCTCTTGAGTAGTAAAGAAACCAGACCTCAAATACAGACTAAATTGTTTGGATTGTAAATTAGGAGAACAACTATATTGATCATTGGGCGAAAAATGCTAAATATTGTTGCAAATTGAATAAACATAAACCCAACGTCGGAAAATTGCTCTCGAATGACAAGAGGCGCAATTTAATTCAAGAGCAGTAGCCTAGATAATTCTTATTTATGGGTGCGCAAACATCACCAAAAGGTAGGATTCGAACCCCGATATTCTGAGTCTGATTCCGTCACCTCGATGAAGGTATTAACCACTCGGCTATCAGGGCCTTCTTATCGACTCTCTAAAAGTCGGTTTTGTTTGACAACAGACATTATTTTGCAGTGCGAACAATTGAAATCACTCAAAAATCAAGAAAAGCGTGAAAGTCACTTGAGAAGTCAAAGATTATTCTAGAAAAGCGCATAACGGTCAAGCGATAAATTTGCATTGAAAAGACACACAGGTTTACAATAATTAATCCTCATTCGAGAGCATTTAATAAGAGAAAAGAGGAAAAATCAACAAGAAGTCAAATAATGCTCTAGAATAAAAGCGCAAAAAAGGTCAGAAAAAAATTTTGATTGGAACACTATGAAACACGTTTACAATGACTGCTCCAAAATTTGTTCGGGAGCAATTAAAATTTATCTCTATCAGCAAAACTGCAATTGCAGAGAACCAGTATAAAGTAGAAACAAAATTTGCCATCACTTTAGGTTAAGACCAATTTTCCTCGAAAATTTTTGGAAAATTAGTGGCAACAACTTAGGGCTAAATAATCTTACATTCCTCTTATTTTGAATGTAAAAGAAAAACATAAGCATTATGATATGCAATTTTACAATGTTTAGGAAAATTGAACAAGAATTGAAGAAGAAATACAGAAAAGAACATAGTGAAAATCAGCCAATGTTTGAAAAAATTTGAACCCCAAAAACTCGAAAAAGAGGCAAATCGAAATCAATTCAATTATTCTACAGCAGACTTTCTAATAATACCACTCATATTTTCGCTAGATAAACATATCGACGGGCCAAAAACGAATGATCAAAAAAACAGTTGTTAGTTCGGTTTCATTATTTCATCGCCAACTAGTCCGTCTATCATAACAGCTTGTAACAAAAATGGGGCAATCTTATTAAAACATAACCGACTAACGTCAGACGAATTGCTCTCAAATGACCGGCGAGCGGTTGGTTTCGTCAGGCGCTAGCTACGGTTTAGTGAGGTTGGCTTTAGCTTGAATGTGAAGAGGCGTGAGGTGAGCGCAGTGGGGGGCAACAGTGGTGGGTGTGTGGGCAACAGAGGGGGGGGGCAACGGTGTGAGGGTTTTTTGGCTGCATGGCCACCTACGGACTAAACGATGCGCAAGGGTGGGGATTGGACGGGGGGTGAAGTGAGAGGGGCACTGACGGGGGGGGGGGGGGGGGTCAACCTCTAAATACCGCCCTTCACACCAAAAGTAGTATAAAACTCTAAAACAGTCTCTGTGAATCGCATACTGGGGGACTAGTGAGCTGAAAGGCTCTAAGAGCACATAAACTGGCCATTGTGAGTCTTTTTAATAATTGGGTTGGTATAAGGTGTGAAATCGCACCAAAATTCGTTCAGTTTTCTGGTCATACGCTCTTTGCTTATATTGTTATCTATGCGGTATTTGCCATTATTTCACTCATTTTCGCAAAGAATACAAGAAACATAGCCTGCAGATTGCCGGAAAAGAGCCGCGATAGACGCTTGTGGCCTTCCATGAATTGAAATAACTAATCAAATAAGACAGATTGACCACCAGTCCTTTAATAGACAACTAGACTTTTTGGTTAGATTCGGACTGTCATTTTATGATATACGCTCTATAAGGAAAAATCCCTAATGGAGCTTTTTCAAAAACAATATTTGAAATCAAAAACTCAAGACTCTAATACTCAAGAATTAGGGCATATACGTTTGGCACTAATTAGATGCTCTCTACTGACCTTTAACTAGTAAATACTCATAAAATTTAGAGTTCATAAAGCGAGTTCAGAAGTCACTTTTTAAGTTAGCTGAGTCACGCAATTGACCTAAAAGCAGAAAAAATGACGTCAGGCACACAAATTTAACTGCAGCGCAAAAGTCAATTCCAAGAAGTCAGGTCGCAAGAATCATCGAAGGAGACGACGAATTGAAAAAACATAGCACGACAAGTCTTGACCTAAAATTCAAAGAATTTTCATTGACTAAACAAAAAACTAGATATGGAACGGAATATGAGTGAATTGGGAAAAACCATTTCTAAAAAAATCAGACCAAAAAAACAATGTCAAAATGCCGCTAGCGAGAAAAAACCACTAGCTAGAAATGTAAATTTGATTGTAAAAAAAACTAGGCCGAGAATGAACTATGAATGGATTGGAAAACCATTTAGAAAATAATTCAATCCAAAAAACTGAAAAAACACTAAAAACCAAAGTGAAATTGCCGCATGTGAACAAAAAACCACTAGCGAGAAAGCGATTTTTTTTTCAAACACTTTTTTCTCACTCTAGTTTAAAATTAGAACGAAAATATTCACGCCGAAAAACCACTCGCTTTTTCGCTCCATTTCCTGTTTCGGCGTGACCAAAATCACTACTCCAATTTGACTTCAAATGTCATGAAAACGTGTGAACAGATCTTATAAAAAAACAGCCGGAAGAATTCCGGAAACGACTCGAAGGACAAAATTGCCCATACTTATGACTAAACAACTAGAACAACTATTGTTAACCTTGAACCGCCGAAAATGCCATAAAAAATTTAAGGAAGAATAGAAACGGGATTCAAAAACAAATTGAACAAAAAAAACTACAAAACTTGAGTTTTTTAGTACAAGGAAACATAAAGCCGAGTAAAGTTCCTTTGTAATTAGAGCAGTGAAAAACTCGCAAAACAATGGGCAAGTCATAATAGGCTAAGAAACTTGTCTAAGATTTTAAAAAAAGAAAAACTGCAAAAAAAAGAAAAATGGTTTAAAATTTCTCAATTTTTCTGTCAATTTTCCTAGGAAAAAAATGATTTATACCAGTAAAACTTTAGTCAATTGGTATCTGAATATTCCTTAGGTAACAAGCTTCTATTCAAATCACACTTAAAGCATTAAAACAAAAGAACAGGAAAAAAATCATTAAATTTCGTCTAAAAATCAACAAAACTGATCAAAAACCTCCAAATTAGCAATTAACTCAAATTAACTACTTGAAACCTTCAATTCCTATCAAAACAAGCCTAAAACTAATACAATATCATAATCAAACCTCATAACCACCAAAAGTTGCAAAAACTGCTTTTAAAAGCCGCACGTGAACAAAAAAAAACACTTTTTTTCGCTCCGCTCTTCACTTTTGTTCAGCACCAAAATCACTCCAAATTTTTTCACGCGTTTTATTCCCGCTTCAAAAATCACTCCAATAAAATTGATTAAAAAAGGACTTCTCCAACACTCCTCTTCGAGTCGTAAAAAAGACAGCGCCCCAATACAATTCAAATTCTTTGAATTTAAAAAAACACGATATCCCCAATAATAGCCGCTATCGCTTCGCGGCTATTAAAGAAGATAGTTAGATAGAGTTGGAACTTACTCTGAATGCGTAAGGGTAGAACATGACGAAGTAGGTGACGAATTGTATCACGTTCTTTCTCACAGTGGATGACATATCATCTAACGAGGGCGCCACAAACTGAAGCATGTCTACCGCAGTGCTCACTGGAATCACCATCTCGCGAATTAACACATTCAATGTTGCTACAGCACGAGCACGTACATTGGCATGGACATCGTGTACGTGGTACTGCAGCTCGTCCAACAGTTCGTCTCTCGATTTTCGCTGTTGTTCCGTCAGGCAGTTGGTTTCCTCTGGGTCATTTGCTCCAGCATTCGCTGGCACAGTAGGGTCTTGAGTCTTCTTTCTGAATGCATACAGCAACACTTCTCCGCTGATTGAGCAGAGCGCCATGCGGAAGCTGTATGACTAAACACACTATTTCATTATTACAAACATAAGGGTGGCAGTAAAATTAAATTCGAAAAAAAAAATCAACATAACAATTGAGTGTCAATATTTCAACCTGCAATCTGCAGGTCAATGCTTTGAAACTTTAAACATAAGCTATAAGAAATGGACACCTAAGCCGACTCGATAAGCTGAATCAAAGAGTAAAAGGCACTGAGTGGTATTAGTCATTGGCAGTAACATCGCAGAACAACATCGTTGCAAACCGAAACAGTTAACAAATGGTATAAATCTCTGTTGACGAACGATATCATTCACTAAATACGTGATAGATAAATAAGTGAGGTACACTTTACGTGTCAATTTTGGTAATAACCTGCGTTCTTGTACGGGTGCTCTTGGTAACAAAATCAAGAAACTCTCGGTTACAAAATCAAGAAAGAAGAGAATGCAGGATCCAGGAAACAATTCCCGGTATCATGAGGGGGATAAAAATAGACCACCTACTTCTTCCTGGAAGTGTGGCATAAGGAAGCAGAACCACTTGAAGAAGAGGTGAGGCAGGCGAGGTGCAAGAAGGGAGAGGTAAGTGGCCAAGTTTCTGGTCGACTCAGAGTCTTGTGCAAATTCTCCCGCATCTGAGGATCCAATATCACTGAAAACACACACATCTAGCCTCAACAAAACAGCACCACCGGAACCTTGCGAGTTTGAAATGATCAAGTAAACAGCTAGTATAGATATATGTATTGTTTCGTATTAATGAAAAGAAACGACACAGGGTTGCATGACAATTTACCCAATTCCATTTTACCCTACGCCATTTTACCCAACCTGCCATTTTACCCAATGCCATTTTACCCAATACCAACTTACCCAATGCTCTCTGATCTTTCGTTCAATTATCCGATTACAATTTAGCAGTTGCTATTACAAGGATGATTTAAAATATTTATGTGGCCAATATAATCCCAGGTTCGGTTGTGATAGTTTCATATCAAGTCCATCGGGCCATTTAATTATATAATTGGCTAATCCCATGTTCGGTTGTGATAGTTTCATATCAAGTCCCACGGGCCATTTATATTAGTCGGCTAAATAGTCGCTCTGGTGAATTCAGCAATAGGTAAATTGGGTAAGATGGCATTGTCTAAAATGGCAGGTTGGGTTAAATGACATTGGGTATATTTTTCATGCTGTATTGTGGAAATAATGTCCTTATATTTATACAATCTTGTTCCCACGTCAATAATTTTGCTTTATCGCCATTCTTGGAAACTTTTGCGCCTCATCAAGTCCCAATGTCACCAATAATTCCCTAATAATTTTACAGAGCGGCGAAGATCTTTTCATTAAACTTATAATAATAACTGATTCAAAATAATAATAACTGATTTATTTCCTGCCTATTTTCACCACTAGCAGATTCACGCCCCATCATTTAACCCTATTAGTTTGGCGCTTCCCAGGCAAAGTTCTGACAATTTCTTTGACCCGCGAATCTATTAACTTATTTAATACAACCTAAAGAGTCGTGGTAAACTCATCTATGAAGCCGGTAGGACTAACCGCAGAATCTCGACGAATAGCTGAGAGTGGCAGTAGCTCTGAACGAGAGTGATAGTGACCTCAGCGACCATTGACACTGACTTCTCACTGCTCTTCAGCACATTCACAATCTTTGAGGCCACAACTAAATATCACTAAAGCTTCAATTGGTGCTAGGAAAATTGGTCGACAGGGCGTTTTAGCCGACAAGGAAAAATGAGAAATTTTGCCGACAGTTTTATCATAATTGGTCAAAAAAAAATCATAATCGGAGGTTGCGACCACGAATTGACCTTCGTTACGTTAGTTGATTAAAAAAAACTGCGGTATATATGTCCGCTTACGTAATAGTCTTTTAAATTGGCCTATCACAGCTTCAGAATAAAATTTATCGCTCATTTTGCTTAAATTGTCGGCTGATTTTTTTCATTTTCTGGTTGGCGGCTTAACGCCCAATACGGCGGCCACCGCTTCAATTTTTCATAAATTACGCGCAGGTACCATAGTTCAAAACGTTCACACACAGAGCCAAACATCAAATTAATATCTGATTTATTTCCTGCCTCTTTTCACCACCAGCAGTTTCACGCCCTATCATTTAACCCTATTAGTTTAGCACTTCATTATTTCACCCCATTTATATTTTTTAACTTATTTGGTACAATTATATTCAAAATTAGAAATGCGTAGGATTTGGGGAAACCGTTTTAGGGCAAAGCTTTCGCGGGGTTAAATGATGTAAGAGAGAGGATGTTACTTTAAAAATGAGGGTTAAATAAAAGGCAGTAAAAGGAAGCAGAACCCTCCAACTCAATTTGGCTCTTTTCAGTTATCCCCCCATCTTATATAGCCAGTCTATTTGCACCCCCCAAATAAGCTCTTTTTGGTCCTTGAGATCCCTTATTTTAGTCATAATAAATTGCCGGTATCGGTAGACGAATAGCTGAATTTTTGTTTCCAGTTGTCAAAAAAATTAGTGCCATAAACCTATTCCTATGAAAGAAAAGCGCAAAAACATTTAAAACACGTATTATTCTTTGTCTGCTTATATTATAAGTAAAGTACAATTACCGTATACGTCTTAATTTCAAAACTAAAAAGTAAATGCTGTTTGTATATAATTGTGAATGCAAGTGTATGAAATGCAAACAATATGCTATTAAATGCGTTTAAGTGGGGGTGCAAATGGACGTGGGGAGGAGCGTGCAAATGGGCGTGGAGGTGCAATACCAGAAGAGAGCCCTCAATTCAACAGCCGACAAGTCAGAGTGATTAACTTAGGCAAGAAGAGGTCAATAGATCAAAGGACAGTTGATCGAAAGCAAAAATTGGGACAATAGATCGAAAAGAAAATGGCCAATCAGGTGAGCGCAAAGTAAGCCGGAGTAAAAGTAAGACATAAAAGCACGCCGAAAAATATGTAATAGTAATGTAATCTAGCAGAAATAATACGTTGTTAATCGTTACAATCATCACTGCGCATAGTATTATAGTGCATAATGTATTCCAATGCACCAAACAAACAAAAATAAATCAATTTTTAAACATCTAGTGGGTACGGGCATCAGCGGACCGCTGTCCACGGCCATGCCTCTCATCAATACAATCCGGAAACCGCAGGCCAGATATCGCGGCGACGCAGCGACGCGCGCCCACTGACCCGTCAAGGGCAATTTAAAATACGGGTGTCCCAAAAGTTTCCGGCTTACTTAACCTCATTTTCAAAATTCGGCTTTCAAAGCAAATTATTGAACAAATTATTTTCAAAACAAATTATTGAACAAATTATTTTAAATAATTTCTTCTGTTGTGATAGATTCATATCAAGTCACCAAGGCCGCTAAGGAATGGCCATGGCTCAGGAGTCATGGCCAAATGCGGCAATTTCACGTCAGCTTGCAAATAACACTTAATTTCAGCCAATGAGAATAGAGAATAATTTTCTAATGGTTGTCGATCTATTGTCCTTTCGACTTATTGTCCCGTCACCGATGAAAAGACACTTAGAGAAGACAGTTAACGGGTCCAAGGAGACCTAAGCATTCCTACCAAAAAATCGAAGGTACCAAACTATCATAATTTAATTTGATGCTTTTTCTGCTCAATTCATAAAACAAAATTGAATTTACTCAGGCTCAATAAAACATGAACAAATCCGAATTGAATGAACAAATCCGATTTGATTTGTGGGGTGAAAAATATCTTCAAGCAGTTTTCACCTCACAAATTCTGGCGCAAAAACTAACTAAATAAACTTTGATTGGTAATTTAACAAGCAATTCTTTATCCAGCTAATTTTCAATAAACCGAACGAAATTTATGTGAACGAACATCAAGCGCTTCAAGGGACCTGATTGTACGCTTTCTTAACATCAAAAATGATAAGATATTAGGAATAAGGAAACAAAGCTGTCAGATTGCCAGAAAATAGCCGCAATGGCTTTGTAGATCTGAAGTCTCAAAAAGATAGTAACAGACAAAAAATTTCCTTTTACTAAATAGTGAGATAATAAATTTTGATTAAGGATTTGTATAAGTTATTGCTGCCTCTATTAGCTGCTCTCAAATAAATTTCATTTAGAGTGACACACATTCACTTGACTATCTCTTTGAATTAAAGAAATGTGAATTTAAGAGTGAGGAAGTCATTTTTGAGAGTGAGGTGAGTCACATTTGACCAAAACTTGATGACACGAATGAACAAGAACTCTCTTCACTAGGAGTGAAAAATGACGTCACACACGCAATTCAGTTGAAATTGCATGACCGAATGAACAAAAAGCAGATTTGAAGTGATTATGACGTCATATCGTCGTAAAAAACTTCACGACGAAACAAAAAACATAGCAGTACTAGTACTGAATTACAATTCAAAAAACAACAGCACAGAAAAAAACAGCCTCCTAAAAACAACACCCTCCGTTTACAAACAAAACAAATACCAAGAGGTCCACGAAAGTAAACAAAACAACAAAAATAAAATTAACCATTTAATTTCTTTCAGAGTTAGTGCTACCGAAGATATTTTTCCCAACATCCACCCCAAATAACTTTTCACAATGGGAGTATGAACAAAAAATGTCAACTTTGGAGAAAACCAATGCAGACAAAATAAAAGGGCGAAACAACCAACAATTTTTTTTAAAAAAGATCCCTATGAAAGCCATTAAAAGTAAGTTAAAGAGACACGCAACAAAACCTTGAATTCTTCAGAATCTATTGCACTCTCCATCAATAGAAAGAATATTTCATCTTTAATGAAAACACTTGGGGCACCGCTAAACAAAAGCAGCAACAAAAGCAGGCCAAAATCAAAAGCTCAAAATAGTGGAAAATAAATGGTGTCGGAGTCAAGTAAATCATAAGCGAAAACCATCAAAAGTTAAAACGATTCACTTACGCCTAGAAGGAAAGCAAATAAGACCCATTTAAGTCTGACGCTAACCAACAGGACACCGAAAAACAATTAAAAAACGGTCGTATTCCATAAAAAATCTCAAATAATTTCTGGAGCACGTCGTGTCAAAGTCGTTTAAAAGCTTCAGCATTGAATTTCAAAAACTAGAAAAACTCCAACAAGCCTGTTAAAAAGCCAATGAGATGTATCATTAGTGGCATTAAGTAACAAAACAATAAACTACAAAAAAGTGCAAAAGCCGAAAAAGAAAATTTTCAAAAGCAAGTGATGACAAAGCCCTGAAATTGATCTAAAAGGGGTAAACATAAGAGAGCCACGTAGAACTGTTCATATTGAGACTACGTCACAAAGTAGTGAATGAAAACAGTGATATTAAAAAGCCTTTAAATTGATCAAAATGTGACTCAAGAGAGCCACGTAGAGCTGTTCATACTGAGACTACGTAACAAAGTAATGAAAACAGTTTGATATTAAAAAGCCTTTGTATTGATCAAAATAGGACTCATAAGAGGGCCATGTAGAGCTGTTCATACAGACTACGTCACAGTGCAGTGAAAACAGTTTGATGTCAAAAAGCCTTTAAATTGAGCAAAATGTGACTCACAAGAGAGCCACGCAGAGCTGTTCATACTGAGACTTCGTCACACACCACAAAACGATCTACAAAAGATATATAAATTCAATAACATTGCCAAAAGGTTCCGAAAACTGTTAGTGCCAATGTCATTAAAACCATTTCTTTAAACTCAAATCAATTCTTTAATTTAAACATGCTTCAATAGAGCTACTCAGACCTATCATTGACGTGACAAATTATAAAAACAAAAAACGACTAAAACAGTCAACATCCAAAAAATGACGTTTGTTTCATAAAGAAATAGCCTCAAAGTCTTCGAAAACTATTAGTTACCTTTCGAGAGTTTCAGACAATGAAAAATATTAATTAATAGAGCATACGTATTACCTTTCAAAAGTATTTGTGCAGAAAATGAAAACAAAAAAAAACAAGTCAAATCCCCGCAACGTGAAAAAAATAGGCGCTCGAAAACAGAAACACCATTAACTCACTTCGCTTTAAAACCGTGGGTGCACGGGTGGGCTGAAGGGGGTGCAACAGTAGGGGCGGGGGTTCTTCAACCTCTAAGAACCGCCCTTCACACTAAGTATGTCTCCAAAAACAATTTGTGAATCGCATACTTGGAGTCTAATGAGCACTTAATGCCCACTGGGCGCAACCTGTTATCCCGTTTCTGAGGACGAAAAGTCAAATGGGTCAGATGATAAATCTGTCAAGTGAAAAATCGCACTAAAAAGACCGACAGGACTAATATAATTGCTGAAACGTCGTTCGAGAGCAATTAAAAAGGGGGAACAGATCTTAAGACAGCACACCAATACAATTCAATTCTTTGAACTTTAAAAACAAAGAGAAGGCCAATAATAGCCTCAGCTATCGCTGTGCGGCCATTAAAAAATAAAATATTACCACACTTACCGTTGAGGTGCTGAGGTGAGCCGGTAATTATTTTCGAGACCAGTTCACCAATCACATTTTTGTTGTTCTGCGTCTGACTTCTGACACCGTCTGGACTTTCGAGGCACTTCATCACCACTTTCAGTACCGCACTAAAAATTTAAATCATTGGTAAATAGTTCAGTCAATATAAATAAACTAAAGGGTGAATCTACCAGTGAAGCCATCATAAATTCGATTTTTTCTACGACTAATGGCCTTTCACTGCGTAATAATGATCTTTTCAGCAACGAAAATACGTGTTGTTTGAATCGCTATTCTGTTTTGAAAAATTAAAAGCGAAATTGATTAATTTTTCAAAGGTTTCGGCCTTCTATTCAACACAGCCCACGTATCAAATAAAATCTGCAAAAAAATACCGAAAAAAACCTTTAGTAAAACCAGAAAAACCTATAGAGCTATTGATAGATGATAGAACATATGCCTCTAAAACTAACTTTGCGCTGTAATTTATTTTGACTCTCATATAATATCGAATAAATCACCAACGTCTGTCAATTAATTCAGTTGTTTAAAAGTAGATTTTTGGAAGCAATTAGTTTTACTTAAATAGATCATACGCTAAGAAAAAAATTGAATGTTAACTTACAAACCATATAACCCTACGACGCCTTAAACGAACCAATGGTTCGTACTCTATAAAATTAGTCCCATGAATATCATTATATCCTTGAAATCCATTGCAAATAATTTGGGAATCCTTCCCTAAAACATTTCAAGTAAAAAAAAATAACAAAAGGCCACAAAATCCAGTGAACAAAATACTCGATCCAATAAGCGTCAAGAAAGAAGTGGGCACTCAGTTCATATCAGGAATGAATCAGAAAGCTGATTTCATGTTAGCGGGGCATCACAGATTCTAAAAAAATCGGCGGCGAAAACCAAGAGCAGGTTACTAATAGCTACGCTCAGCTATCGCAGCTATGCAATAAAATTCCAAAAATACCCAACGAAGCTCATTGTAAGCCGTCTTCAAAACCACTAAAAACAGAGGTTAAAACGTCATACATGAAGACAAATAAACCTGCAATTGCCATACACCAAAATTTGTTAAATCTTCTATTATATAATAATAAAGAGCTACAAGGAAAATCACTCCAATTTCGCATCTAAAAGTTTTATAAACATAACCTACTAACATCAGACGATTGCTCTCAAACGATTTACGTTTTTTTAAATTCGGCTTTTTTGTATTTGTTAGCTGTCGATCAGGGAGCTTATCTTTACTGGGCGAGGGGTCTAAAAGGTGAGGACGAACTTAAACCACTTACAATTTCCCTTTATACAGTGACATTACGCCCTCTCAGTTTTGTATGTTCGTATTCGTGGAGAGGGGAGACTACTTAGGGAGTGTTGGCTCGTTGAGTGGGTCAAGCAACCACCCTTGACTACGAATTTATGTCTCCGTAACCGTTTCGTTAAATCGATTACTTAGAGATCTGTAAGACTTAGAGAGAAGTGCTCGGCAACTTAATGCCCTTGGTCTTAACTAATTTACAACGTTTCTCAAGACAAAAATTTGGTGGTCGGATGAAAACTATCAGACAAAAATTGGTGGTTCAAAAAATCGCGAAAAAGACCAGCTGCACTAACATGATATCCTCGCTATCGCTCCTCAGCTACTAATAAACAACATAGCTGGCAGATAGCAGCAAAAGTACGACCGAAAAAAACTAATTAACAAAGTACGACCGAAAATAAAACCAAACTAGATGTCTCAACTTGTTTCTTAACTTAAGTTTTGTTTTTAGACGCTGCTTCCAAATAACTTTTAATTATATTGAGGTATCCTAATTTGAAAGTGCTCAAATTAAAGTATTTTAAGTATTTATTTGAGAGGGAGAAAAGTAATTTAGAGAGTGGGGAAAGTATTAGTGAAAAAAATTATTCACTTGCCTGAACGAAAAAATCTCTCCAATAAGAGTGAAAAATGCCATCACACACGCAACGCAAAAAAATAATTAGGAATGAACGAAAGCTGATTTAAAGTGAACAAGACGTTATATGGTCGTAATAAATATCTTACCAAGAGGAGGCCAATAAAATAGCTCGATATCGCATCTATTAAACATAACATACTAACGTTGGGCGAATCACCCTCAAATGAATGGGCGTGTGTCGTTTTGCCACTAGCTCTGCATTGACTGAGGCTTGCTGAAGCTTAACAGCGAGTGAACACAGTGAAAACGGTTATCAGGGGGAGGGGTGTTGAGCTGAGTGAGTGAGTGAGGAGGAGGAGGGGGGATGGGGGTGAAATTGGGGAAAATTTTGGGGGGGGGGTGATTACTAAAAAAAACTGCAAACCACCCCTAACACCATTATATTATGCATTACCAGCAGATTTGGTAATTTTCTCCCGCAAAGCTCTAAGAGTTCTGCTCAGCGACTCAAAGCCCTCCCTCCAAGCTTAAGCTGTTCATCCCATTTTGAGAACGAGAAGTCTAATGGTCGAGCGAATAAAAAATTAGACAAAAAGTCGGTGTTAAAATCATTACATTGAGAGAAAAAAATACCAACTGGACAAATATAATTACTACAACCTTTGTATGAGAAAAATTAATTTTCAAAAAAATTAGCTCAACTGAAAGTCAGTCAAACCATTTTCTGAGAATATCTTTTCAAAATTTCATTGCTTTTCCGAAGCTCTCTCCGAGAATCTCAAAACAAAGCTTAGGAAAACCATTCATAGCCATCCTTTCAAAGCTTACCTAATGAAGGATTCCTCAATGGCAATATCACTAGACTCTGCTGAGTCAAAATTGGACCACAATTTGGACAGATTGCGACAGCCGAACAGGTCCGCAAACTCACTCAGGGCTCGCTGCCTCTCTCCGTTCCATACGTCACTATCCACACTCTCAGACGAACCAACAGAGCTGGGTACATCTCCAGCTTTCTTCTAAAACGCAATGTTTGAGAAACCGGAGCTCCCCCCCCCCCCCCCCCCCCCCAGTGTTTTTATAACCCCCAGTTACAAATTATATGTTGTTATATAGCACGTTACTATGTAAAAAAGTAGCACGTGCGCCTGGGGGTCATAAAAGATTTATGCTCACTAAGCTGGGAGGGGGGGGGGGACCGAATAGATCCGAGAAACCTCATAAAACATCATAAATTTAATTAAAGGCAGATGACGAATTACAAAGGAAGACCGAAAAAAACCTGACAACTATATTACCAAAAATTGTGTAAAACAAAGTTGTTTCAAACACTTACAACATTTAACTTTACACAAAAAGTCAAATAAATTTATAAATTTCGGTCGTAAAAATTTGATTTCCCGACATATTTATCGCTAAAATTTACCGTTTTTTACCGCGATTTTTTATTATTACTTGGCTAAAAGTATGCAATACATAATTATTCTTTGAGTCAATACCTAATTTGGGATCTTCAATATATATATATATATATATATATATATATATATATATATATATATCCAAATGAATATTGATTTAGTATTTTGGAATGCCAGATGCAATTTAAATAATTTGCGAAGCTCGCTTAATAAAGAAAGTAAAAGACAGTTTCAAACCCTCAAAGCAGAGTATTTCAACACAGGGGCACATTTCCACTGAAACGAACAAGGGACATAGACTGCTACCCTAATTATTGCACTGGTAAATAGCCAGTAATGGCGGTACTATCAAATTTACCTAAAATGATTTGTAGAAAAAATCCACTTTAGCACACGGTGATTTCGAGTGTTGAATTTTGTGGAGGTATTACTCGAAAATGATATCTAATTAATTGGGCAACTTCCCGTAATGACCCTTCTTAGAAATCATATCCAAGACCATATTTGGTTCCTTCCCTGATAAATTCAGCGCTGGTTTATTGGCTTGTTTATCATTAAGGGTTAAATTTATTACGACACCTTTGCGGAAGAACTATGAATGATGCCCGTTCTAATTAACTTACTTTTCTTCGTTTTCCAGGTTGTGCAATCGAGGCTGTGATTGCTTGCGAGGCAGTCTGGTCCTCGTAGAAACTCATCAACTCCGTCAATATGTAAGTGACCATTTTGATTCCAGTCCTCAACGTAGTCAACTCTACGTCACTCACCCCCTCTGCAAATCCTGAACTTGATATCAGTCTGATTGCCTTGGACAGAGCTGCAACAAAAGAGTTTTCCGTTTCTCATGCAATAACGAATTTTGAAGTTATCACTGAGTCCGCAATAATAAAATTTACGGTTTTCTCTTTTTGTACATCCCTAATTTATTCATCCACGCTTTATTCAGCCGTTGTCATTTAACCTCAGAATTAATTCGTATAATTTAACAATTAGCCGCCAAAATTGGGGATATGTAAGGCGGAATAATAAGTCAGGGGAAATGTTTATGGATGAGTTTCGGGGTGAAATGGCTTTTGTTAACATTCTTTAAATGTCTTTTTGCAATTCAACCTAAAAACTGCTATAATGCACGAGTTCAGATATGTTTTTGGAAAATGACGGGCTGAATAATCAGGTTTCTCAGTCTTTTGCACTTTTCATTTCGTTTTTTCTTCACACAATTTGAAATCGAACTAACCTTCCATACAGCTCTGCCAAGCCAGATCGACCACGTTTACATTCAATTTGCTCGCTTCCCTGAAATTAAACAAATTTTCACAGAACACATCAATTTTCACGCGAATACAACCATAGATCATGATAGCACATGATAGCCATTAAATGTAATCCTTCCGTTGGAGATCACCCCTTCCCAAGCTTCGTGAGTGCATATCATTTTTTAGCAGAAGGGTTTATAACTTACTCGGGGGCCAATAACGGAGAAAATACCTTAACTGAAATAGCTTTCATATGTAATTAGCCATGTAATTGCACTCAGCAAATCGTTACGGTCAATCCTTGCTCGGGATTGCCGAGGAAATAATTAAGGGTTAACTTAACTGGTGTTTGCAATTATATGAACACACTAAGTTTTGGAATTCACAAACGGAAGAGATCGCAGTGATCAGCGACCACTAACCAGAAAATTTCACTACTTAGGAAAATCCGTTACGATCAAGAAACGGTGCTGCAAGAAATTAGCCAATGATAAATCTTGCCAAGATCTTGACAATGTACTTGCTATGAAAATATGAAGATGTGTACGAAATTGCATGCAAGATCTCTGCATGGTATCAAAAAACATGATCCTAGCAAGATAACCAAGAAAAATTAACCATGACATGGCAAGACACAATAAGTTGTATAATTATCAAGCACCTTTACCGTAAACTTATGTACGTACATGACGATGGAAAAGTAGAGGTCGAAGTGTCGCTGTGCTAGAGCAGCCACTCCTGAGTTCTGCACAAACTCAGTTGAGAAAGTGGACATGCTGCTCTTCGTGGTGGAATGAGCTGACACTTCTCTGCTCGCATCTGAAGTAGGCAAAAATCTACTCGAAGATCTAACTCAAAAAATCGGATCTTTTCTGCTAGCGCCCCCCCCCCCCCCCACTTAGTTATACGCATTTATTAAAAGCTCGCACAGCTAAGGTTTGAAAGTATTGCGTATTCAACCAAAATTTGTTGCATATAACGTGGGAATCAATAAAAATTTCTGTATTAGATCATTTTTGGTGTTATCGGCTACAATAAGGGCTTGATTTTAAAATTTTTTAGGAAGCTTTTCTAAAAGTGCCTTCAGTCTACCTAGACACCCTTGCTTCAATGAAATGCAAATATAGCTCGTACAATTCGCGAAAATTTAGATTTTGGGGGATGCAAAAATAACGGCTATATAGGGCTGGGGGGGGGGGGGGTGCGCTAGCAGAAAAGATCCGAAAAATCATGTTTTGAACAATATTGTTCAGCAATTATTGCTTATGGGATGTTAAATCAATAATTCCGAAAGAAAAAATCGTCGTAACTCTATTGACTAAAACGTTATTGATAGAGGGAATATTCTGACACTGAAAAAAGATGCCCTAAACTTTACGACAAGTACTAATTAAGCATCATCAAAAAAATCCGCAGTGGTTTCGGCCTTTTTTTAATAAATCGGGTTAACTTGGTACTCTACCTTTCAAAGCTTGTTCAATCTGGTTAGCTGGGAAACGTCTTTTAACGTGAAATGTCTCTCGGCTCCTTTGGACCAGTAAGTCATCTCGGCAGAGAGGAAACAGAAACTCCTGCATTGTCAAATGAGTCAAAGTCAGTCAGTCAAGCAGCTAATTTGTAAAATTTCTCTTCCAATATTACTTTGCATACAAGTCCTCAAAATGTAAAACACACACTACAAGTCAGAGTAATTAGTTAGAACCATTCAAACGATAGGCCTCAATTCAAATTATCGTGCTTAAATAATTAGCAGCCAATTAGATGCCGTATTGCTTGGGGATAAAAGTCAAGTTTTGTCAAAATTAAAGAATGCTAAATCGGGTGGTATACATTTATAACATAGGACTATATTCCATCTGAACACATGAAACACAACAGAACTTATGATAATCGGAGATAGCTCCAGATCTGACTATTATCACAGGGTTTAAATTGCCTTTAGGAAGATATCAAACTCCGAGGCGAAGCCGAGTTGAGTTGCTGAACAACTTCGAGAGGTCGCTCACAAAACTGTGTTACTATTTTAACTCAAATTCTTTTATTTAATTGACCTCTTTTTTTCAATTATTAGTTGAGTACACGCCACAGCATCGTTAATTATAATACGAAGATCTTTCATTGCTATCAGGACAACATCGTATCAGTATCTGTCAATTAGATTTACGCAGTATGAATCGGGCAATACTGATTTTTCAAAAATCCAATAAGCTATATATATGTTCTTCTCACAAGCTGAGTTGGCTATATGCAAGCTATATGCATACGCGATTGAGTAACTTAAAGGTGAAACGTTTCAACTGTAATGATAGAATTAAAAGGTTGCTACCATAGCCAAACAAATGATGATGCAAAACAAAACAGTGAATCTTTAAGAAGACATTGATTGGTTCAGAATCCTATACAACTAATATCATTAATAGCAATCTGCAGAGAGTAACAAATACAGTCTGATAAGTGCAGAGCAAAAAAAACATTTTCAAAAATGGTTGCACACTGAAAAGTACCCAAAAGCAAATCAATCGCCGACAAAAAAATTTAATCGCCAAATCAACACACACAAAAACAAAACACGTGCTACACAGGACAATTAGTACTATCACGGTTCCAGCACTCCGTCAAGCCATTACAGCCCACTTTTAACAAAAGCTTCTCAGTAACAAAGACTAAATTAAGAAAAGCCCCTCCCCAACACTGGCTGACTTTTGGCTGGTCTGTAGCCCTCCAACTACTACGACTTCAAAAAGAGTTTTTGAAGAATTTTCTAATCTATCAATAATATGAAAATATTACCCAAATATCAGTTCAGAAAATGTAAAACAAAAGATAGACAACTCTTGAAAACAAAGAACTAATGGCGAAACTAGTGAGTCAAACACGAATCCCATTGAAACATCCATTTCGCGCCACCTAATTGTTCTGGAAACTCAGATGCAGATAATGGAGCTCCTTAGGACAGCGAGGCTATTTCTTTTTAAATATGACAGTGTTTCAGCTCTTTGAAGCTCATGAATCAATTCCAACTCTGCGAGCAAAGACAAGCGGACAACACGTTACTTCATCAGCATCAACTTTTTGGTATTCACCTTTCTTCTTTTCACAGATAAAAGCGAACAATTCTGAGCTAGTGGTCAAACATTTCAAATATGCTTGCACACTGGAAAGTACCCAAACGCAAATAAATCACCGGCAAAATTCTGCATAATATTCAGAAAAGCAAAATTTAATATGATGAAGCACTGACACGCAAGAACTGCTGCAGAATCCCGGAACAGGAGATTTAACAAATTTATCAATATCGTGATAATACCAAAGCATAACAAAGCTAAGAGCATATTTTACGCTAATTTCAACGGATGATAGAAATACAATTGATCGAAATCAGAAACTGCGACAATCGATGGAAAAAAATCTATTCTCGTTAGCAGAAATTAAGCGCAAAAATTACTTTGCAAGATGGTATGATGAAACAACCGCATCTGACCATGCCTTAAAAGCAATGGACATGACTTAGCGGCAAGTGGGACTTGATATTTCTCTATCGCAACCGACCAAAATGCCCCGACAGAACCTGGCTTTCGATCTATTGTCCTAGCATTTGTGGGAAAAAAAAATTCAACAAAAATTATTAAACCTTAATTTTTTGTCACGAAAACAGTTAATCAATTTTGGAATCATGAGTACATTACATATCATAACATTTACGCAAAAAAAACTGTGCCTTTTGTACAAACTATCTGTGAATACGATGCATTTGTCTTCGTTTTAAAATGCGTTTTTTGAAAAACATTCTATAACACAAAGTTTGTTTTTCTGCAAAGTTTATGCTTGCAAAAAAATAAATATCTAGAAAAGAATTCGTTCCACGGTCAAAAACTTTTGAAAAAGGGGCACAGATACAGTGGCGAGAAATTCCCGAGTGCAAAAAAAAACAAATTATCTGTGAAGATAATTTGTTTGCGTCAATTCTTTTACTTGCGTCAATTCCACTTGTTTCTTTTACTTGCGTCCATTCCACTTGTTTACGGTTCATAGAAAATTGTCATCCTAGCTGCAAAATTGCTGCTTTTGTTATCTTTTGGAATTCGGTGTTTTTAGGCGATGACTTACTTTAAAAAATAGTTCAGTAGTGCGGTTGATTGGCTCTAACATATGGAAAAAAACGTCCTAATACTTTTAAGTCAGTTTTCTTCCAAAGAACACGGTGACACCCACTTTTCTTTTTGCAAATTTTGAAATATCTTCATTGAGAAAAAAATTGGTCCCCCGACCACTGGTTTATTAGATATGTGATAAATTTGACGTTTCAAAGAATTTGGCGGGAAATTGCAAAAGGCGTGGAAAAGTTGGGGAAATCTTAAAGCTACTGTTTTGTTTCTTGTCCACTATTCTATGACATCAAAAAATTATCCTCCTAGTTCTGAACTTGTAAAAAATTTTGTTGAGGAAAAACGCCATCAAGTCCCCAATTAGGTTTTTGCTTCACTTCAGGATTCGTACGCTCTTTGCTTACGGTTTCAGAACTGATTAGTTTCCATTTTAACTTCTCCCAACCAAACTCAGTCAGTATTTTTCTGTGAAGGAGGCCAACTTTTCATACCCAGAAAGATGATTGATTGAGCTTATAAAGAAGATTTAAGCTTCTTTCTCTGTCATCATAACAATTTTTAAGAGTGAAAGTTACATTATCGTAAACCGACAAACGTCGGACACAAACTCACAATCGAAAAACGGCACACTTTATTTCACAGAAACGCAGTCTTGTTAATTTTACATCGGTCAACGAAAGGGGGAAGGTTTCCAACCCGCCATCTCCCGGAAAACTCTGAGAAATTACCCACGTAGCTTTACCGGTTTCGCTATCTACTCGCTAATAATTACCATTATTTGCGAAACAGACTAAATCTTGGCATAACTGCAACTTGGAACCTGCAAATAAAAGAAATTCAGGCCTGAAAAGTCATTGGAGATAAAAAAAGAATGTTCTAGAACAAAACCAAAAAAATTTGCATGAAAAGTCACACACTTTTAAAAGTATCTATCTCAAGCATGGTTTCAGAGCAATTAGAATCTTATAAGTTCCAGTTAGAAACACAACATGAAACTTTAATTTGGTAGGTTAAAAGAAACATAGAGAGCACAGAGAAACATAACTGATATGCATAAATTGATCTGATGAATTGTGCGTCGAGGTATTTTTTTTTAATAAGAGTCATTCACTTCTGAAGAATCAACCGCAACTCTCAAGCTGCTGATATCTGAGTTAACCATCAGATGGATTCAATAATAATTTCTCTGAACTCTTTTATAAAGATTTTCATCAATGTTTTAACCTCGCAGACGGTGATAACAATCTGTTGATTAAAGGAATGAAAAAAGCTCATAGATAAGTTTGGAGAATAAAAATACTATTTTTCTTTGAAAGAGCGCAAAAGACGCTGAGAAATTTCAAATATTTGAATTTCTTTGAGTATCGACATTAAAAATATTTCATATTTAAACGGCTGGTTAAGTCTGAAAGATGGCTCCTAGCAAAAAACAAACAGATGTCTCAATAATGTCTCAATGGTATACAATGTTTCAGTGATAAAAAGCTTATTTAGATAGAAAGCCCATCCATATTTACAGTGATAGAAAGCCCATCCCTAAAGTTCGAGTTCGAGTATTCTGGTCTGTAGGTTTGTTGCCTCTGTCGACCAGCTCCTCCGTGTTGTCCCTTACCCTAGGACAATTCGCGGAACATCCTGTGTTTCCAGTGTCTGTCAAGTCGTGTCTTGAAGATATCCAAGCTTTCACTTGACACGACGTGTTCTGGTAACTCGTTCCAATCTTTAGGTCCATCAACTGAGAAAAACTTTTTCCTCAGCTCCAGTCGTGCTCTTCTGATGGAAAGTTGCTGCCCATGTTTCCTCGAGTTTCGTTCGATAAACTTAATTAGATTTCCCGTAGCAGATTCGTCGTACATTCCATTGATGATTTTGAAGATTTCTATCATCCGGCCTCTTTGTCTTCTGTATTCTGTGGTTGGTAGCTTGAGTTCCCTGAGCCGCTCTTAATAACTTAAACCTCGCAGGGATCCAACTAGCCTTGTGGCTCTTCTTTGAACATTTTCTATACTGGTCTTATGCTTTTTAAGATTTGAATACCAGATTTGGTTCGCGTACTCTAGGTGGGGTCTGATTAATGCTTTGTACAGTTGTAGAAATACTTGTTTGCTGATGTTAATAAAACTTCTGCGGATTAGGGCAAGAAAAGAGTTCGCTTTCTTCAACTTCATACAGATGTGCTCTTCGAAACTAAGTTTGCTGTCGGTCATTATTCCCAGGTCTTTCTCTTTGTACACACTCTTAAGATTTTGGTCTTTGTTAGGATTGTACGTTCTCTCTGATGTGGTCTTCTTCTTTGATGTCAATGTCATCTTTACACATTTCTCTGCGTTGAACTCAAGGAGGCTCGTCTTCGACCATGTTCGGAGTTCTTCTAGGTCTTTCTGGAGGACTAGTTGATCTTCTACTGTTGAGATCTCTCTGTAGAGCTTTGCGTCGTCTGCGAACAGTAGGAGTGGGGACTGAACCACGTCTGTCATTGAGTTGATGTAGATGATGAACAAGACTGGTCCTAGTACTGATCCTTGCGGTATTCCGCTCAGTACTGGTTCCCATCTTGAAGGAATTTCGTTTGCCATCACTCTTTGCTCTCTTCCATTGAGGAAGCTTCGGATCCAGTCGTGGGTTTTACCTCCAATTCCAAGTTGATGTAGTACTCTGAAGAGTCTCTGGTGAGGGACTGTGTCGAAGGCTTTTTTGAAGTCAAGGTAGATAATATCCACTTCGTTATTCTTATCTAGCGCTTCTGTCCAATCGTCCATTGCTCTTAAGAGCTGCAGTGTTGTCGACCTTCCAGTCATGAACCCATACTGTTTCCGACTAATCAGGTCGTTTGCAGAATATGGTTCATGAGGTGTTTTCTTACAAACTTCTCCATAACTTTGCAGCATACGGATGTCAGGCTAACCGGTCTGTAGTTAGCTGCGTCTTTCTTTGGTCCTTTTTTGTAGATCGCTGAGATGTTGGCCCTTCTCCAGTCCTCCGGGACTGTACCTGTTCTCCAAGATTCGTTGAAAATTTCTGTGAGATATTCAGCTATTATTTCTCTTGCTTCCAGCAGAACTCTAGCGTGGATTCCGTCATATCCTGGTGATTTCGTGTCGTCTAATTTTTTTAGTTGCTCTAAGACTTCACTTGTTGATATATTGATGTTGTCGTTGATTTGGTCTCGGTTTGTGACTGCAATGTCCCAGTCTGGTTCTTCTTCGTGGACAAACACAGATGCGAAGAAATTGGATAACGTTTCTGCTTTCTCATAGTCACAGCTTGTCGTGTTTCCATCCTCCCTCTCAAGGTCGGGGATGGTTTCCCTTGTTTTCGTTTTCTGGTTGACGAAAGACCAAAACGCTTTCGGGTTGCTCTTGCACACTGCTGCCACAGTTTGTTCTTTTTCATGTTGGCGTTTTCTAGTTAGCTTCCTGACCATGTTCCGTCTTCGTGCGTACTCTCGATATGACCAGTCCGAGTTCTCCTTGATGAACTGCTTCCATGTCTTCTTCTTTTGTTTGATGGCTTCTCTAATTGCGGAGCCAAGTGGTAATCTACTTTTTTCTCCTCTTGTTATTTTTGTCAATGGAACGTGGTTCTCCACTGCGGTCTGGATCGTGTCCCGGAAGAGCTCCCATTTCTCGTTTACATTTTGGATGACTGTGGAGTTGGTGTCTAATTTAGATTTCAGGTACTTTCTGATGGCTTTGAAGTTGGATTTCCTGTAGTTTCGGCGATACTTGATGTCAGTTCCTACAGTTAGAGCAAACGATGTTTTGGTCATTACATGATCGCCTTTTCCTAAGGGTGCACAATGGTCTATTCTCTTTGGTTCCAGGGAACTATGCGTCAGCATTAGATCTAGCAAAGATGGTCGGTTGTTTCTGGCACTTCGAGTTGGCGTCTTCACATGTTGTTCCATGAAAGAGTCCTTCACGGCTTCCAGGAGTCTCCATTCGTTGCTCTCTGCTTCACCAGTTGCACGTGCCACTTCCCAATCAATATCTGGATAATTGAAGTCGCCTACCACTATGAATTTTTTCCTTGATCTTCCGATATTTTTCAGATACTCGTTGATTTTCGCGTTGTTTTCGTCGCAGGATCTCGGGCTACGATACATGTTTACTACTGTTAAAGTGCTGCCGGCTAATTTGATCTCAAGTTGTTGGATCTCGGTAATGGATTCCTCACTTATCAAGTTATATTTTAGGTCGTCTCGGATGTAGGTCAGAAGTCCTCGTCCATTTTGCTTTGGGTTCATATTGGTACCCTCCAGCAAATAGTTGTCAATTTTGTGCCATAATGGGTCCCATGGTAGAGTTGAGTTCTTTGGTTTTGCCTCTGATAACAGGATAAGGTCCGGTTTGACAGTTGATCCCTCAATTTGTATCCTAAGCTCTGATGTCTTCTGGGCACTTAGTGTGTCCACGTTGCTGAACCAGAGTTCGAGGCTCCGTCTGTATGTTTTTTTTGGCTCTGACTCTTATTATGGTTTTCCCTCGGACGAGGTGCACGTAGTCTCCTGTTTCGCTTGCTGTCAGGTTTTTTGCCCTCTGTACTAGTTCTCGGACAATTTCTCGATCCTTCATACTTCGGTCTCGAGAAACTCTCAGGTTGACGAGTCGTTTTTCCTTCCCCTTCAGTTTAGTCCAATTCTGTAGAACTTTTGCAACCTCTTCCTCTGTCTCGAATGTTACCATCAGTGGTCTATCTTTTGCATTTGGGTCATCTTGGGTGGGTTTCTTACCAAGTCTCTTGCATTTTTTGTCTCGTAAGTCTGGTAGTTCAATCTCGCACAGTAATGAGTCAACTAGTTCGTCGTCTTCTTTGAGTCTCTCTTTTTCTCCCTGTTGGTTGTCTTCCGGTGCTCTGTGAATTACAATGTTCTTCCTTCGTCTACTTTCTTCCTCCTGTTCTCTTTTCTGTTCGGCAGATGCTTCTAGGATTATTTCTTTTATAGGTTTCACCGGTTGCTGAGGAATAGGGACCCAATTTTGGGCGGTAGATCCGCTCGATTGGGGGACTTCTCTGCTCTTCTGTCCGTTCATGAAGCAATAGAAGTCATTCATCAGCGCTTTGACCGAGTTCATCGTGGTGTTTAGGTCGCTACGTAGTTCTTCGACATCATTCCGTGGATGTGTTGCCTCTTTTATGGTTGTCCTGGCGAAGTCGATACATGCATCACAACACCAGATAACTTCTGGTCTGGTCATGTATTCATAGGCTGCGCTTGGCATGTTGATACATTTGATACAGTAGTGTTTGCTACAGCGGTCGCATTCAATTATCTTGTCATTGGGGTCTATAAACACTTTCTTGCATTTCTCGCAATTCCAGCCATCTCTTTCCTCTCCACTGGTAGAAGTTAATTGTTTCGTCCGTTTGGGTGGCATTTTCACCTTGTCAGGGGCGAGTATACCACCACCTAGGCCGCACCGGAACAGAAGTTCCAGGAAGCTACCAGAGCAGCGGTATACACGCGCTAGCGACTACTTGGTGCCGGTACTCTTGTTTCTCTTCTTCTTGTTCTTATTCTTTGAAGGTCGTTTCCTTTTTGTTTTTCTTTCGCTTCTCTTCTGAGATGGGCGCTTCCGTCCGGAGAACCTGTTCCGAAGAACGATGCTCTTCAGGTTATTTCTTCTCTGGAGCACTCTTGTAAGAAGCCCTAACTCTATCGCGGAGTCCGGATGAACCAATGAAAGCTGTTTCCGATACCACCCTGATCGTTGGCGTCTCTTTGATAGTAACTTCTTTCCTGCGTCGATCACCAGGATGTCAAGCTTTCTTAATTCCTCTAATATGTTTGGGGATCCTAGTCGTTGACAGTACACTATAGCCCAGATCCGATCACTGAAACGTCGCAGTAGTTCAACGAGGCTGGAGACGGGTAGGGCACTGTAATTGTTCGAGATGTGCCTGGTGATGGAGTTGCTGATCACTCCGTGCCAAAGTATCAAGTTCTTTTTGTTCTTTAATGGTCCACGGGTGAGTAGGAGCTCGAGATTCGTCCGTTTATTCTTGGCGTTGGGGTTCAGGCTCAGTCCTTTTCTGGCGAAAAGTATAGGCTGTACTTGACTTCTGAGTGCCTCGGGAGCAACTTTGATAGCGTTGGCTAGGCAGCTAGCGCCGATGATAAACACCATAAATGGGGTTCTGGGGAATATCTTCACCCACTAATCTAGAGGCAGTGGGACTTAATTAATCAACTTAATTTTCGTGGAATGTTCAGTCCTCTAGATCAAACTCCTGAAAATACACGATTTGATAAAGGGAAAGGGGTCACTATTTAATAAGTTTATCACAACAATTAGGCTCATGGACAGCTAATCCACTCTTATGTATAATTCTTTATCCCGACAGTAGTAAAATTTAACGCATCAGAAGCTAGAGATAGAGTAAAGGACAAGCATCAGAATTATAATCAATATAGATATGATAAATAGCAACAAAAATATTCTTTGCTGTGAATTTGAATCAGAAATAGAAAAAAAATACAGAAACATTTAGGAGAACATCATTCCTTTACTCTACAATGGTTCCTATTTTTGCGTCTCCTGCAAGACGCAAAGAGTTTGTGCCACGGAAGCATTGTATTGGAGTCACTCAAAGTCGCGAAACTTATTTTTGTCCTAATGTACGCGGTCAAAACCGAGTTTGAATTTTCATTTTTATCCTTGATTCTAGAAGACATTATCCTTATGGCCTTTGATGAGGTGAGACCCGCTCTTCCTGTACATGGGAACATTAAATGACAGAACGTGGTTTTCTCCACTTTGATTATCATTCGCTCTTATGACAGCTTCTTGATTAAGTCGTGCTGATGGTAGCAATCCTGAAATGCGTCTTGGGCAACTCAGCATACACGTAGAACACTTTCACATCAAATTAAGTTCTGCTGAAAATTGATTCCAAAAAGCCATTAGTTTTGATATTTATTCGAGCGTCGTCTTCATTGATGGTACTTCCCTTTTCGAAGGTTTCAGTTTTCAAAGTCTGAAGACAGGTTTCTACTTTGCCATCATCAGAAACCTCATCGAGCGGGTAGGAAAAAACGTGCGGCATACCAGTGTCTGATTCTTGATACCGTCTTTTGGGTAATTGACAGCCTGCGCAACAATAAAAATTTCTGCACAAATGCCTGTTGATGACAACTTCCCTGTAGTTTTTATTAATAATTACTAATATTTATCTCTGGGTTGCTTTAACACGGTTGCTCTGGGTTGCTTTAACACGGTTTTACGACGGTGTCAGTTTTTCAACTGACGATAAAAAGGCAAATGAATTCAATGATTTTTTCAGCTCTGTCTATAGTTGTAAAATTCACGAAAATGTTCCAACAGCTTTAGATTCGAGTATTAAATTACAAGATGTTACGTTTGGAGTTCTGGAAATTGAAAAAATATTGAGCAAATGTGATGACAGTTCTTCCATGGGCTCAGATCAAGTACCATCTTTCTTGCTTCGTGATGGCTGTCAAGTTTTAACCCCAGCAGTTATGGCATTATTTCAAATTATTCAAAAGTCCTCGCATTGGCCTAAGGAATGGAAAACCTCATATATCACACCACTACACAAAAATGGTTCAACAAGTGACGTTAAAAACTATCGTCCGATCAGCTTGCTTCCAAAGCTTTCTATTGTTTTTGAAAAAATGTTGTTCAGTTTTTTGTATACACTAGTTAGGCCGCTAGTCACAAACGCTCAGCACGGTTTTATGAAGAGACGCAGCACAACTACTCAACTTATTTCATATTTTGATGTTCTTTACAACAATCTTGACAAAAATTTTCCTTGTGCTAGCGTCTATTTTGATATCAAAAAGGCTTTCGATTCCGTTCCGCATCACAAATTACTAACAAAACTGGCAGCATTTGGGTTTGACGGCACTTTTCTTCATCTTTTTTCGGATTATCTCGAAGATCGACACCAAATTGTCCGTATAGGATCTTGTTTTTCTAGGCCCTCCTTTGTAACATCTGGTGTCCCACAAGGAAGTGTCCTTGGACCACTTCTGTTTATCTTGTACATGAATGATCTTGTTGACCACGTGCAAAACTCCCATGTTTACTTATATGCCGACGACCTAAAGCTGCTATGCGTTGATTGTTTCGAAGGTCTGCAATGTGACATCAATGGTATTTATGAATGCTCACGCAAAAATCAACTTGAATTTCATCCAGAAAAATGTAAAGCGATGAACTTTAAATGCTGCCAGTCTCCCTTATTTCTAGGAGAAGCGGAAATTCATTTCACTAGAGAGATTATGGATTTGGGAATGCTAGTTACTGAAGATCTCTGTTGGACAACACAAGTTAAGACAAAACTTGCGAAATGTAATAAAATTTTTAATTTTTTGAAAAGAAGCATACCGTTTCAAGTTTCTATTCTCCGCAAGAAAACGTTGTACCAAACGATGATTTTATCTGTGCTAGTTTACTGCTCCGAAGCTTGGTGTGTTACAACTGGTAATTTCAAAGTGTTAGAAATGTTTCAGCGCAAAGTGTTGCGCTGGGTTATTAGGTCTGAGGATTACAACGAGACACTTTCAAAACTAAATTTGTATACAATTTGCTATCAAATTGCGCGAGCTGACCTTATTCTACTATGGAAAACTTTGCAAGGAACAATGGAGAGTGACTTAAAGCTACATGTCAATAGTACGACACTCAGCTCCCGAGGATCAGTCAAAACATTTTTGAACAACCGTTGAACAAAAAATTCAAAACTGACAACTGTTCTCTTAGTCGAACTATCCACTCCGCCTATTACTTAATTTCTATCAACGTCATTGACTTTAGGTCATCTTTCAATATTTTTTGGAAGAATCTAGATAATTTTCTCATAGCCAAAACACTTTCTTTTAATTACTATCGGCCATGTACATATTTTCTTAAATGTTGCTGTGTGGACTGCAGATCTTAATTTGCTACTGTGCTTTGTTAATTTGTACTGTCATGTCTTTATTTTACTATGTATTCCTCTTGTTGGAGTTTAAGTCTTTTACTACTACTACTACTACTAACAATAACTCAATTTTTTGGAGTACTGTTGTCGCCTTGAAACCATTTTTAAAGATAAGTCACCTTTAAACTGTTGTCTAGAAATTAAGATAGGTCAATTATGATCAAACTATTTATCATCCAACTCAACTGAAATTTACGCCATAAATCCAAAATGATCGCAGAGCAGCATGCATGGCAGTGCAAATTTGTTTTGGCGTCATCGAGTAAAAAATGTTACGAAAACTGGCACAGGACAAGAAACTAAATTTTAACGAAGTCTGAAAAATAGCCACCTTCAGCTTAAGGCTAGTGAGAGATAGTTTTGAGCAGACGCACCAAACAAAAATATTTTTTATAAACATTGTTCTGCAGCAATATTAAACATAAGGCAGAAGCAATCAGTTCTGTTAAATGAACAAAATATCGTTGAATACAAAACTGCGCCCAACTAATTAAGAAATCTTAAATTTTCGTTACAAAAAATGTTTAATCACCGAAGTCAACGCACAAAGAAACAAAACGCTTGCTACACAAAATGAGAGTTATCACAACGCCATCACTCCTTCAAGCCATTACAGCCCAATTTTAACAAAAACTTCTCAGTAACAAAACCTAAATTGAGAATAGCTTCTCCCCAACACTGGCCGACTCTTGGCTGGTCTGTGGCTCTCAACTCCTACGTGTTCAAAATAAAGTTTTTTTTCAAAATAAAATTTTTAAAATCAATCACAAATTTTTCAAAATATTACAACAATATAGATTGAGAAAATGTAGAACTAAAGACCAACAACGCTTGAAAATATGGAATTAATGGAAAAAGCACATGAGTCACACCAATGAATTCCATTGAAGCAACAACAATGTCGCGCTACCTAATTGTCCTGGACCCTGAACAGCAGTTAACGGAACTCCCTAGAATTTTCGCCGAAACTGATTCTCTCCTAAAAATGACGTAGTGTTTCAGCGGTTTTGGAGCTGATGGATAAATTTCAGTTCTGCAAGCGAAGCTGGGCAGACAAAACGTTGCGTGATCACCATCAACTTTTCTATGCTTACATTTCTTCGTTTTATGGATTCGTGATACTTGCAGGCTTAGCTATTATTTTAAGGGCCTTTTTTGAAGGGTTAAATTACTTTTTGCTGCCAAGTTTTTTGTTGATCCTCAATTCGCAAATCAATTGACCTTGATTATCTTGCATCATTAACAGTTGTTGTAGATTTAATAACAAAGGTGTCCCCTTGTAACTGCAGAAGATGAGTTCCGATCTCAACATCATGACAGACACCACTTAAAAAATTTGCAAAGAAATTGCGAAAAAAATTTGTCTCATGTAGATTTATCTCCCTTTTCGCTTTCAGACAAGGTAGGACATGAAATACGACATGAACAATTTTTTTAGCCTGCGCATAAAGAGGGCATCTATGCTGGGTCACAACCATAGGCGAAAGCAGCAACATCACGAAACGCAATTCTCTTTAGGCTAAAATAGTTTGGTTTCAAAGGTAGAGCATTCAGCCAGCTGGCTGCTCCTTTTCCCACGTCAAGTGAGCTAATTTTTTTTCATTTCGATCGGAATTTTCGTTTTTTCCATTGAATTCCATTGGAAACTCATTCTCCTTTCTTAATCCATGTGCGTATTGTTGCTGCGTTGTATCGTATCGGCTTATAGCAGTTTTAGGTATAAAGGATGTGAAAATTGAATTGATCGCTTCTGTTATTTAACGCCTTTTTTAGGTTAAAGGTTGTGTAGTCTACTGCCCGTACCTTATTGGCAACGCAAAAAAGTCCGTTTTTCTAAGACCTAGGCGAAATTTTTTTATCAGATTCCTTTACAAATCGTATTTGATTTCTAACATTCTTTTAGTTGGTGTTCAGTTATAGGTGTGTTACGAGCTAAAAAAGTCAATTTTCGCTGAACCGATGAATTGAACAAACTAAATAAAAATTCGAAGCAAGACAATGCCATGAAGGGCCAACTTTTATGACAAAGATTTCCACTGTTGTAGTGATCTCTCTAAAATTTTTTGTTTTCAGCATCAAAACCCATTACATTAACTAACAATCTACAAACTAGAAGTTTTATCACTTCGTCGATAAGGAGAATTTGTTGCGCTTTTCTTAAATATCTTTTATGGTAAAAACATCGCACTTGGTAAGATCATAATCGAAAGCTGGTCCATATTTTCTCATTGAAATAATTTTTTTAATGTTATCTATAGAGCCGACAGCGTTACCATCAAACGCACAAAAATGAATGTCAAAGTAATCGTCAAAAAGTTTGGTTAAGGATAATACGGCAATCCCATATATCGACACTGCAAGAGGGTCATCTTGAGTTGCAGATAAGTCAAAAAGTACTGTTTGACTGCTAAGGAAAAGTTTTGACGATTCATGATTTGAATTACACTTTGCGTAATTATTATCATTCTAAAGGGTTAAAATACTTTTTGCTGCCAAGTTTGTTTTGTTGATCCTGAATTCGCAAATCCATTGACCTTGATTATCTTGCATCATTAACAGTTGTTGTAGATTTAATAACAAAGGTGTCCCCTTGTAGCTGCAGAAGATGAGTTCCGATCTCAACATCATGACAGACACCACTTAACAAGTTTGCATAGGAATTGAGAAAAAAATTTGTCTCATGTAGATGTATCCCCCAATTGGCTTTCGTACAAGGTAGGACATGAAAAACGACATGAAAACGACCATAGGCAAGAGCAGCAACATCAAGGGACGCACTTTTCTTTATTATAAAAAGGTTTGGTTTCAATGGTAGAGCATTCAGCCAGCTGGTTGCTCCTCTTTCCCAGGTCAAGTGAGCTAATTCCTTTTCAATTCGATCGGAATTTTTGTTTTTTTTCCATTGATGGCGAACTCATTCTCTTTTCTTAATCCATGTGCGTATTGTTGCTGCGTTGTATCGTATCGGCTTATAGCAGTTTTAGGTATAAAGGATGTGAAAATTGAAATGATCGCTTCTGTTATTTAAAGCGTTTTTTAGGTTAAAGGTTGTGTCGCCTAATCTCCTTACATTATTGGCAACGCAAAAAAGTCCGTTTCTCTAAAACCTAGGCGGAATTTTTTTACTAGATTCCTTTACAAATCATTTTTGATTTCTAACAATCTTTTGTTTGGTGTTCGGTGTTAGGTGTGTTACGAGCTAAAAAGGTCAATTTTCGCTGAACCGATGAAGTGAACAAATTAAATAAAACTTTGAAGCAAGACAATGCCATGAAGGGCCAACTTTTATGACAAAGATTTCCACTGTTGTAGTGATCTCTCTAAAATTTTTTGTTTTCAGCATCAAAACCCATTACATTAACTAACAATGTACAAACTAGAAGTTTTATCACTTCGTCGATAAGGAGAATTTGTTGTGCTTTTCTTAAATATCTTTTATGGTAAAAACATCGCACTTGGTAAGATCATAATCGAAAGCTGGTCCATATTTTCTCATTGAAATAATTTTTTTAATGTTATCTATAGAGCCGACAGCGTTACCATCAAACGCACAAAAACGAATGTCAAAGTAATCGTCAAAAAGTTTGGTTAAGGGTAATACGGCAATCCCATATATCGACACTGCAAGAGGGTCATCTTGAGTTGCAGATAAGTCAAAAAGTACTGTTTGACTGCTAAGGAAAAGTTTTGACGATTCATGATTTGAATTACACTTTGCGTAATTATTATCATTTTAAAGGGTTAAAATACTTTTTGCTGCCAAGTTTGTTTTGTTGATCCTGAATTCGCAAATCCATTGACCTTGATTATCTTGCATCATTAACAGTTGTTGTAGATTTAATAACAAAGGTGTCCCCTTGTAGCTGCAGAAGATGAGTTCCGATCTCAACATCATGACAGACACCACTTAACAAGTTTGCATAGGAATTGAGAAAAAAATTTGTCTCATGTAGATGTATCCCCCAATTGGCTTTCGTACAAGGTAGGACATGAAAAACGACATGAAAACGACCATAGGCAAGAGCAGCAACATCAAGGGACGCACTTTTCTTTATTATAAAAAGGTTTGGTTTCAATGGTAGAGCATTCAGCCAGCTGGTTGCTCCTCTTTCCCAGGTCAAGTGAGCTAATTCCTTTTCAATTCGATCGGAATTTTTGTTTTTTTCCATTGATGGCGAACTCATTCTCTTTTCTTAATCCATGTGCGTATTGTTGCTGCGTTGTATCGTATCGGCTTATAGCAGTTTTAGGTATAAAGGATGTGAAAATTGAAATGATCGCTTCTGTTATTTAAAGCGTTTTTTAGGTTAAAGGTTGTGTAGCCTAATCTCCTTACATTATTGGCAACGCAAAAAAGTCCGTTTCTCTAAAACCTAGGCGGAATTTTTTTACTAGATTCCTTTACAAATCATTTTTGATTTCTAACAATCTTTTGTTTGGTGTTCGGTGTTAGGTGTGTTACGAGCTAAAAAGGTCAATTTTCGCTGAACCGATGAAGTGAACAAATTAAATAAAACTTTGAAGCAAGACAATGCTATGAAAGGCCAGCTTTTATGACAAAGATTTCCACTGTTGTAGTGATCTCTTTAAAATTTTTGGACTTCATAATCAAAACTCATCACATTAACTAACAATCTACAAACAAGAAATATTTTCACTTCGTCGAAAACGACTATTTGTTGTGCTTTTCTTAAATATCTTTTATGGTAAAAACATCGCACTTGGTAAGATCATAATCGAAAGCGGGTCCATGTTTTCTCATTGAAATAGTTATTTTTATGTTATCAAGAGAGCCGACAACGTTACCATCAAACGCACAAAAATGAATGTCAAAGTAATCGTCAAAAAGTTCGGTTAAGGGTAATATGGCAATCCTTTATATCGACAATGCAAGAGGATCATCTAGAGTTGCAGCTTAATCAACAAGTGTTGTTTGACTGCTAATGAAAAATTTTTACGATTCATGATTTGAATTACGCTTTGCGTAATTATTATCATTTTGTTTTTTTTACAATTTACTTTTTTTTGCGCGCTTTTCATTGATATTTTGTGATGTAGATTTCGTTGACATAAACATAATGTACAATGAAGACCTTTAACATGATCTTCAGATGCTCTTAGAAATTCAGAGAACTAAACTAAATTTTTTTTGTTTACTTAATAAAAACCTTAACTCAAAGAGATTTCACTTATTGGCTTGTTAATCAGCAAAACATCTTTGTTGTACCTTGAAAGTTTCACATCCATAGAATAAAAATTTTTTGCTAAAGAGTTGGATTCATGCACCGAAGTTTACAACGGTTATGTTTCATTTTCTCCACCATCAAAATTTTTTGGTTTGATTGATCCAATGAATGTTTCAGTTAATTGGTCATCTAAAAAGTTACATGGTTTTTAATGGATTTCTGAAAAATTTTCTTACATTTATTTGACACCAATTGTTACAAGCTTTGTTCAATTGTGTTTCATTGTGCTAAGTGCTTTTAGGAAACTCAATTTTCAAGGATGTTATCCGATTGTACATTATGCGAACTGAATATGATTGATTGTATAAATATGTCGAAAGAGGGGACAATGAATTTTTCATTTTGTAATCACGAAACAATAAGAACTGGTACTCAAAATTTTCAGAGAATATTAAAGTGTTATTGACAGAGGAGGAAATTGGATAGATTACACATTTGTTTTTTTTTATTGTATGGAGCGTTTTCTTCAGTGCAGAAAACAAAAGGTCGGATTATCAACGCGTATTCTTGCGTCTGAAATATCTTTTGATATTAAAAAACACACTGGAACCGAAACAGAGAAAAAAGATAAAATTCAGCTTGAGTGATTAAAGAACACGAACTCGCGGACAGTGTCAACAAGATTATGTACCTTAAAAAAGAAACGAGACGCATTACGTTTCAAAATTGCGAAGTTGCACCGGAGTTATTGTTTTTGAGTATTATATATGTATAGAACTGTTCTATGTAAAACGTTAAAAATTACCATAACCATTTTTAGAACTCATTTTTTTGATGGAAGAATTAACGGTTTATCAGTTTATTTGTGCAATAGACACATTTCGGAAAGAAGAAAGCATCGGCAAATCTAATTAGAAATTTGAAATCAAACAATGTTACGACTGTAAGAATTGTTTGGTTTTTGTTCAACTGTTGGTATTTTGGATCCTAATGTTAAATTGCATTTGAAAAGACACTGTGCTTAAACCATCTTGTGAAAAACTTCAGTTCTTATATTTTTTTAGATGGGTTTATCTCACCAAACCATGGATTATGAACAAATAAACATCTACAAGCGACCAAATTTGTTTGGTTGTTCTAAAATATTTGTGATAAGATGATTTTTGCCTCAGAATGATAAATAAAAATACCTTTTATCCAAAATACAAAAACGTTAGTTTGCTCTAGAAGCTCAAGAAGATCAATGTTTTATAAATGAAACACAGTTTTTTGCAGCAGACAAAAAGACCACGAACAATGGATTAGAGTTACCACCGATAACATTTTGATGAAGTCATCACGTGATCTTCAGCGAGTCAAAATTCTTGGTAAGCAACTGAGATTTACCCCTTTTGGAAAATTTTTACTAAATAGCAACTTGAGACATTTGGACTTTAATTACAGACAGTTAATGATCTTGATCCTAATGTTTCTGACTGTCTATGGTTCTTCTCAAATATATAAAAGGCTTGGATCATCAACTATTCCTCAGACTTACATTCAGACAGCCTACATAACTCACATATCAGATGAGCGAACAAGAACAGGACATGTGAAAAATCAGTTAGCTAGTTTGGAACAAAATGAGAACGTGTTTAAGAATGCTCTTCGTAAAATGGCTTTCGTTGAAAAGAAAAGAGCGGTACTACTCTCCAAAACAGGTTTTGAATTGACTCGGCTCATTATCAAATTTTGATACAAGTATTTCAGTCAATCATAAAAAAGGAGATAAACCATCTTCCGAGAAGTCTATTTTAGTTCTCAAAAATCTAATTGAGGAATCAACTAATACAAAACCAAATATGAACCCCAAACCTGCATAGCTAGCTGTCGGTTATAAATATAATGCAGTCGAAGAAAGACATAGAATTGCAGATCAAACAAAGACAGTCGGAACAAAACTTTTGTGAAGATGTTGCTGACCAAATCAGATTGACAATTACAGTTAACGTGGAGCGAAATTTCTTAAAACATTGTCATCTCTTTTTTGCCTCATTCAAAAAAGTTTAAAGTGTGAACGTATTGTAGGCATGACAAGGAAATGTAACCGAGTGCTCATTTTGAAGGAGAAGTTGCTCGTTGATAACAATCCAACTGACATAATCGCACTTGCTTTCTGGTTCATTTAACAGCTATCAGCAAGCTGATAAAAGAGTCCTGATTATTCTGTATTTTGAATTATCAAAATTGTTACTAATAAAAAGGGGACAAGTACTCAACGCCAATCACAAAAATTCCATTTGGTAAATTGCTCCAGAAATTGTAACAAAAAGAGGAATTTGCCGGAAATATACAGAGTCAGAAGCGTTCAAACTTTCAAAAGGCTAAAAACGAAACCACCAGTAGCAGCAACAGAGCGGCAAGGCTCTACTCACCGAAAACATAAACAGAAGTGATACTGACAAAAAGAGAAAATATTTCGAAACTCCGTACGAAGCAGGTGTAGGGATGGAGGAAAAACATTTGAATACTTAAGACGAGTGAAGAAAAAAGGCTGCAGTCCATGTACCCAAAAAAACCAGCTGCATTTGGACGCGTTAGAGAAATACAGATAAACACCAATATGCAGCCCCTGAAAGTAAATCATTTTATAGCGAAAAAGAACGCTCACACAAAACAAAAAGAGTTTCAAAAAACTTTGCTTGTTTGAAAGTGGTTGCATGTTATATTAATGAAATCATGTCCCCCGACCGGGAACACAAAGATAAACCTTCAAAACAAAGCGAAGGTGTTTAGGACCTAAATATTGCCTTTGACTCTTTTTTACGCTATCTGCCTTTTTAAACACTCAACAAGAAGTGAAACCTTCAAAAAAATATGATTAAATACCAATAGCCAAATATAGATTGGGTAGATGCTGAGAGAGAGCTCAAGGGAGATTTCACAACGTTCTGTTAGAAAAAAACGTTGGGATATTTCATATTTTCAGCAAGATAAAAAATATGTTTTTGCCGAGAGGTTCATCCGTTGTTTATAAAACATTAATTTCCTGTTTTTGGAAGAAAAGTGGACATTTTCATACATCTCTCAGTTAAAAAAATTTTGTAGAAACTATAAACACAAGATTCAAACGTGTATTCAAAATAGCTTCAACTGAAATGTCTAAAAAAGATGTCTATTATTTGTTGTCAATAAACGACCTTCCGCTCCAGAATTTAGTTGCTCAACCAGAGTTTTGGAATGCTAATTTTGTTAGAAAATTAAAAGTTTTTTTAATAATCAGATATTGATATCAAAAGATATTTACTAACGAAGTGTTGGAAGTTAACAATAGTCGATCAATAAATAGTCAAGCATACAGCCTAGATAATCAGGATTTAGTCAGGGGCAAGTTCTATTATTTGAAATTATTGGTAGTTGCTGGCAACAGCAATAGCTTCATTGAATTTCTAATACAAAAAATTCTACAGCTTCCATGGGTATCTTTCCAGAAAAAACATCGGCCAATTTTAAGAATCTTTAAAATGATAATATTCAGCCGGCAGGTTTTTCGGAGATGAGCCTTGAGTGAAATTTTCTTCCACTAAAGAATCAACCAGCTTGAAAGCACACTAGTTGTTTTATATTATGCCACCTGAATATGATTGATTGTATTAATATGCCGAATGAGGGGACAATGAACTTTTCATTTTGTAATGACGAAACAGTAAGAAATGGTACTTTCAGAGAAAATTAAAGTGTTATTGACAAAGGAGGAAATTTGATAAATTACACATTTATTTTTTTTATTGTATGGAGCGTTTTCTTCATTGGAGAAAACAAAAGGTCGGATTGTCATCGCGTATTCTTGCGTCTGAGATGTCTTTCGATATTAAAAGATACAACTGGAACCGAAACAGAGAAAATTGATAAAATTCAGCTTGCAGTGATTAAAGAACACGAAAACGCGGACAGTGTCAAAAAGATTATGTACTTTAAAAAAGAAACGAGATGAATTGCGTTTCATAATTGCGAAGTTGCACAGGAATGATTTTTTTCGAGTCTTATAACTGTTTAGAACTATTCTATGTAAAACGTTAAAAATTACCATAACCTTTTTTAAAACTCATTTTTCTGATGGAAGAATTAACGGTTTATCAATTTGTGCAATAGAAAGATTTCGAAAAGAAGAAAGCATCGGTAAATCTAATTAGAAATTTGAAAGCAGACAATAATACGACCGTAAGAATTGTTTGGTTTTTGTTCAACTGTTGGTATTTTGGATGCTTATGTCAAATTGCATTTGAAAAGACACTGTGCTTAAAACATCTTGTGAAAAACTTCAGTTCTTATTTTTTTAGTTGGGTATATCACAACAAACCATAGATTATGAACAAATATATCTCAACAAGTGACCAAATTTGTTTGGTTGTTCCAAAATATTTGTGATAAGATGATTATTCTCAGAATGATAAAAGAAAATACTTTTTATCCAAAATACAAAGACCTTAGTTGGCTCTATTGCTAAAAGTAACTAAATTACACACATTTTGAACAGCGTTTTTTTCAGAAAAAAATTGCAAATCTGGAAACTTTTCAAGAATACTGAAAATATTTTGGTTAAATTCGCAAGTGAATCTCTAGTGACAAAGAGTTTGTCAAATTAGCTAATGCCGGTCAGTTCAAGAATCTCAATGTTTTATAAATGAAACACAGTTTTTTGGCAGCAGACAAAAAAACCACGAACAATGGATTAGAGTTACCACAGATAACATTTTGATGAAGTCATCACGTGATCTTCAGCGAGTCAAAATTCTTGGTAAGCAACTGAACTTTACCCCTTTTGGAGAATTTTTACTAAATAGCAACTTGAGACATTTGGACTCTAATTACAGACAGTGAATGATCTTGATCCAAATATTTCTGAATGTCTCTGGTTCTTCTCAAATATTTAAAAGGCTTGGATCATCGGTTATTTCTCAGACTTACATTCAGACAGCCTACATAACTCACATATCAGACGAGCGAAAAAGAATTGTTTATACTGAAGGGAATCGTGTTTTATCTGAAACAGAGTTGAGGCAGTTTCTTCAACAAAATTGTTGTACTGGAGCAGAGTGAATGTCTCTACAGCGTCATCACAGGACATGTGAAAAATCAGTTAGCTAGTTTGGAACAAAATGAGAACGTGTTTAAGAATGCTCTTCGTAAAATGGCTTTCGTTGAAAAGAAAAGAGCGGTACTACTCTCCAAAACAGGTTTTGAATTGACTCGGCTCATTATCAAATTTTGATACAAGTATTTCAGTCAATCATAAAAAAAGGAGATAAACCATCTTCCGAGAAGTCTATTTTAGTTCTCAAAAATCTAATTGAGGAATCAACTAATACAAAACCAAATATGAACCCCAAACCTGCATAGCTAGCTGTCGGTTATAAATATAATGCAGTCGAAGAAACACATAGAATTGCAGATCAAACAAAGACAGTCGGAACAAAACTTTTGTGACGATGTTGCTGACCAAATCAGATTGACAATTACAGTTAACGTGGAGCGAAATTTCTTAAAACATTGTCATCTCTTTTTTGCCTCATTCAAAAAAGTTTAAAGTGTGAACGTATTGTAGGCATGACAAGGAAATGTAACCGAGTGCTCATTTTGAAGGAGAAGTTGCTCGTTGATAACAATCCAACTGACATAATCGCACTTGCTTTCTGGTTCATTTAACAGCTATCAGCAAGCTGATAAAAGAGTCCTGATTATTCTGTATTTTGAATTATCAAAATTGTTACTAATAAAAAGGGGACAAGTACTCAACGCCAATCACAAAAATTCCATTTGGTAAATTGCTCCAGAAATTGTAACAAAAAGAGGAATTTGCCGGAAATATACAGAGTCAGAAGCGTTCAAACTTTCAAAAGGCTAAAAACGAAACCACCAGTAGCAGCAACAGAGCGGCAAGGCTCTACTCACCGAAAACATAAACAGAAGTGATACTGACAAAAAGAGAAAAAATTTCGAAACTCCGTGCGAAGCAGTTGTAGGGATGGAGGAAAAACATTTGAATAATTAAGACAAGTGAAGAAAAAAGGCTGCAGTCCATGTACCCAAAAAACCAGCTGCATTTGGACGCGTTAGAGAAATACAGATAAAAACCAATATGCAGCCCCTGAAAGTAAATCATTTTATAGCGAAAAAGAACGCTCACACAAAACAAAAAGAGTTTCAAAAAACTTTGCTTGTTTGAAAGTGGTTGCATGTTATATTAATGAAATCATGTCCCCCGACCGGGAACACAAAGATAAACCTTCAAAACAAAGCGAAGGTGTTTAGGACCTAAATATTGCCTTTGACTCTTTTTTACGCTATCTACATTTTTAAACACTCAAATAAAAATATGCAATGACAAGAAGTGAAACCTTCAAAAAACATGATTGAATACCAATAGCCAAATATAGATTGGGTAGATGCTGAGAGAGAGCTCAAGGGAGATTTCAGAACGTTCTGTTAGAAAAAAACGTTGGGGTATTTCATATTTTCAGCAAGATAAAAAATATGTTTTTGCCGAGAGGGTCATCCGTTAATTATAAAACGTTAAATACCTGTTTCATACATCTCAAGACATTTTCATGAAGACATTTTCATACATCTCTCAGTTAAAAAAATTTGTAGAAACAATAAACACAAGATTCAAACGTGTATTCAAAATAGCTTCAACTGAAATGCCTAAAAAAGATGTCTCTTATTTGTTATCAATAATTGAACTTCCGCTCCATAATTTAGTTGCTCAACCAGAGTTTTGAAATGCTAATTTTGTTAGAAAATTAAAAGTTCTTTTAATAATCAGATATTGATATCAAAAGATATTTACAAACGAAGTGTTTGAAGTTTACAATAGTCCATCAATAAAAAGTCCAGCATACAGCCTAGATAATCAGGATTTAGTCAGCGGCAAGTTCTATTAGTTGAAATTATTGGTAGTTGCTGGCAACAGCAACATCTTCATTGAATTCCTAATAAAAGCAAATTCTAGAGCTTCCTTGGTTATCTTTCCAGATAAAACATCGGCCAATTTTAAGAAACTTTAAAATGATAATATTCAGCCGGCAGGTTTATTGGAGATAAGCATTGAGTGAAATTATCTTCCACTCAAGAATCAACCAGCTTGAAAGCACACAAGTCATAAAGTCTTCCACTGAAGGTAACAAAACCTATCAGAGAAAAATTCCATCTGGTGCATTCTCAAATCCATATAAAGAGGATTCAGTCCTAATCAATGCTGCATGCTATAAAAAAATTGGGACATCTGAAAAAAAACCACCAAAACGGCTATGGGTCTAAATTCTGACATCAGTTCAAAAAAAAAACGCGAACGTTTTGTTCTATAGCAAAAACGAAAGGATCACTTTTTCCAAAAACGAAAAGATCACTAAAGTTTGTCGCTGGTTACCTTTTGATCTGCTAGCAAAAAACAACTGATATTTTTCTAGACTAACAATATTTGGCACATAAATGTCACAAAACCTCCGTTGGTTTGTGTCATGTATTGCAAACAACGCCTGAGAAAAGGTAGCCTTTGTTAAATTGAACTAACGCATAGAACAATAATAAATTTCATCATTCCTCGCAGGACACTATCGTCAACGAGATAATGGTTTCCGGCTTTAGCAGGTGGAATTGTTAGGATGGTAATACCAATAGCCGAAATTTTTTTCAGGCGATTTGCTGAAAATATTAAAGATTTGTTTGTACAAGCAGAACCAGAGATTGTTTAAGTAATCGCCACGAAGAGATTCCCTAAAGAAGCTCTGGAATGAACTATTTGTGAAACGGTGAAGAAACAGGTCAGTTCACGCGCTTTGATTACAAGTTTTGGTGGTGGCAATGTTGATAGAAAACAAGAACTGAGCAGTCAAGTCAAACCATTTAGAGAAAAAGCCTTTACTGAGAAGTTGATCAAATTTTTTTTCAAAGTAAAAAATTAAAACTAACGCACTGCCAGCAAAGGCAACACACACAACTCTAGATTTGAGAAAAGCCTCTCCTTGTCACCTATAAAAATGCTTTAAACCAAATGTTGGTCCATCAATATGATCAGATGGTTCAATGCTGAAAATCAAAGCTGTACAACAGGAAAAATTTTTTTCATTTGCAAATTTTTCACTGGAATTCAAAAACACAAACATCAAGAGAACCAATGACGCTGATTTGAGAACTGGTATTGGTGCTGCGAAAACAATATCAACGTAATCTAGCAATTATGCACTTTTGTTTTTCAGAATATAAAGTCCCACTAAGGGAACGTAATACAAACGATCTACTCAAACAGGGCTTTCGCAACAACACAATTTTCATCCTGATAAACGGACAACAACACTTGACTAATCTGTCTACACTTGACTAAGCTAATACTATGAAGCCGAACCATCTAAAATTGATTACAAGAGAACTACTGATGTTGCTGCACAAAAAATTAGTTGCAAACTTTCTTGAATTTATGTTACTTGGGACACCGGAGATTGATATATTGCAACAAACAACTTCCGAGTGATATCAACCTACATATCTCGTTTTGAAAGATTACCAAACGATTTATTGTCATTTCCGTTTCCAATAAACATTGCGGGAATAAACGTTGCAGAAAATCTTTACTTGCCTAAAATTACTTTGCCTAAAAAGTAGTAACACCAACTCTAAAACACCAGCTGTCTATCGATACACAGAGTGAATGCCAGAAAGTTTCCTTTCCACCGCCGGCGTCCGGAGTATTAGACTGGAAGACACTTTCTCGAAAGGACCTGATCGAACAAAGATTATGGCAATGTCAACAAATCAATCCTATATAAGAATTAACCGAAGGACATTTTTCCATTACAAAAAGTTCAATTTGTATGAAAGAGTGGTTTACCTAAATGGTCTACAGGTTGTTGGATTACCTATTTCAACAACCACAAATGAGCGTGTCTAAGAGGATTCAGTCCTAATCAATGCTGCATGCTATAAAAAAATTGGGACATCTGAAAAAAACCACCAAAACGGCTATGGGTCTAAATTCTGACATCAGTTCAAAAAAAAACGCGAAAGTTTTGTTCTATAGCAAAAACGAAAGGATCACTTTTTCCAAAAACGAAAAGATCACTAAAGTTTGTCGCTGGTTACCTTTTGATCTGCTAACAAAAAACAACTGATATTTTTCTACACTAACAATATTTGGCACATAAATGTCACAAAACCTCCGTTGGTTTGTGTCATGTATTGCAAACAACGCCTGAGAAAAGGTAGCCTTTGTTAAATTGAACTAACGCATAGAACAATAATAAATTTCATCATTCCTCGCAGGACACTATCGTCAACGAGATAATGGTTTCCGGCTTTAGCAGGTGGAATTGTTAGGATGGTAATACAATAGCCGAAATTTTTTTCAGGCGATTTGCTGAAAATATTAAAGATTTGTTTGTACAAGCAGAACCAGAGATTGTTTAAGTAATCGCCACGAAGAGATTCCCTAAAGAAGCTCTGGAATGAACTATTTGTGAAACGGTGAAGAAACAGGTCAGGTCATGCGCTTTGATTACAAGTTTTGGTGGTGGCAATGTTGATAGAAAACAAGAACTGAGCAGTCAAGTCAAACCATTTAGAGAAAAAGCCTTTACTGAGAAGTTGATCAAATTTTTTTTCAAAGTAAAAAATTAAAACTAACGCACTGCCAGCAAAGGCAACACACACAACTCTAGATTTGAGAAAAGCCTCTCCTTGTCACCTAAATAAATGCTTTAAACCAAATGTTGGTCCATCAATATGATCAGATGGTTCAATGCTGAAAATCAAAGCTGTACAACAGGAAAAATTTTTTTCATTTGCAAATTTTTCACTGGAATTCAAAAACACAAACATCAAGAGAACCAATGACGCTGATTTGAGAACTGGTATTGGTGCTGCGAAAACAATATCAACGTAATCTAGCAATTATGCACGTTTGATTTTGAGAATATAAAGTCCCACTAAGGGAACGTAATACAAACGATCTACTCAAACAGGGCTTTCGTAACAACACAATTTTCATCCTGATAAACTGACAACAACACTTGACTAATCTGTCTACACTTGACTAAGCTAATACTATGAAGCCGAACCATCTAAAATTGATTACAAGAGAACTACTGATGTTGCTGCACAAAAAATTATTTGCAAACTTTCTTGAATTTATGTTACTTGGGACACCGGAGATTGATATATTGCAACAAACAACTTCCGAGTGATATCAACCTACATATCTCCTTTTGAAAGATTACCAAACGATTTATTGTAATTTCCGTTTCCAATAAACATTGCGGGAATAAACGTTGCAGAAAATCTTTACTTGCCTAAAATTACTTTGCCTAAAAAGTAGTAACACCAACTCTAAAACACCAGCTGTCTATCGATACACAAAGTGAATGCCAGAAAGTTTCCTTTCCATCGCCGGCGTCCGGAGTATTAGACTGGAAGACATTTTCTCGAAACGACCTGTTCGAACAAAGATTATGGCAATGTCAACAAATCAATCCTATATAAGAATTAACCGAAGGACATTTTTCCATTACAAAAAGTTCAATTTGTATGAAAGAGTGGTTTACCTAAATGGTCAACAGGTTGTTGGAATACCTATTTCAACAACCACAAATGAGCGTGTCTACTTCAAAATGCATCAATTTTTTTTTATTTTTTTGATAAAAACTTGTCATGGTTTTCCACTAGCCGAGTATCCGAATCATTTTGTTTTGTCCTTTGTCCATGCTTCAACAGAGGAGGCAAAGTTTTCATTAATTTTGAAATAACAATATGTTCGTTTTCAGTTAAGCTCACTTTTGGAACACCTTTGCTTCACAAAGTTGAACTTTGCTTTTTCTGGGGCCTCGAAGTTCAACTTCTTATGTCAACTCCGAGCGAACCGTTTCAAAAATTCAGCTAGTACATAAGGGGTTGATAGGTGTGTATGAATTACTTAATCCAGTCAGTAATTGTTTACAACTAAAACACAATTTTTTGCTGAGTTTTTCCTGCTGATTCTGGTTCAGTTTTGCCTGACAATATGCTGTGTTTAATGGCTCACAATCAACATCATCGTAGCTAATAGCTACTGATTTGTAATTATAAAAAACAATATAAATTGCTGATCTTCTTGCGCAAGCATTGGACTGCTATACAACCGACTGCTGGAGCTCTTCATGGAAGAAGAAGTTGTTCCATTCCGCAGAGTACAGCCAATTCGAACCCAAATTCCAAACTTTGCGGACTCCTTTGAACTTAAATTGCTCATGATGGTCGTATATATGGCTAACCAAATGAACACCACATGAATGATGATAATTTACGACAATTCTCTGAGTTTTTACTCCAATCTGTAAGGCAATGTGTTTAGTTAAAATTTTCTTCCGGTAAAAATTTTTCTTTAAAAAAACTATTTAAAGAAAAATTTTTCTTAAAAAAACTATTTAAAAATTTTTCTTTAAAAAAATTGTTTTTTTAACTTTGAAGATTGATGGCTTCGTTTTTGTTAAAAACATATTTTTAGGTTCCATTTGGAAATTATTTTCGTACACTATCATTATCTTTCAGATAGACATGTCCACCAAAGAGATTTCCATAATTTTTGAAAGTTCTGCATAAGAAATACTGTGTTAAGTAAATAAAATGAGTTAGAATTACAATCTTTCCAAATATTAGGAAGCTTTCGTTTTGAGCCATATAAATTTAGATGAAGTTCGTAATTTTAATCAACTACTTGTTCCAATTTCTCAAGAATTTTAGCGTAAAAAATTGACAGGTGTGTTTTGTAGTATAGAAGTGTGAAGCATGTGTTTAGATAAGGAATTGAATAGGGTGTTAATGTTGGGGCTCAGCTGCAGTTTGTATCAACAAAAAATGGTTTTGAGACCTGGAATTTTTTGCGCACTATATATATATATATATATATATATATATATATATATATATATTATATATATATATATATATATATATATTTATATATATCAAACAGTTTTAACTCATCGAAATTTTGGATCGTTTTGATGATGAGTCTCGCCAAGTAAGATTAGTTCAACAAAAAATCGTCTCTGATACTTGAAACCAGCAAAAAATATTTTTCAATGAAATTTATTACTTCAACTTTTTTGAACTTTTCCTATTTTTTCCGGTGAGGAGGTTCTCTAGGTAATATGAGGACTACAGATAATTGTTTTTCAGACCTCAAACCCAGTGTAAACTGCAATTTTCTCAATTTTAACATTTCAAATTTTTTTTATTTTTCTCAAACTTTTTCAAATTTTTTTTTATTCATGCGTTTCGGGCGGTAAGGTGAGGACAACAAAAAAAATCGTTTTAGATCTAAAACCTGGTGCAGAATTCAATTTTTGAATTTTTTGATACTTCAAAAATATCGATATTTTATTCAATTTTTTTAATTATTTTTTTCATCGATGAGGCTCCTCGGGGCTGATGACAAGATGACAATCAATAAATTGGCAGTGTTAATTCCCAACTAACATCCAAACACAATCCATTGTCACCAAAAAAAGTTGAAAAACTGACAAAGTTTGGAAAAAGTTTGTCTTACTGGGCACGCAATTGTTGGAGGTCATTTATGTGTTAATTGCTTTGATTTTTTTTGTCTTTTTTTATTTGGCTCGCCAATTTGCCAAAATATTACAAAAAAGTTTTAAAAATTTTTTTGTCCCCCCCGGTTTTGTGCCCATTAAGACACCTTACTACTCACATATGATATTATTGTATATTTTTTTCATAATATAATTTGGAAATATAATTTTTGTTTCTATTAATTGTATGTATTATGTACTGATGGGTTCTTCATTCTTTGTAATCTATATATTAATCTCGTGAACACATACGGTGGCATGTTTTAGAGGCATCACTGAGCAGCATGTTTTTACAGTACTAACGAAAAGCACGGTTAAGCGGTTGCTTAAATGGGGTTAACGACCAAAAAAGTGTGCTTTAAGGTCATTGACCGATTTATGTTTCTAAAAGGTCATTGACCGAAAAATTGTTACATAAAGGTCTGTGACCGAAAAGTGTTGCCAAAAGGTCACTGACCCCAAATATTGTTAAGAGGTCGTGTCATCTACCGAAGAATGCTTGAAAAGCATTTTCTACCAAAAATGCGAAAAGGCCTGTTGCCGAAATTTTTTTGTTAAAGATAAAGATAATAATCGGTGTTTCAATAAACAATAACATTATTGTCGGAAAAATCATTGGCCGATCACTTCTTCAGAGAACGGTCTGTGATTGAAAAGCTTCGGGTACTGAAAAGTTAAATGATCGAAATTGTGATAAGACAAGAGGGTTTGTGACCAAAAAAAAACAGTGTTTTTCATAATTCATTGTCAAAAAAATGTTGATGAAAATGGTTGTCTTGAAAATTTGTGAAGGAAAAGTCACTCACCGAAAACGTCTAGGTTTAAGAGTTGGATTATGGAAATTTGTTTTATCAAAGAATCACTGTACGGAAGTTTTTTAATACAGAAGATTTCAGCGAACAAAGTTTGTGAAGTGTAAAAGACCCAAAAGGTAGCTATGCAAAAACCAAAGTTAGGTGCCAAAAAATATATATGACAAAACTGAGGTCTTGAAATAAATACAATTTTCTAGCGCTCAATAGAGAATGTTTTTTATTAAGCGCTGTTACTAATACAATATTGCATACAAAACATGACAGGTATATAATTTTCCTTCTTTATTTTTTTCGAGTAAAATTTTGTAGGTGGCATAAGCCAGCTCTTTAACTCAGTTCTGTTTTTGTTGACTTCTTAAAAGCATTCGCAAAGGCTTCCCAACGATTCCTTTTTATCAGCACGTTCCTCTTGTTGGGCACATCCATCGTGTTCTCTTTAGCACAATTATCCTTTTTATGAGAACCGGAATTCATTGTCTCACCCCGGATCTGTTTTTTCTTTTTTGAACTGCTGTGTCTCTCCTTCTCTTCAGTTTATTTCTTTTTTCTGTTGTACTTTCTCTCTCACGATTTTGGCTTTTCTTTCTGCTGTCCTATATTCCTTCATTCTATCGCTTTCATTTTTTTCTTGCTTTCTTTCTCTCGCTCACTTTCCTTTTTCCTCCTTTCTTGTCTGTCTGTCTCTCGCTCTCTCTCTCTCTCTCTCTCTCTCTCGTTCTTTTTCTTTTCTCGGTTGTTTACTAACTTCTTTTTATTTGTCTTTTTTTATTACATTTTTGATTCCTATCGGTTTTCTTACGGTGGGTTCCTGATGTTCTTATGGTTTTTGTTGCATTGTATTCTTTCTGTTTTTTCCTCTCTCATTAATTTCGAGTTTTCCTTTTCTTTTTCTCGTTATTTCGCCTTTTTAAGCTTTTCGCTCGCGTTGGCGTTCTCCTTGACTCGTTTTTTCTGTCTTCCTTCTCTACTTTCAACCTTCTTTTGTTCTGTCTTTTTGGTTTTTGTTCGTATTTCTAAATCTGTTTGCTCTCCGACTCATATATTTCTGCTGCTATCGAACTTACTCTCTCTCTCTCTCTCTCTCTCTCTCTCTCTCTATTTCTCTCTCTTTCTCTCCTTCTGTTCTTCTATATACCTCATTCAATCATGATTTGATTTTTTAATGCTCTGTGACAACTTCTATTACTCCTAACTCGCATAAAAACTTTCTTTGCCATGTTTGGCTCATTTCATTTTTTGTTGGTTTGCCCAAAATAGTTTTGGAAAAAATTCATTGAAACGATCGCATGTTCACCACTTATCACGAAAAAGTTTTCCATGAGAATATCAATTGTTTGTAGGTGGCATAAGCCAGCTCTTTAACTCAGTTCTGTGTTTGTTGACTTCTTAAAAGCATTCGCAAAGGCTTCCCAACGATTCCTTTTTATCAGCACGTTCCTCTTGTTGGGCACATCCATCGTGTTCTCTTTAGCACAATTATCCTTTTTATGAGAACCGGAATTCATTGTCTCACCCCGGATCTGTTTTTTCTTTTTTGAACTGCTGTGTCTCTCCTTCTCTTCAGTTTATTTCTTTTTTCTGTTGTACTTTCTCTCTCACGATTTTGGCTTTTCTTTCTGCTGTCCTATATTCCTTCATTCTATCGCTTTCATTTTTTTCTTGCTTTCTTTCTCTCGCTCACTTTCCTTTTTCCTCCTTTCTTGTCTGTCTGTCTCTCGCTCTCTCTCTCTCTCTCTCTCTCTCTCTCTCTCGTTCTTTTTCTTTTCTCGGTTGTTTACTAACTTCTTTTTATTTGTCTTTTTTTATTACATTTTTGATTCCTATCGGTTTTCTTACGGTGGGTTCCTGATGTTCTTATGGTTTTTGTTGCATTGTATTCTTTCTGTTTTTTCCTCTCTCATTAATTTCGAGTTTTCCTTTTCTTTTTCTCGTTATTTCGCCTTTTTAAGCTTTTCGCTCGCGTTGGCGTTCTCCTTGACTCGTTTTTTCTGTCTTCCTTCTCTACTTTCAACCTTCTTTTGTTCTGTCTTTTTGGTTTTTGTTCGTATTTCTAAATCTGTTTGCTCTCCGACTCATATATTTCTGCTGCTATCGAACTTACTCTCTCTCTCTCTCTCTCTCTCTCTCTCTCTCTCTCTCTCTCTCTCTATTTCTCTCTCTTTCTCTCCTTCTGTTCTTCTATATACCTCATTCAATCATGATTTGATTTTTTAATGCTCTGTGACAACTTCTATTACTCCTAACTCGCATAAAAACTTTCTTTGCCATGTTTGGCTCATTTCATTTTTTGTTGGTTTGCCCAAAATAGTTTTGGAAAAAATTCATTGAAACGATCGCATGTTCACCACTTATCACGAAAAAGTTTTCCATGAGAATATCAATTGTTAAAGTTTCAAGATAAGCTTCCCTCAGATAGCCTTTACTGACCTGCTAGTCTTTTTCAAACACCGTTTTTCTGCAATTGCTCGGTTTATGCTCGCAATCTGCGAATCAGTATCTTGGAAAATGCAATTCGTTAATTACTTTTTAACCTAAAAATGAGTGTCTAGTTAGTACATTGAGCTGTCAATGTTGATTGATACAGATAGTTTTTTGACTATGCTATAGTTAACCAAGACAGTATTAAATAAAGAAAACTAGATCACAAAAAGTTAATACTTACTTAGCAGTAGGAAAGAACATTGCATATCTTATCTTTTTGGCTCAAATTTTCCAGATAGAAAAAAGCGTTTTCGCAATCATGTCCTTCAGTTGAGCATTATTTTAACCTCCCCCCCATAGCTTCTCTCCTTTGTTTTTTGATTCATGTTTGTTGCGAATTGGGTGGCGCATGAATAATTGATGAAAAATAGCAAATTCCGCAAGCAAAAGAAAATTGACGCTTATGACGTCATAAACATTCTTCAAAACAATTCTGTCAACCAAAAGCATATTTAAGCATTTTTTAAAGTAACTCTTCCATTTTAAAAAGCGAACAGCCACTTGAGATCAAGTTAAATATTGTCAAAATTTAACATCCTGTGCGTAAAAGAAAAATTATGACAGCAGCTATTACGCTCTTTAAAAAATCAATGACGTCACGGGTTTCCGAAAGACGGGTTGTAAAGCAGCGTAGAGTACAAACAATTAGTTCTAAATTTCAGTTGCACTGGAGCAAAATTGACTCTAATTAACAAATATATCCGTTTTTCAGGGCACATTAATGATTTTAGGTCAGCTCAACTCAAGGTTGTAATTTAACTGTGTTCTTTGTACATAGAAAGTAAACCTAATCAAAAGATATACCTCGAAGATTAAGTGAATTTAAATACATGTTGGATGAAACCGCAAGAACGTTTTGTACCAACCTTAGTCTAGTAATGCACTAAGATGGTACGATTTATACTAACTTCTGCAGAATATAAGAAGTATACTTGACAAACATATAGTACAAGATTGCGCGTAGCGGTGACTACACGAAATGCTCTAGTTTTAGCTGATGTAATTATATGATAACCTGATTATTCTCACATATAACGAGAACTTTAAGTGATTAGTGGGTGTCTGAAGCAGCAAGTTATCAGGTTAGAAGACAGAATAATGATCGCTAAAAACGCCTCTTTTAGGATTTTTTTACAAGGTTGCTTAATTTGACTTGTCAATTCTTCGCCAAGGCTTCTCTTAGATCTAATTGAATGCCGATTTAAGATTTGAGATCTGAGAAGTAACTCTGAAACAACTGTATTACTCAAGAAAAGTTTAAAAGAAATTGAATACGCGGTTTCAAATCAAATGAGGGCAGTCTGAAATGAATTTGAAACTAAGCCAGAGTATACTATTCGCTTTTTTAGTCACACATTTTTGTGAATTTTGTTGGTTAAAACAGTTGTTTCTGAGTTAACTATCAGCAAATTTTTTGGTTAAAAAACGAAAATTTGGATATTTTTTGCCCCTTGCCCTTGGTTCATAAAAACTGGTTCATAAAATTGGAACATGAAATGCCAAATCTGCTAAAAGGGTGGCTGAATTTTTGAGGAACAATGGAAAAAAACAAGTTGGCCATTCTGTTCGAACGGATTTATTCGAGAGAGAGAGAGAGAGAGAGAGAGAGAGAGAGAGAGAGCGCGAGAGAGAGAGAGAGAGAGAGAGAGAGAGATAGAGAGAGAGAGAGAGAGAGAGAGAGAGAGAGAGAGAGAGAGAGAGAAAGGGGTGTGCGAGGGGATCCTTTGAAGTGTTTTTAGTCGTCATAATTTTTTGCAATCAAAATTTTTCAAATTATATGTTAATAATGTCAATGAACTTTAGATGGTGTTTTGAAATTTTCATTTTCTAAAATCAATTCTCACTAAATAGATGTTTTTCCATTAATAGATTTTCCCATTTTTATTTATACATTGATAGATTTTTCCATAAATAGATGTTTTTCCATGTTTCTGGATTTTAACTTTATCTAAATAATTTTTGGTCTTTTGTTTCGTTTTAATGCGTTTATTCGAAACTGAATAACACCCTATTGCCCTTAAGCGTTATTTAATTTAGCGCTGATTAGTCTTATTTAGATGTAATACTGTGTTTGAAGTCTGATTATAATGACTGGCACTATTAATAAGTTTTTATTAATATTTTCAATGAGCTTCAAATGGTGTTTGGAAATTTTGATTTACTAAAATCTATTTACACTAGATCGACTCTTTTTCATTTATGTTTCCGGATTTCAAGATTTTTAAATGATTTGGGGACTGAATGACAGCCTTTTGCCCTTAAGCAATAATTTTCCTAAATTAATTTTTGTCTGATTGTAATGAAGAACATTTCACCATGCTACTAAGGATAAGCCACATTTGTGAGTTTCTGAAGACTTTCATTATTTTATTTGAGTCTAATAGACTCAATGGCTTGAGCCAAAATTTTTTTTTGTTTGATTGGATCAAATGAAAAATAAATCGCCTTCTGGTAATTTTTTGCTTAGTTTAATTTTCTGGATCTTTTTTGTTAATTAATTCAGTCTTTTTTCTGTTTCATCTTGTTTTAGTAGACGCTAGATTTTTCAAAGGTTATTTTTTAAGGAAGTGATTGGGTTGCTTTGTGTCTTCTGCATATTTCATCCGGATGTGTTGCTAAATTTACGCAACTAAATATTTTTTACTAGAGATGCCTGCCAACAGTAGACTTAAAAACTAAAACCACTTACGTCAAAATAGGCTCAAATTTTAAAAGAATTATTTAAATCATTTTAAAAAACGCGAATATTGAAGTATCAAAAGAGGATGTAACACTTTACAAACGCTTAGAACGCTTTCCGTATACAATTTAAGTAGGTAATGATTTTTTGTAAAAAAAATGTCGGTATAATATCTGCTCTTTTTCTCGATGTGCTACAATTTTGACGTTTTTCGAAAATCACCCAAAAAGTAAGTGAGAAATGAGCCTCCTGTGCTCAACTGTGATGTGATGATTTCATATAATGAATGCTCTGATCGTTCTTAAGGAAATGTTGTGCTCAATTTTTGTAGGAATTGCGCTGAAATTATGTAAGTAATGCGCTGAAAGCCCTGAGTAGTTTTGGAAGAGCTAAATTCGTGTGACAGTTTATGGGTTGACATGGCCCAATTATCTTTATTCTGCACAGCACCTGAAAATGACGGTCAACCCGTTCCACTTTTCTTGCTAACTTTTGCCTCGAGACATTCGTGTCAAACTCTCAAATTCAAAAAAGATACCAATTTTTTATTTTAACATATTAATCTTATCAATATTTGATAACAAAGTGCTCTGAGATTTAATCGTAATCAATAATCTCAGAGATCAATTCAGAGACTAGTGTTCTTTTTCATATCCAATAGTTTTTTGTTCAATATTAATAAATGAAAAATTCAAACAATTGCGTGCATCGGAGGAGTGCATTCGAACAATTACTTACTATTTAGTTAACATTTAGCTCTCCCCGGGTGGAGGTGTTGACGCTAACAATCGCCAAAAATACAAAGAATGCTGTGAAAAAAAGCGATGAGAAAAAGCGATGAATGCTGAGAAAGCGGTGAAAAAAATTACCGCTAAAAACCGCAAATCTTAAAAATGTACACTGCTTTCGCAGCATTCATGCGGGTACTTTGCGGTAATTTTTTTTCAATGCTACTCGCCGTAATTGTTGTAATTTTTTTTTCGACAAAACTTCGACCCGGTCTTAGATTTATTTTCCGGCCTTTTTTCACAAAAGTAGTGTGATACATGTCAACGATCAACAGGCTATTCCTATGGCTGTTTATGTATAAAATATGTGTGACTTGAAAACAATAGTTGACCTCAATTTTTACCCCTTTCGGTACAAAACTACACAAAAGATCTTTCAAATGACCGACAATTCCTTGTTGGTACCCGTACAACGTTCTATATTTCCACAATATATTTCCATTGTTCCACTTTTTGCCGATAGCAAAGATGAACATTTCAGGTCAGTTATTGTTATGCTACAAACAAAGAGGCGAAAGGAGATTAATTATTCTTAGTTCTATTTTTTGGTACTTTCAATCGGTAGGTCACGTTTCTTTGAAATTTATCGATTAGCATATTCCGCTCTTTAATTTTCGTTCTTTGCAAGAAATTTCAATTCCATTTATGTTCATCTTCCATTTCTACAAGGAAACGTCGTAATAAACATAAGATCCGAACTAAGTCTGAGCTGAATAAATAACTGATTTGCTCAAATCTCATAATGTTTTTTAAGTTGATTAAAAAGGTGAAAAATAAGCAGAATAAGTTGAAATAGAATTTTCAAAATTAGCTTAAAATTGGTCGAAAGTTAACAGCTTATAATGTTTTCTTTAGTCACACGAGCTGAATAAGTTGAATGAGCAAAATGATATTTAAAAATTAGTAGAAGACAGATTGAATGTTCAGGAAAATTATCTCATCGCCTGACATTTTTTAAGCCGAGTGGAAAAAAATGGGAAAAGCAGCGAAAGCTGAACAAAGAAAAGAATTTACGGCTAAAATTGAGTTGAGTGCAGAAAAATCATGTTAGACTTGCGTTCATTTAATAAGGCGAATGAGCTGCAACAAGTCGGGGCTCAAATAGTTGGATATGAGTTTAAAAAATTAGTTAGCAAATATAACATGGAAAATTTAATCTGTTCAGTCTACCTTCATTCAGTCTTCATCAGCTGTTCTGAACCCATTTTTCCATTTTTCCCTTATAAGAACTATATGCTCAACTGGGTTTTTTTGATAGTTCAATTTTGCCCGATTGAAACATTTATCGCAGAGAATTTTGAGTCGTATCATTTTTCGAGGAGTTATCAGCTTTTGCGTGTTAATCATCTGTTGATTTTCAACACATTTGCTCACATTTTCAATTTTGCTAAAGTTAGTTAATTTTTGTTTGCACAACGATGTTTATTTACACTTTGTGATAAAAAAATCCTGCTGGATAATTTGGTTGAATTCTTTCTGACAAAATTTGGCGTTTCTGGATCATTTAGATTTTAGTTAGCTAAATCAGCAACGTTAGCTTCTTTTCCCATATTTCATGACAGCTATGCACTAATAAATTTTAAGACAATGTTATGAGCATTGAGAAGAGGTGCTGAAGATATCTGTCAGGTTATCTAGAATTACTGATCTGGTCGTCTCTTTTACAAATTAGATCAACTTTTACGGACTTTTAATAGAATTTGTTTCTTCTTGCTGAAAGCAAACAACAAAAAGTTGATGCTTTTAACCAGTAGGATATAGTTTCTGCTTTTCTAATTGGTTTGAACTCTAGTGGGTGCAAAAAATTTTTCAAATCATTAAGATTAGTATTTTGCAGGCCTTACATCAACTAAATTTTTTATTTTTTTGCCTTTTCCATTCAATCATTATTTGATTTTTGTAAACTGTGATCAACTGCTCACCATAAAAGTAATTTATTTATTTTTGGAAGACAATGGAATATGTCTGAACAGTTTGGTTTGACTATTTTCTCTATAAATCGATATTTTTTAAACAAAAATAATAAAAATTGTCCCCGAAAACTTGCGTTAAATTTTGACAAATTTGGCCAATGTTTGTTATATGCGCAGACCTAGTTTTTTAAGATGATCTAAACAAAGATTATTAGTGTATCTAATTTTCATTACAGTTATTCAAGTTTATTAGTTTTTATAGAAGATATCTTCATTGATTTTATAAAGCCTATTAATGTTGATAAAATTACGACATAGTATTTCTTACCTGCCGAGAATTTCTGGCATTGTTTGATCTCGAAGAAAAAAAGGGTAATTCAGTTTCACTTGAGAATGGCAAACTCTGATTTGCAACACTGGAAAGATGTGACATGCCATTCTGTCAATAATAAAACAACAAGAAAACTGTGAATTCAGCTACTCTTGGGATTGGCAAACTCTGATTGCAACATTGGAATCATGTAACATGCAATTCAGTCAAGGTCTTTTTGACTGAACTGACTGCATTGACTGAATTGCAAATCACATCATCCCAAGGTTGCAAACGAGAGTTTGCCTATCTCAAGTGGAGCGGAATTAATATTTTTGTTGTTTTTTTTAACTGATTTGCATGTCATTTTTTTGTTGTTTCTGCTTTTTTCGTAGTTTCCATTCAATTCTTATATTATTTTTGTAAACTGTGGTCAATTAAAAGTATTTGGTTCAACATAAAAGTATTTTATTTAGTTTGGAGGACAATGGAAGGTGTCTGAACAGTTCGGTTTGGCTCATTTTTTCCATGAATCTCTTTTTTTCCCAAAAACTTAGAAAATATCCACAAAAAATTGAGTTAATTTTTGACAAAAGTAAACGTCAAAATTGGTCATAAGTGCAGGTATAAATTTTTAAAATTATCTAATCAAAGTTTGTTAGTGTATGCACGTTTTTGTTAAACTGGGTTAAGTTTGTTAGGTTTTATAAAAGATATATACATTGTTTTATAAAGCCTACTATTTTTTGATGAAAGTTCAGCAAAACATTTCTTACCTGCCGAGAATTTCTGGCCTTGATTGATCTCTAAGAAAAACATTTATCGCAGAGAATTTTGAGTCGTATCATTTTTCGAGGAGTTCTCAGATTCTGCCTGTTAATCATCTGTTGATTTTCAACACATTTGTTCACATTTTCAATTTTGCTAAAGGTAGTTAATTTTTGTTTCCACAACGATGTTTATTTACACTTTGTGATAAAAAAAATCCTGCTGCATAATTTGGTTGAACTCTTTCTGACAAAATTTGGCGTTTCTGGATCATTTAGATTTTAGTTAGCTAAATCAGCAACGTTAGCTTCTTTTCCCATATTTCATGACAGCTATGCACTAATAAATTTTAAGACAATGTTATGAGCATTGAGAAGAGGTGCTGAAGATATCTGTCAGGTTCTAGAATCTAGAATTACTGTTCTGGTCGTCTCTTTTACAAATTAGATCAACTTTTACGGACTTTGAATAGAATTTGTTTCTTCTTGCTGAAAGCAAACAACAAAAAGTTGATGCTTTTAACCAGTAGGATATAGTTTCTGCTTTTCTAATTGGTTTGAACTCTAGTTGGTGCAAAAAATTTTTCAAATCATTAAGATTAGTATTTTGCAGGCCTTACATCAACTAAATTTTTTATTTTTTTGCATTTTCCATTCAATCATTATTTGATTTTTGTAAACTGTGATCAACTGCTCACCATAAAAGTAATTTATTTATTTTTGGAAGACAATGGAATATGTCTGAACAGTTTGGTTTGACTATTTTCTCTATAAATCGATATTTTTTAAACAAAAATAATAAAAAATGTCCCCGAAAACTTGCGTTAAATTTTGACAAATTTGGCCAATGTTTGTCATATGCGCAGACCTAGTTTTTTAAGATGATCTAAACAAAGATTATTAGTGTATCTAATTTTCATTAGAGTTATTCAAGTTTATTAGTTTTTATAAAAGATATCTTCATTGATTTTATAAAGCCCATTAATGTTGATGACATTACGACATAGTATTTCTTACCTGCCGAGAATTTCTGGCCTTATTTGATCTCGAAGAAAAAAAGGGTAATTCAGTTTCACTTGAGAATGGCAAACTCTGGTTTGCCGCGAAACATTTCTTACCTGCCGAGAATTTCTGGCCTTGATTGATCTCTAAGAACAACAACAAAAAGGTTAATTCAGCTACTTTTGAGATTGGCAAACTCTGGTTTTCAACATTTGAATGATGTGACATGCAAATCTGTCAGTTAATTTTTTTTGATGAATAGTTTTTTTTGTTTGGGGAGCATAATTATTCAATGATTCTCCAGTCAAATAAACTATTTTTTTGTAGGCTATCATTGTTTTCTTATCCAAATGGAAAACAGGCAACTAAATAAAAGTTCTCTTAATTTTCTCCAAGCCAAGTTGTCATGAACAAACAAATAAAAAAAACAAAAATTTCAGTTCTCAGGAGTTCTCGTTTTCACTGCCACTTTTTTCATTCAACTAAACTCATCTGATCAATATTGTAACAGGAAGAAGTATGCAATGAATTCATCAGTTGATTTTTTCCCTAAAAATCTTACTCTTATTTTTTGTTTTGAGATTTTGAAGTTCTGCGGACCATTTTTGAAGGAATACCATTGAATGTTTTTCCGTTATTTCTGATGGCTACCATTTTTTCGCCAAAAATGTCATCTCGAAAATTCAGCATCCGTGTTAGCTAATATTTATAGGAGCTTCTTTTGAACTAGTTAAAAAATTTGAAGCTCAGGCCTACCTCCTTAAAAATTCATTTGAGCTTCATACTCCAATTTTCACAAATATTGTATTGCGTTTTATCATTAAAGTGATTTCCTTACTTACTAGTCATCGATAGCTGCAATGCGAGAGAAAACACCTCTATGCACGTTATTTGAGGTTTCTCTGTTTTGGTCTTGGGCAATTTTGACCCCAAAGATTTTGCTTCTTCCTTCTAGTCTTTTTGTGCAGTTTTATAGTTGAAGCCAATGGCATAGAAGCAAATCTTTCAAACTAATTTTGTACAGCATTTCCTACCGCATGGGTTTTTTCTTTCGCTAACTTTAAAACAATTTCTACTGTTGGCATCTTGACACTAAAATCGAACAATTTTAAGCAGGTTTTCCCAAGTGCTGCTGCATTTTTCGTTTCAATTTAATTCAAATAAAACAGTTGGGTGAAATAAAAAACGTATCTGTTGAAGACATAAGTAGTAAGATAAAAGGGTACTAAGATAGGGAGGGTTATCCTTCGAATTAATACGTGTGATAATAGGGGCTTATCCTTGGCGGCGCTACATGTAAAACAACGGCCGTGCGTGATACATGTAAATTGGCATGTAGGTTAATTTGGGTGGAAAAGCCCGGCTAGAGTCATTTTTGAGTGAGCGTTCATAAAATCATTTGGCTACAATTGCTACAGTTGATTTGAAGAGTATTCACGAAACTTATAAGGAAATCGAAAAAGAATATTCACAGTACGGTGAACGGTTTTTATACCTTTTAGCTACTTGTCTTCATTTGGATCCTGAGATTGGTTTAGATATAGCTTTGAAACTACGACCTTATGGTGGTTTGATTGGCATCGACAATTCAGCCCTCGACAAATATTTTAAATCGTTCAAAATTTTGAGACTGCATGCGATACTTCACGACGCTTCCGGTTTTGTATATGAATATAGTGAAAAGGGTCCAGGCTATTCCTACGTATTACCTTGTTCAGTCACAAATGAGTACCTTGGTCATGTGACTAGAATTGCTTTCTGTTTATACGTAAAATCCTTCAAAAATAGTTTATTCAATTTGCTGGAATGTTGAAATCTGGAGCAGTTGTTCTTGATTTTGAAGGCTTTAGAAGTAAAAAATCTGGATTTATAATAAAAGAACTTGCGGTATCTACCAAAAATTACAACGATACAATTTCGTTTTACCTCCAAACTCATTTAACATACTTTCGTCGAGTGAGCAAAGATCTTTCCTGTGGGTATCTAAATTTCTTCATGGTCTCTCGTGGGAGACAGGAGAGTACCCTTATCATTATTTGCAACAGATTTTTCAAAGTATAGTTCTTCGATTTCCCTTTTCTGATTTTTACGCAAAAAGATTAGAAAAAACGAAAACTTTACGGCAGCTGTTACAGAGGAACGTTATCAAATTGGAAACTTTGTTTTGCCCAAAAATTGAACACTTGAAATTATATCGGGAGACAGCAGTTTGTAAATTACATGCCCAAAACGACAAAGAAGCAGGCATTGTGCCAATAAGAAGGCAAAACTCTTTTACCAGTGGCTGACGAATGAATCGTCGGTTGGAGAAACCAGCTCCGTCTCTACTTCAAGTGAATTTGTCTCCAAATTTGAAAGTTTACAGTTGCATAACGCCTGAAAATCAGTTAACGGTTACTCTTATCAAGGAAGAAAAAATTGACACAAGAGGGCAAACAGTTTTGAGAAAACAGCAGATCGTGTGTGCAGTTGCTGAAATAGAAGCTTTCAAGAAGTATCTTTCTCTACTGGAGTACTTTCAATTGTACCATGTCTTTACAAGAGAAAATGAAAAGGTTGAAACTAACCCCTTTACCTACGCCCAAGCATGCAGTGCCAATTCTGATGTCTCTGGACGATGAGACTCTTCCCGATGAAATCAAGTAGCTGATTAAAGAGAACAATGTAGAGTCAATTGTATTTAGAGATAAACAAGTTTCGATGAATGCCAACTCTACAATCACTTACAAACAAGGAGACAACGACTCTGGATATGTTTTGTATGAATTTTTTATTGTTGAATAATTATGTAACATTCTTGAAAAGCAATTCATTTTTTGAATAATTTTGTTTCAAAATGAGTCAAACCGAAGATCAACTAGATTCGGGCGGAGGCATAACTGACATGGTTTTTGACGCTGACCACCAAGAAAGACGATCTTGGAGGTTTTGCAATTCGAGATTGCCTCGATCAGAGGTTGTATATTTTACACAAATCTTAAAAAAAATTTTTCTTATAACTGTGTCTCTCGCCAAGTTGGTTTTTTTCCAGTCTCGACTGTGAAGAATCCACATTTTGGTTTTCACTTCTCTCTTGTATAGTTGGATACGCTCTTCCAAATCCAAAGTCATGAATAAAATTATTTCCACCTCTGACCGGTTGTTCATGGCTGTTTGCGGGCCATCTTGTTGCGGGAAAATTGATCTCATTTTCGAAATGTTATTAGTTGGCACTTTTTCCCAGAATTTCAAACAATTTATTATTTTTATCAGCATGATCAGCCAAAATTCCAATCGTTAGAGAAGAAACTGAACAAAAATTTTAAAAAATTCTCTAATTTCGAACTCATTTCAGAGTTAGAAAACTGCCTCCTTGTGTTCGATGACTCATGTGAAGAAATTTTTAATGACAAAGAGTTTTCAAAATTAGCAACCGCAGGGCGACACAGAAACATCAGTGTAATTTATGTTAAACACAATTTGTTCCAGCAAAGCAGATGGTCCAGAACAATTGATCTAAATACAACACATATCATATTGTTTAAATCACCACGTGACAAACAACAGATTACTTTTATTGGTAGACAGTTGAAAAACTCTCAATTTTTAAAAGAAAGCCATGAGATGGCAATCAAAGAACCGTTTGGTCATTTATTAATTCATTTGGATCCCAAAACATCAGACGTCTTGCGCTACTGTTCAAATATTGTTCCTCCAGGACCATCAATTTTCTATCTGCCATCAGCTAAAGCCGTTATTACAAGTTTAAGCGATGAGAGAGAAAGAAGTTTGTATGCTGGGGCGGCCGCTAAACATATCGGATACAAAACTAAAAGAGAAGATAGAGAGAGCTCCAAATCATTTCATTAAGTTCCTTTGCGAATGTTTGCTCAACATTGTCAATGGTAATGTTCCAATGGGAAAAAGTTTTTTGCAAGGTTATGAAAAATCATTCAGAAAACTTTTGTCTAGACAAACAAGTTTGAAAGAGAAGAGGTAACTTTTTGCTAGAGAAACAGATTTGGTCAAAACTGTTGGTTTCGCTTGTTATCGTTATTTGACAAAATCGTAATGCACACCGAAGAATTCATTTTAATTCCAAAACGAATTTTTGCTTCACATCAACCGGTAAAAAAAGAAGTTTTGGACAATCCCCTTTATAAACAGAAAACTGCAGAGCTGTCTCTTTTGCAAAGAAACCAGTCAAACTCAATGGAAAAACCAGAGAAAGCAGTTGAACCAGTTCAGACTGCAGACAAAATCATTGAAACAGCAGAAGAGGAAAAAACAGAACCCATGAGCGAAGTCAGCGAGATTGAACCAGTAGTGAAAAAACAAAAAAGCAAAGATTTTTACTCCATATTGTTAGAGCTAGATTTTATGAATAAAAACCAAATCAAAAGATCAAAAATCATACTTGACTTGATTAACCAATCTGAAACAGTAACTGTAGAGTCGAACGACGTTCTTCACGTAAATAAAAAAAGGCTGGGCAATAAAGCTTCAACATTTCTGTACAATCTGCAGCAACCAACTAAAAAAAATTGACATTGAAAAATACTCCAAAATTTTAATTGCTCTTAATATCTCACCGCATCTTGTTGCAAATACACATGCCAAGCAAATCTTGGAAGCCCCGTCTGAAAGTGAACAAGAGTTTTTCACAAGTAGAGAACAACCCAGTCGGCAAGAGCTCTTCTCTAGTAGAGAACAACACAGTGGCTCGAAAGCAACCCAAAAAAGAAATAAAGAAGAACCGGACCAAAAGACAGACAAAGAAGAGACCAGTCAGAAGATGTGGTCTTTCTTTTCCTGAAGTAAAATAAATTGGATCAGTTTTATTTAAAAGGACCAGCATCGTATGGAAGCATAAAGCGGTTACAGACGCAAAGCAAGCTCCCTCTAGGTAAAATTCAGTCCTATTTGGAGACAAAGCCGTCTTTCACAAAGTACCATTCAATTCGATTAAAATTTCCCAGGCTTAAAGTTTTTGTAAGAAGATATCAACGAAATTTGGTCTCTGGATTTGGCACAGGTTGATAAACTGGCAAAGTATAACCGCAACATAAAGTATCTTCTAGTAGCGGTTGATTGTTTGTCAAGTTATTTACGAGTGGAACCAATGAAAACAAAGTATGCAACCGAAGCAGTTGAAGCATTCAAAAAGATGATCAAAAACAAACAGCCCGAAAAAGTATGTGTTGACGATGGTACAGAATTTCTTGGAGCATTCAAACAATTGTGTACCAAACGTGGAATTCATTTATATAGTACCTTTAGCGAAAAAAAGTCAGCTTTTGCAGAGAGGAACAATAGATCTCTCAAAAAGATAATTCATCGGTATCTTGAAGAAAAGTGGACCTATAGCTACATTGACCAATTAGACCAATTTGTGAAAACAATCAATTCAAGAATCAATCGAATAACAAGAATTGCTCCTAAAAAAGTTACAAAAACGGATGTGCCACGACTAGTGTCATTGGCAGCACAAACAAGCTCAACTCAGAAGCCCAAGTTTTACATTGGAGACTTTGTGAGAGTAGTTAAAAAAGATAAAGCGTTCAGGAAAAGTTATATGCAATCATTCACAGACAAAGTCTTTGAAATAACGGGAATACCGACATTAAGCCCACCAACATACACCTTAGCCGACGCAGACAAGGAACCAATTCAAGGAAAATTTTACCAACCAGAATTACAACTTGTCAGGCTCCCTCTTGTTTAAAATGTCCAACAACCGGTTTGAAGACGAGTTTACAGTTCACGTTGTTTCATCAGCTTTAATGGAAATATTTGATTCAAATACACTTGCATCATTTCGGAATTTTTTCAATGACGAAATTCAACTTGCAGGTGATTGGAGAGTGGCGCTAAATGAAATCATATTCCCAACAAAACTAGAAAACATAGTAAATGGAAATCCAATTGCGTACAACTTAAAAGATTTTGAAGATTCCCAAAAGATTTCTTCGGGAGCCAATGTTATTTCTAGACCTTATAGTGGACAGCAATTTAGTTTTATGCCAGGAACCTTTGATACAGTGGCTCAACTTCTTGCTACAATTAAGCGCCCAATTGGCCTGCCCCATTTTTCATTCAGAGAGTTGAAGAGCTCTTGGAAATACGAAAATTTGTTTGGCAAGTATGAGGGAATTACGTTTCCCAGCGAAGAAATTCCAAGCAATATTGGATTTAAGGGTATTCTTGACGGTAATGGAATACACATTGGGTACAAAATGATTCCCAATGCGAACAAGTTTATGAAAAGTGATGATACGAAAGCTTATTATGGGGAGTTCTCAGCTGACCTTTGTGCTGGAAAACATCTAATTTTCATCTACAACAACATAAATGAATACCAATACGTCGGTGACACTAAGGCTCCTCTTTTGCGAGTCATTGATTCAAAACAACGTCTGAAAAACGGTAGTGTTTTTGAGCTTGAACCCACTCATCGGATAGTTTTTACAAATTTAGACTATAAGAAGCTCCTAACCAACACAATTCAAGCGATTTCAATTGAACTGAGAACGGAAACAGGACAATTAGTTCCCTTTTCGGGAACTGGAAAAGTTATTCTAACAATACAATTCAAAAAATTTTCCCCCTAAAATGGATTCTTTTTATGCCAATCAAGCAACGTCTTTGCCTCATTTCTCTGGACATTATCGTCTAAGAGGAAGTGGTTTTGGAGCTCTAGCTGCAGGCATTGGACGTGTTGCGCTACCTTTAGCACGTTTCATTTTGCCTACAGCGAAGCGTATCGGGAAAGAGTTATTGAAACAAAGTGTTCCAGAGATTTTGGATGTAGTCGGAAGCAAAAAATCTCCTAAACAGGCGTTTAAAAATACAATCTCAAAAACTGTCAAAAAACAGACAGGGGGATCTCGCCGAAATATTTCACGTCGGAGGATTTCAATACGAGTCAAGCCACAGAAAGCAATCAACAAACGCAAAAAAACCATTTCAACGCACAGAGCTCCAAAAAGAAGTCGGTCTGATTTTTTTGCCAGAGTGAACGATGATCGCTAACTTGTTACCATCAGAGGCAACTCACAGTTCTTTGGATTTGTTCGAAAAACCTTCTCTCTTAGTAACTTTCGATGGTAGTTTTTGTCAAAAGTTGGGCCCAGTCTACAGTCCAAATGAACCCATGTTAGAATTTGAAGTCGCCGGTGACCGAAATAATTTTATTGACTTGCAGAAAATTTTCTTGGAAGTGAAATGTAAAATTGTCCAGTTATCAGAAGCTGATTTGAGATATGACGCAGGAGCAGCAACAGATGTTACGAAGACAGATGCTCCCTATTTTTGCAATAATGTTTTACATTCACTCTTCTCTGACTGTACAGTGTCTGCTAATGGACTAAAAATTTCAAACACTAACGGAAACTATGCTCATAAAAGTTTTATTGAAACAGAATTTTCACATAACAAAGATGCAAAAAACACCTGGTTGGCATGTCAGGGCTAATCCTACGAAGAAAATCCAGGAGCGCTGTCAACTGGAGAAGTGAACAGAAGGAAAGCCTTAGTGAGGCAATCTGCTGAGTGCACATTTTATGGTAAAGTTGCAGTTGACTTTTTCACTTGTGACAAATATTTGCTAAGTGGTGTGACACTTTGCATTGCATTTAGACGGTCAATAGATGATTTTGTTATAATGTCTGACGATGCAGCCAAGCACTACAAAGTAAAAATTGTCGAAGCTAAATTGTATGTGCGCAAGATGACATTGAACGATGATGTCGTATCGGCTATAGGAAAAACTTTGTTAACAAGTCCAGCTTCGTATCCCTACTTAGAGACTCTAACAAAAACATTTCTGGCATCAACGGGTCTCCACATTTGGAAACAAGAAGATATTTTTGCCAGAGAACCGATTCGTAGACTAGCAATTTGTCTGAACACTAACGGAGCGTTTCTTGGTAACAACAGACAAAATCCATTCAATTTCCGCAAATTCGACCTTGAGCAGATTTATAATTACCGAAACGGTTTACCTGTGGCAGACAGTCCAATATCAACAAGTGATGACAAACGTCGCTACTTTAATACAACATCGGATTTAGCTTACATCGACAATGGTCATGGAATAAGTTTGACAGAATACCCGAACCATTTCATAAAGGTTTTTGATTTTACCAGCACCCAACAAGCATCCCATGATTTTATTCATCCTGAGCTTACAAATTCGTCAATTTCTATTGAGTTGAAATTTTCTGCGGTCCTACCGAACATTATAGAGATTTTCATTATTGGCGAAAAAGCTAGCACAATATTTGTTGATAGTGCAAGGAGAGTATCAAAGAATCACATTCTGACAAATTAATGATGGATGAGGATGATATTAACGATTTAATCCAAGGCTGCAAAACTCTTAAATACAAATTTCATGGCGTGTTTGCGGCCAACAACTTTCCGGAAAAAATGAACAGAAACAGTTTCCTTATTGTTAATGCAGCAACTGCTGAAAATATTGGCACCCACTGGTAACCTTTATGCAGAAAGAACAATCAACTTCTGTTTTCCGATCCCCTTGGTCGGCCCATTTAATCGTACAAACACCTATATGAAAGAATAATTTCTGTTGGCAACAATCACAATATCTATCAACTCTTGGAGAATCAACCAATTCAAAATGCAAACTCTAAACTTTGTGGACTGTTTTGTATTTATTTTGCTCATTTTGTTTTCAATGCTCAAAAACTTGTAAATATTAGCGCTAATGAATTGATTCATTTGGCTTTTCATATGATGTTCTAACCTTACTAACTTGAAAAATTTATATTTTTTTCAAAACTTTACTTTTTCTTCATACACAAAGCGAACCCTCACTAAATCAGAATCAATATTCAATTTTCCATATCCACTCAAAAAAAAATCCATGATTTGACAAAAAGCACCAGAATGAGAACCATACAAAATTGTTTCAACTCTGCGTAAGGTTTCACTATTAACAAAACCAGTTTGAATTTTTTTTGATGGAGGCCGACAATTGTAGATAGTCTTTTGGGCAACTACTCGCATCTTGGCACTCGTTTTCGGATTGACATTTGTTTGTTTTGCAGAGCTGCTTTTCGATAGAGTGTTGTTGTTGTTGTTGTTAGCAAAAGCTGGTAGTCGTTTGCAAACTGTTTGTGAATCAGTTTTTTCTGCAGAACTGTTGAATTCGATTGCTAATTTAAGCTTTGAAGACACATCTCCATTAGTCTCCAAATTTGGTGCAGTCAAAAACAAGAACTTGAAAGCTGTATAAACACAATGCACAGGAAAGCTTTAAAATCGTTTCAATGTTTCGTTTTCAAAAGTAGTTGTATCAATCAGAACGTGATGATGGCTACTTACTAAATTGCAAAATTCGGAATCAAAATGTGCACACACTGCACAACAATTTCCAATAGAAAAGGTAGGTTTCTCTTTCACAAGGAGAAATTTGAACTGTTTCAGAAATTGTTTAAAGTATTTTGGAGAACGCTCAAACATTGCTTCAACCATCGTTGTTGACAACCTCTTTTTGAATTTTTGGTTTCTTCGCTGGTGGTGGTTTGGCAATGACTGCTGATCAGCCACTGAGTTCTGTTTTTTGCTAGCTGAACTGACGAAATTCTCTGTTCAAACTCGAAATCGTCTGTTGCTTTTTTGAACAATTTCAGAAATACATATGTCCCTGTCCTTTCATAGGTTTTCAGCGTTGCCCTGATTAAGCGATTCTCAGTTTTGGAAATATCGAAACAACAATCTCCAAACTCTGTGTCTTTAGTGGAAGTGAAAGGCATAGTGTGCAACTTGTTTTAATACTTTCAAGTGTTATAATGTGTAAAACTACAATTCAATGGGTGCGGCAAATTGGGATTAAACAAGTTTCGTCAAACTGCCTAATTAAATCCAAATGATTTGTGAATACAGTCTCAAGTACGCCTATGGCGTACTTGAGTCTGTCTGTTGTTCAAATATTCTATAATTAACTTCTGCTGTGACCTTAGAGATAAGACAAAAACATATGTGGCCCTAGGTGTGTACTTGAACCAGCAGTGCTGTGTACACTGTTTATTGGAATTATATGTGGTCCATATGTTTTGGTTCTATAGAGAAAACAAATGTGACCTCGGGTGGGTTTTTGACGTCATTGAGGATTGTAGTGTACACTGTTTGTTGAAATTATATGCGGGCCATATGTTTTATTTCTCTAGAGAGAACAGATGTGACCCTAGGTGTGTATTTGAACCAGCAGTGCAGTGTACACTGTTTATTGGAATTGTCCATATGTTTATATCTTGGAACAGATGTGACCCTAGGTGTGTATTAAAATTGGAAACACATGTGAACCTACAGCAGTAGGGAAATTCTGATAAGAATAAACATGTACCAGTGTACAATGAAATGCTAATAATAAAATACGTTCTAGATAAGAATTGCGTTAGTACAAACTATAGACCGTATCAACCCATGTATAATAACAAATGTAGAGCATGTAACAGAGCATATACACTACCAAAAATAAAACCAATTATGACCCCAGACATAAACTTACATTACACGTTGTACAATACAACTTTAGAACTAGGTATTCATTTTCTTTAAACCTTGCGTTCAGTGCACTTTGCTTTCTTTCAAGAGTTCGTTACCATACCAGACAAACAATATTTTTCAACCGTCTTTTATCAAATTGGTTTTAATTTCTTTCTCGAAATTTGTGCAAAAAATTATTTCTGTTCAAATACTTGATGAATCTGTTATTTCTTTCGAGCGAACATTGGTTTATCAGACAGTGTTCGAAAACTTTGTTGTGCTAATTCAACAGAAGAGACAAGGTGATGTTTGGCAAATTTACCAGCACTGTTTGATACCTAAGCTTTTCATTAACGCAATTGCTTCTTTACCAGAGAAGTCAGAACCAGCAGAATGCAGTCTTATTTAATCAGGGGGACATTTACCTCCAAAAGCTTTGCCAGCATTTCAACATTTTGACATGGAGTCATTACCTAACGACGTTAAACGAGTTTTGTTTCGTTACGATTGCGACTGTGAGCCTCTGTTTGAAAGCCAGTTAGGGGTTTATCAAGCTTGCGAAAACTTAGCTGACATGTGGGGCATAAAGTCATCACCTTGCTCCCCAGAAAATCAATCGCAATGGGATTCAGCAAGCTTGCCAGTATTACCAGCAGTTGATCCGGGTCCCATTTTGACGCCGACATCTAGTCCATCTTTCTTTGCGGGAATTCACAAGAAAAATTCTACCGCTCTGCTCAGTGAAAACCAGTTTGATACAGCGTTACTTTCAGCTACACAATTTCAAACACCAGAACCAGCACGTGTTTTTGGCGTTACAGACACTCCAAAGATTTGCAATGCACCAAAGAAACGGCTACCTGAGAATTCTTTAATGGACATATTTGATTTACTTGAAAAATTTTGATGAATCACCACAAACCTCTTTTATATAGTGAGTTGCTAACTTGATTTTGTTTCAATAAAATGTGATTTCAACTTTTTGAAAGCTGAATTTAACATTTGATATCTGTTTTTGTAGTTTTAAAATTGATGAGCCAAAGAAATTAAAATTTCGCAACTGATCAAGTTCGAACATGTTCAAAAAGGATTTTCATTATGACGTAAACATTCGTTTCCTAACAAACACTCAATTATTGCAACTACTATGACGTGGTGTGTGAATTATATCCATAAATACACTTCTCAATCTACAAAATTTTTGCTAACATTAATTATTCAACATAAAATTTAAGAGATATAGCCATATGTTAGAGTAAACGGTATTGACGCTAATTACATGCAAACTCCATACCACAGCTGTAGCATGGATTGATTTCCAAATTTAATTCATAAGTTGAAGAAATTTTCAAAAATTGAAAAAAATCAAAGAAAAATTTTGAAAAAATGCATTTCAGACGTCGATTTTTAACACTTAATTCAGTAGATGCGCTCTCCAGCTTACACTAGAATCACCTCCCATTTGTTAATTGGGAATCAATTGAAAGAAAAAGAGCATGTTTGTTAAAAAAAAACGAAAAAAACTCAAAAAAATTTTTTTTGACACATGACCTCTGACCTTTGACCCCAAAAAAGACGGTTCCAAAAAATACTTGGGATGAAACTGATTGCTCAGTAAGCCTCATCATATTCTAAAGTACAAAACATGTCATCACACTCGTCAAATTTTACTCATCCGTTATGGAGATAATTAACCCCTAATTAGCGACTAATTAAAGGTTAATTAACCTAATTACTAATTACTAGAAAAAAAATTGAAGTTTTTGCAACGGTTTTGTAATCACTGCTTGATGCCTGACATTATTGCTCATAGGCATCATCATCATCAAAAAATGGCTCCTTCCCCGATTTTCAAAACATCTGGCAATCAATGTCTCATTAACATCTGGCATTAATTAGCGTATGAAGTACCCTAAGGAAAGATGTTAGATCGGCTTTCTTCACATTTTTGGACTTGATGGGTCCTCAGTGCAAATTTATCTCATAACAGCTGTCATCAAAAAAGGCCTCAGAAAAATGACACATGTTTTTGTCATGTAATTGTCATGTAATTGTTAATTAATGACTTCATTGACAGAAAAATAAACATTTTTTCTGTTTATTTTTGAGCAATTTTTTATATGGTTCCTATGTTTTTCGGCACGGGGAGCTTTTTTGCTCATCACACTTAAGAACATAGGACAACTCTAACCACCCGTAATTGAAATTGCATAAAATAGTGCGTTTTATTACAATTTTAAAAAATATCATGTTTTTCCAGCTTCTCCAAAAACGTTTTTTGAAAAAAAAATGATCAGCAATACTCTGTAGGGTTCCTTATGGTGATATATTTTGGCAAAGGATTGCAAAGGAGAGTTGAAAACACATCTTTTTTCTCTCATAACTAACAAAATTTCGAAATAAAGGTAACCGCCAAAACCGACCAATCAGATTGCAGCATTTTGAAATTTTGAATTTCGCGCACAGAAATTACATTCGTGCTTCAGTTTTGGTGAGCTTAGTCATTTCCGAGTTATTTACTTGTTATCAAAGTTCTGTTAGAATTTGAGATTCGTCAAAACTATTAAAAATGGTCTATTCATGCAACTTCTGTTCCGCTACGTTTAGCACTCGTGGGAACCGTTCAATTCATCAACATAAATTTCATCCAGACGATGTTGGCCTTCCTGTGAACAACTGCTCCCTATGTGTGTTCAATTCACAGAAACTGTCTGAATTGGAACAGCATATGCGAACTTGCCACTCGAAGTTTACAAACTGCTGCCGATCGTGCTTCATGGGATTCAATGATGCGCACTTGTTTGCGCAGCATATGAAATCCCTTCACTCGCTGCCCGTATTTGGACCTGAATACCAACCGAAAGAGGCTACAGCGGAGACACCCTTCAACGGTGTGTTACAAACTTATGATATTGTCATTAACACAGCTGACAGAGATCTTGAGAGCTTCATGCTCAATCAAAGATCTGCAATTGCAACGCTAATTGAGCAAGTACCACAGAAAGTACAATTTGCGGTAAAAATACAGTTATTGAAGCTGCATTAAGATGAAAACGCAACGGAAACGGATGAGCGCATTGAAATTTATGCCAACTCTCTCCATTTACGTAGAGGGTCTTACAAACGAGTTGTACTGGAGCATGGCGGAGAAAATGATGGCTGTCTTGTCTACATTTGCTTCATCTGGAAGTGGTTGGGTTGTTGAAAAAATAATCAAACTTGACATCAAATTTGCCCGCTACCGACCAATTCGCGGCTCATCCTATCTTGCCTTACCCCATATGCTCGCAAACTGTCGCGGATTACTCAATATTCGAAACCACGACGAAGCCAATTGTTTCAACTATTGCTTCGTGGCAGCGTATCATACGCATCATGGAATCAGTCTTGATAGAGATGACAGGAACTATCATATTGACGAAACATCCCCAGCAACATATCAGCATGAGAACATTCACCAACCTGTAGGCGAATTTGAAATGCCAATAAGATTTGAGCAAATGAAAGCCTTTGAAACCCTCAATGATGTGGCAATCAACGTCTTTGGTTACGATAAAGGACAACTTTACCATCTACGAGTCTCCTCTTTTGAATCTGATTTTGTTATGGATCTTATACTTCTTTATGATGCCGACATTTATCACTATGTTCTCATTACTGACCTTGTGAAAGTCGTTTGTAAAGTTAGAGACCTGAAATTCCTATTTGGTTATCGCATTTGTCGTAATTGTTTCTGGTTGTGTCGTGATGGACTGGAAAGCTATAATTTTCATACTGAAAATTGTTATCTAAATGCCCTTGCAGTTATTCAAATGCCATCACCAGATGAAAATGAATACAAGTTCTCAAATTTTTCAGCTACGTGGTTTGTTCCTCTGGTCATTTATTTTGACTTTTCTCCTACTCGTCGCTGGATGTGATGCAGCAACTGACCAATCATCAACACGCGTGATTGAAAAGCACGAGCCATTTGGATTTGCTTTGGCAGTTGTTGATCATCACTCGAATGTTCCCTATTTTCATCATGTGGACAGCTCAGGAGATTGTATGGGCAACTTTGTTCGAATGCTGCATTCGTTAGCAAGGGACATACATGAACGCAAAAAACAGTTTCCTTTCTACAACGGAAATCGGAGAAGCTTGGACAAAAAGAGCGCTACACACTGTTGGATATGCGAAGAACCATTTGACAGCGAGCTTGACCCCGAAGAGAGCATAGATTTAGACAATTGTCATTTTAGTGGCCAATTCGTGGGCTGGGCACACGAAAAGTGTAATCGAGCGAGACGATACGTCACTTTTACGCCTGTGGTCGGTCATAACATACAAAACTATGACTTACACCATATTTGTCGTGCTCTGAACAACTGTGAGTCTACCACAACAATAAAAATCATTCCGTCAACAGATGAGAAATACATATCAATGACATTCGGAGTTCTGATTGATACTATTACAACTCAAAAAGGAAGAACACAAAAAATTTACGAGTATTTAAGATTCATCGATTCGTACAAAATGATGAACAGTTCGCTGGAAAAACTTGTAGAAATTTTGCCTGACACACATTTCGATATCATGAAAGCAATGTTCCCCTCGGTTTCCGAATCAAACGCACACTAACTCAAACAAAAAAGATATTATCCTTATTCTTATGTATGTGCTCGTACAAAGTTTTCTGAGCAATCTCTACCACCCCTCTCAGAATGGCGCAATACATTAGAAGGCGGAAAATTGGCTGTTAGTGAAGAAAATTTAGGTCATGCTGACCAAATGTGGAAGTTATTGGGGTGCAAAACTTTACAAGACTATCATGATGCATACCTTAAACTGGACTGCGCATTATTAGCCTGTGTATATGAGTTTCACCGTGAACTTAGCTTTCGAACATACAAACTCGACTGCATGCATTTCTACACTCTCCCCAATATGGCAAAAGAAGCGTCACTAAAGATATGCAGGGCAAACATTGAGCTGATGACAGAACGAGAACATTTGGACATGATTGAACCGGCAATACGAGGAGAAGTAACATCTGTTTACGAGGAGCGTCATTTTTTTGCAAATAATAAGTTTTTATCGGATTACCGGCCCTCTGAGGAGTCGACTTTTGCGCTCTGTGTAGACGCAAATAATCTCTATGGAGGTGTCATGCAAATGGACATGCTACCAGTGGGGGAATTCGCCTTCAACGTAGAAATTACCCTTAACGAAACCCTCAATACCCCTAACGACGCTTCAGTTTGTTTGTTTTTTGAAGTAGACTTAAATTACCCTGTCCACTTACACGATGACCACCGAGACTTTCCCCTTGCCCCTACCAAAGAAATTGTTCAAGATGATCGGTTGGGCGAATATCGACTTGAGCTAAAAGAACAAGACAGATTACCCAGCTCGAATGTTAAAAAGTTGCTTCAAACGCTATTCGACAAAAAGAACTATATATTGCATTACAAACTGCTCAAATTATACGTTAGTCTTGGATTAATTGTTGCCAAAGTACACCGTGTCCTACAGTTCAAACAAGCGATTTGGTTAGCACCCTATATAACACTCAACAGTAATAAACGTCAAGCCGCCAGCAATAAATTCGAAGAGAACTTTTATAAGCTCATGAACAATGCAGTGTATGGTAAGAATTGCGAATCGAAACGCAGACGAAATAAGCTTACCATTGCACGAGATGCTGATCAAGTTCTGAGTTCCTTTTCAAAGTTTGAGTTGATCGGTTCATGATATTCGGACATAAACTGACCGCATTGTCCTTCCGCGCTAGAAAGATTTATTGGAATACCCCAACAATAAATTGAGCAACTATACTTGAACTGGCCAAGTATCAAATGTACAGTTTCCATTACTTCACAATGCGCGCTCATTTTGATTGTCGTTTGTTATATAGTGACACGGATAGTTTGCTATATAAAATCCGGAGTACAGACTTTTATGAGGAATTAGCAAGAAAGCCCGCTTCAGTTTTTAGTGAATTCGATTTCTCCAATTATCCGAATGATCACTATTTATACAGTACGGAAAATAAACGGGTAGTCCTCAAGTTTAAGGACGAATTTGCAGGAGATTTTATTACGGAGTTTGTGTGTTTAAAGCCGAAACTATACTCAATACTCTCAAAAAGTAAGTATTCTTTGTCTTCTCTAATGCATGTTAGTTCTATCTTTAAATTATAAAAGTTGTCAGTAGGCTCCTGAATGGTATTAGTTTTATTATTATATACATAGGGGTTAGAAAACATATAAAGACTTGATTAAAGGCTTTTTTCTCTTTAGGTTGTCGAAATATTTCGGCTAAAGGAGTAACAAAGGCCGCTCAACAACCTCTCCGGCATGATGATTTCTTGAGCACATTGACGACAGGGAACGTGTTTCGCACTGGAAACACACGAATAATGTCCGATCATCATGTATTGGAAACTGTTACTACCAACAAAATATGCCTTTCAGCGTTCGACAACAAAAGGTTTATTCTACCCTGCGGAACAAAAACTCAGTGGGATATTCAGTGGGATAATGACAGTTACTTAAACTTACTTCTCAGCTCTAGTCAAGAATGGGATAATGACTTTGTAGTGTCCCAAACTTTCTCAACAGCCGCTCTCTCAGTGCCAGACTCCACCACCAACTCTTGGGAGACTGCCAACCCAGGACTAGTAGTAACTGAGCAGATAACTGAATCTGATATTGATACTGACGATATTGCAGATATTGACGCCAGTTCCAGTGAAAGCTCCTCTCCTGACAACCCCTTCATAAACTTTGAAGCTGAAGAAGCAAGCAGCAGCGAAGAAGAACCAGCACGCAAAATAAGACGGCGCTAATGCCAATTTAATTGCATGCAATTTTGGTGAAACTGCGTGTAGTAATACACAGTGTAAATATTTAATTTGTTTGGAGTGTTTAGTTTGGTTTCAATTCAATCTTTTCTTACAAATCTAACAAACCGAAGAAAGGCGCAAAGGGAAAGGAATAAAAGCGGAAGAAAACTAGTTTACATGTATCACACACGGCCGTTGTTTTACATGTAGCGCCTGCAAGGATAACCCCCTATTTTTACACGTATTAATTCGAAGGATAACCCCCCTATCTTAGTACCCTATTATCTTACTACTGACATATGACTTGTGGCTTTCCAGGAGTTAGAAAAACTACGAAATATAGCAGACGTAAACTATATTATTGAAAATGTTGCCACCGGATCTCTTTCCCCGCAATTCTGTTCCGCTGCGACTACGCAGGAAACAAAATTAATCTTAAATAATATTTCAAAATTCTTGTTTTTTATTGTAGTCACTATTTTCCAGTTCATAGTTTTTCAGTTTTTTTAGTCCTTATATTTCTTTCTAATTCTTATTTCGATTCAAGCTGAGACGTTTACACTTAAATTGTATTCTCAAGAAACAATGCAAGGAAAATTTTTTGTTTCACTGCTATCTGGAGTTGGTTATCTCCCGATGGGTGAAGTGTCAGGTACTTTGTTCGATTGTTCTGTCTACGTGTAACCAAAACACAGAAGGATTACATTAAAACTTTTCTTTCATAATTTGCTGGTTGATTAAAAATAATGTGCTTTTGTGTGGGATAAAAACTTTTAATAAAGCTGAAAAGTAAACTTTCTTACTGTTGAGATACTTTACCTCATTGATTTGTTTTACAAATTACTTAATCGCATTTAAGGTTTTCATTGATTAATTTGCTCTCAAGTTATCATTACGACGCAGAGCTATACCCAAACCGTCACGGGCAGATATGCCCGATGCGTGTATCTTGTGTTCGTTTTCAATATGTTAATATATTGAAAAGGGAACAATATTGAGGAAAATGAAAGGGAAATTAGCGGCCCATGTTCGCAAAAGTGTCCTAATCCTAGCCGCGAAATACAAGTACAAACTTTATAACCTATTTTCCGCACGGCTCGTATCCCGCATCTGCTCCATTTATGTATCGATTTTTTGCACGAAATGTAGCTCGATTTTGCATATAATCCGCAATTAAGCCTAACTTAATTACAATTTATTCAATTAAGCTTAACTTATTACTACTTTTATTACTTTTGCTACATAATAGTACTATTTATTACTACTTATCATAATCGGCCAGTCCCATTTTGATATACAAAGCCTTTGATTTGCGAGGGATTTTTCGGCAAAAAAAAATCAGTTTTTATGGTAACATGTATTTAAAGCACTTTGTCGTACAGGTTAGCAATCTGTAGATTGAGTTGGTTCGCGGTGGCAATTTATTCAAATTAATTATTCCAATTTGTTGGTCTATTCGCGGAGCGAATCGACACTTAATTTTGGTGCTTGTTGAATTAATATTCTGAATGCAGAATAAGTGTAGATTTGGCGGAGCGAAAGTCGTTCTCTTTTTAAACGGGCATTTCGCTTAGCGAAATGAGCTGAAATTTTTATCTTGTCTAAATAAAGACTTTGGCGGAGCGAAAGTTAGATTAAGAGAGAGAGAGAGAACTAAATTGAATTCAGAAAATGAGCAGAATGTTTCCAAAATAAGATTAACTAAAACTGATCAACAATTTGTTCACAATACTACATTTCCAATTGCGGCAACGAGACAACATGAACAGACAAAAGATATCATACACAGGATGTAAACAAAATTAAAGGTGTGAAAACATAAGATTTGATCTTCAGAACAAGAACTAAATGATGAATGAAATAATGGTAAATGAAAATGAACTAAATTGGTTTAACTTAAAATGAACTTGATTAGCTGCACCAAATCAATAGCCCACAGACTAATATGTACTATTGTATCACATTTCCCCCTTGACGAAAATAAATAACAAAGTTATATATCAGAAAATTAATAATCATATGTACTGGTTAAATAATTAATACTATATTGTTTCGAATCAGAATTGTTTTAAATGTCAACAGTTTTGTTTAAATGTTTTAGTCGCTATCACTTTTATAATATCTTTCGTCATCGATGGTTCTGTTCCTTCATAATGGGGCGAGACGTAGAATTGTGTAGGATACGATTGTGTTGGTGAACATGGGCCGACTGTAAAATCAGTTTCGCTTTGATGAGTTTGGGCAGCAGCTGTTTTTATGGCGGAGATTATCGATTTGTTTTGGATTTGTTGTTGCTTGATGATTTGTATTCTTTGGTTTCTCGCACTTACACCAGGGCTGGATGTTGTAGGAGGACAAGTTTGCACTGATGTGACGGATTCATCTGATTCGGTAACCGAGGGTGTTGAACGTTTTCGTTTTAAAGGAGTTAATGCTGCAGAGGCTTTTGTAGAGGCTTTATGTTTTGGTCTGCTGGGTGGCTCCGCTATAACAATTGAAGTAGATGGCATCTCCATTAGCACCGCGAAATCACTTCTTATTTCGGTGGGTTGTTTTGGCGGTGCTGTTGATAATGATCTTTTTGGTTACGTGGGCCTTCTAACTTTCTGTGCTTCATGCGTTTTCCTGCCTCTAGCTTCTTCCTTGATTCTTTCGCGTGATGGCTGATCAGTTCCTCGGTTGTTTTTCCCGTTGGTATCTTTGGTCGTCGATTTGCGTAGACCTGTAGTTCGGTTTGGCGTTCGGCTTTTGTGCCAAATTTCGCTAAGTCTGAATTTCTGATAGTTACGTCTCTTTTTCCTGGTTCTTTAATGACTGAGGTGAACGTATTCGTTTTTACTACCGAAGATCCAGGCGCTAACACGTCGTATAAACCATCGAGACTTTTCTTTGATCTTTTTGTGCGCGGTCTCTTTTTCGCACGTTTTACTTCTAATGAAGCTTCTGTTCGTGGTACTGATTGTCCTACATCTGGGTTGGGAATCACTCTTGATTCCTTGTTCGGGTTCTCGTTTTTTCTTTTTGTCGCATCTTTGCTCAGTTTGTCTTTGTTCATCTCAATTTCTGTGTCGCTGCGTCCTTCCTTGTTCCAATTTTCATCAGCAATGAGTTCCTCCCGTCGAACAGTCTCCAAATCTAAATATTTATTTAAAATATTTTTGTAGGTTAGACTTTTTGGATCCGGTTTAGTCCTTATATTACTTAACGGAGTATTCGCTTTTCTACCAAAATGTGCCTCAAATGGTGATATATTAATAGTCTTTTGACGACATATTCGGAGCTGATAAATTATTGAATTTATTGATGCTTTCACATTGAATTGATTTCGCGCCGCCGTTTTAATGCAAGCTAATCGATTCTTGATTGTTTAAATTAGCCTTTCAACTAAACCAATTGCTCTGTGATCGTGTATTGGAGCTTCAATTAACTGTATATTATTTTGACTACAAAATGTTTTAACTTGTTGTCCCGTTTGGCATCGAGCTTGATCCAATCTAATTGTACGGGGTATACCGTGCAGCAAAACATATTCTTGAGGAAATTTCAAGATATTATCTGCCTTAGCTCTATCAAATACTTCTGCTGTTGGAAATTTTGAAAATCGATCTATACATGCAAGAAAGTAAATCTCTTGATTTTTTTCATTATAAATTGGTCCTCCAAAATCAATTTGTATTTCTTCATTTGGAACTTTGCATAACTTTAATGGTGCCCATTTATTAGCAGGTATAATAGATTTTAAATTTTTACCTAGCTTGACACAGGGGTTGCATTTTGCAGTTTTAGCTATGTCCTTGTGCATTTATGGCCACCACGCGTGAGTTGCCATATCGATCATCCCCCATGATCCAGGATGAGTTGCATGGATGGCGTCCCCGTATGCGTCTTTGATAGCATGGGGAAGGGCTATCCTGTCGTCAATGCAGACACATCCATTCTTTACATGTAGGTCTTTCCAGAAGGAATGTTTATAGGGTGATATCTGCTTGCATCGGTCCTCATTTTCGGTCAGGATGCAATATCGTATCTCTTTCAGAATCGCATCCTTAGTTGTAAGGCTAGCCATCAGGGAACTGGAAAAGATCTTTGAGAGAGCGAAATTGAAGGAGTCTAAATAGAGATCATCTACTGAAGGCGAAGTGACTGTTGTCGTATCAGTGGTTGTTGTGATTGGCGTTGCGGGTACTGCTTGGGCTGATGACGGTCCTGCTTCGTCTGCAAATCGTACACTGGAGGGCGTCGATTGTTTGACTTGCATCAAAGTTTCATCGTCGGAATTTGATTGAGACATCATGTAGATTTTATTGAATTTGTTTGCGATTCGTTGGAAATTGTTTAATTCAGGTAGCGACTGTTTTGTAGAACGATTCAAGGCAAAAAGCGAGTGAGGAATGTTAGCTGTCTCGATTTGGGTATTGGAATTTAAGTTATTTGGTGTTAATTCGTTAATTGAGTTATTATTATTCGTAATTGTAGAATATTCAGGATTTCGTGGTGTTAATTCACTGCCTAATTTGTTAGAGGAATTTGGATTATTTGAGGCTCGTTCTGTAAGCGGATTTTGCGCTGCGAAATCGACGTAATTCTCTGCATTTAATAAGAAGCGTTTCGCACCGCGTTTAATTACATCCAATTTTGCTACTATAAATTGATCGTCATGTGCAGATATATTACCGGCTTTTTGTTGCGGGTCGCGAGAGATATAATCCACTAATCCCATTTTTGAGGCAGGGAGATGATCAATGGAAAAATCAAATGGTAGTAATCGATCTAACCAACGTGTCAATCTACTATTATAAAATTTGTTGGATCTGTTCTTTTTCATGATTGAGAGAAGAGCCCTGTGATCAGTTATTACAGTAAAGGGTTTGCCGTATAAATAATATTTAAAGTGTTCCACGGACCAGACAACACCCAAAAGTTCGAGCTCATTTATGCTATATCTGTCCTCAACAGAATTCAAGAATCGTGACGCAACTGCTGCTGTTTGCCAACCATTAGGTGTTCGTTGTTCTAATGCACATCCCAAACCCTTACGTGAAGCATCGCATTTAATTCGTGTTTCTAATTCACGTTTAAAATGTTTGTTTTCGGTAGTTTTCGCAATTTGTTCTTTAATCAATGAGAACTGTTTTTCATGCTCGTCTGTCCAGAGAAATTTTGAATTTTTCTTAAGCAGAGGTCGGAGGAATAGCATAGTTGTGACAAATTTGGAATGAATTTTCCTAAATGGTGTACTGAACCCATAAACGATTGGATTTTTTAAAGATTAGTAGGTGCTGACAATTTTCCGATTGCATCCTTTTTAATTGATAGTGGAGACACCTGATTTTGTAATATTTTGTCCAAGGCATTCGATTTTTTCTTTTGCGAAGTGACATTTTGCAAGATTTATTCGGAGATTTTCTTGATCTAGTTTTATTAGACATTTTCGTGACAAATCCAGATGCTCTTCTGTTCCACCTCTGCTCACTATCAATATATCGTCCAAGAAACAGAAAGTATTATCCAGACCTGCAAGGGTTCAATCAATAGCTTTTTGGAATTCACCTGGCATATCCGTAAGACCTTAAAATCCAGTTTTAAAACGATATCTGCCAGTCATATCTCCGCTAAAAATATTAAAGTTACAATAGCGGGCCGTATCACTGTGTAACTTAAGTTGACTATAAGCGTACTGCAAATCAAGAGTTGTAAAATAAGCAGTCTCTTGCGGCGCCGTTGACAGTGTTTGTGAAATCGTTTAAAATAGCGAGTCTATGTTTGGCATTTGATACTTGTTTTTGTGAATGGCTTTGTTTAAAATTTTGGAATCTAGTGCTATTTTAATTGACTGATCCTTTTTCACTGTAATGACTATTGGAGAGATAAAAATTGATCTGAACAATTGGTCAGTTGTTCTTTTTCAGGTTCATTTTTCACTTTCGGTTGAAGATGAATTGGCACTTTTCTTCCTTTTTGATGTGTCAGTCGATAATTTGTGTGAAATTTTGAGTTAACCATGTGATGTTTAGATTTTCCAATTCGTGATATCAAATCTGGAAATTCTTTTGCTAACGACCTTTTTATCGCACAAATTTGATCTATGTTATTGACTTCTACATTCGGGCAAGGTTTCTGCGATATTATTATGCCTAATTGATCAAAAAGGTCTCGTCCGAGAATTGGTCGGAAACCATCAGCTACGACCGTGATTTTTGCTTTCTGAAATTTCCAATCATTGCATCGAACTGGCGTTTTCAAAGTGCCTAGAGTTTTGACAATGTCATTAAAAAAAGACTTTAATTCTAATTGTTTTTTCTCTGACCATTGTGATTGCGGACAGGTATACATTATTTCTTTAGCGAGTGACATATTAATAAAAGTGCAACCGCTGCCGGAATCGAGAAGCAAATCACAATCTGTATTTCCGATCTTTATCATCATGTTTTTCAGTGCTGCTTGCGGTGAATTAATATTTTCTACTGTCGCAACGTATTTGTCGTCTGAAGAATCATAATCCGAATTAATTTGCGCGTTATAAATTGTATAATTAACGTTTTGACTTTCCTGACTTGAATTTTGATCCGAATTTTCAGCAGTTTCTATATTATTAATTCGATTATTTTGTTGTGTATTTCGTGCAGTGTTAAATTTTCTTCGACATACCTTTTGCGAAGTGATTGAGCAAACCACAGTGATTACATTTCTTACCCATAGCAGGACAAACCTGGCGATGCGTTGGTGTCCAAGACTGACCGCAACCACGACATTGACCAACTGATGCACTGCTGTCCTACCTGATTGAGTACCACGCACACTCGCGCCGCAAAATCGATTGAATGATTGTATTGCGTTTACTGAACTGCCAGTTGCACTGTTATTTGACGATATTCTCTGCTGGTTCTGGTGGCCCATTTCCATATTGACTGCAATACTGAGTGCTCTTTCTGGGTCAACTGTATCGCGGAGAAGTTCCCGTTGAATATCATCATCCAGCATGTTTGTGATGAAGATGTCCCTGATGATTACCTCCTCACGATTTTCAAAATCACAATTTTCAGCCAATTCTTTCAAGATGCTATAGAATTGATCTAATGTTTCACCCTTTTTCTGCTTTCGAGAAAAGAACACATATCGATCGAATGTGATATTTCGTGGACGGATAAAGGCTATATCCATCATCTCCCAAAGTTTGAGGGTAGACAAGTCATAGATATTATCATGAGGAAATTTTTGTGTTAGCAAACGTCTTCCCTCTGTACCAATGCTTAGGTATAGAAGAGACACACATTTTTGATCGCAAAGATTCCATGGCCGTTCCCCGCATAGTACTCCCGGTTCTGTTAACTTCTGACATTTTAACTCCCATTGCAACTTCAATTGACTGTTTCATATCTGACGGTCTCTCTCCGTTTCCATTGTGGCATCTTCAATTGCTGTTTCGTACTTTGGTTCCGCTGGTAGTCGAACCGTCGTAATTTTCGGTTGCAACAGCGTGTCCAATGTATATTCGAGGATCGCAAGTTTGACCGTTTTTCCCATCTGATTGGTGGGTACGACGTTGGACGTTCCCAAAATGGTTCTATCGACTATGGAGTTTTTCGAGATTCTCGAGCTGGCTGCGCCATGTCGTACAGGCTAGCAATCTGTAGATTGAGTTGGTTCGTGGTGCCAATTTATTCAAATTAATTATTCCAATTTGTTGGTCTATTCGCTGAGCGAATCGACACTTAATTTTGATGCTTGTTGAATTAATATTCTGAATGCAGAATAGGTGTAGATTTGGCGGAGCGAAAGTCGTTCTCTTTTTAAACGGGTATTTCGCTTGGCGAAATGAGCTTAAATTTTTATCTTGTCTAAATTATGACTTTGGCGGGGCGAAAGTTAGATTAAGAGAGAGACAACTATATTGAATTCAGAAAATGAGCAGAATGATTCCAAATTAAGATTAACTAAAACTGATCAACAATTTGTTCACAATACTACATTTCCAATTGCGGCAACGAGACAACATGAACAGACAAAAGATATCATAAACAGGATGTAAACGAAATTAAAGGTGTGAAAACATAAGATTTGATCTTCAGAACAAGAACTAAATGATGAATGAAATAATAGTAAATGAAAATGAACTAAATTGGTTTAACTTAAAATGAACTTGATTAGCTGCACCAAATCAATAGCCCCCAGATTAATATGTACTTTTGTATCACACAATTTAAAGCTTTGAAAGCTTCAATTAAATCTGTATTAAAGTGCTTATTGCATGCTCAAATTGCGCGCGAATAATAGATACCGAAAATGAGCGGATCCGTGCTGCAAGACTTGTAACCTACTTTTCGTTCCGAATGTTCTTTTGTTTCGCAAAAATGGTGGAACCCTTTTTGCGAAAAGTAAGCTACAAAGGATTTCTCCTAATTTCGTTCATTGTATGTTTCTAATTTTCGAGCCAATTTTACGAAGGCGGAAGTTTTTGGGTATACCTCTGCGTCGTAATGACAATAAACTGCAGGAAATTAAAAAAAAATATAGGACATCCAAAAATGTTACCACATTCTACCACATAAAGAACAGATTGAGCAGTTAGGTGAATTTATTTGCACCGGCAATTGATGAAAATGATATTGATTTGCACTAATTGATCGGACCGAATTGACAAGTTTTTCGTTTTTGGTGTTATCGTTGTGTTGGCTTGTTCGGTTGATCACAAAAACTTCCTGTTAGTTTAAGTTTAAGACAAGGTTATATAGCGGTTTTCTCGGATGAAAATCGTTACAAAAGGGCATCAAGTTTAACTGATTATGAGACCAGTTTCTTTTCGTGGAGTTATTTTATATATGAAAAGTTAACTTGTCTCAAAATCAGTATAACTTCACGCCTCTTCATCTAAATATTAGCATTTTAGAAACCCTAGCCAAGTGTTTGATGCGACCATTGTCCGTACTATATGAAAACCCTGGTCACTTTGGTCACCTTGGTCACAGTCAGACTTTCGTCGACATTCGCCCAGACTTCGGAGACCATTGTCCAGACTAAATCCAGACTTTGGTCTCTGATCAGAGTATGGTGCAACAATTGAACCGTCTATGTTCAGATTTTGTTTTTGATAGTGCGATCATTGTCCAGATTTTTGCACTCCATAACTTTTTACAGACCCAACAATTTGAGTTGCACTGTGCCTCCGGTGTGCAACATCAGAAATAGTCTGATAAGAAGTGTCTTGGGTCTGGAACCACAATCTACCAAATGACGATTTTCCCGGACCGAAATTGAATTGTTAACTTAGAACTCTAACTTAGAATAAGAACTCTAACCAATTTGTAATAAAACAGTCAATTCAATGCAGCAATTGCAAAAAAAATTGAAACTTCACGAAAACAGGAAGTGCATTTTTGATCAAAGCCTTATATTAAATATCAATTCTTCGGTAAAAAAAAACTGAATGTCTTTACCTTCGGAGTTTAAATAATTGGATATGTGTTCGTTTGAAGCAAGAGCATATGGAGTTTTTTTGCTCCAAGTAGATCAAGGATATCAGAATTGACAGGAAGACATCGATCCTGGTCGGATCCGATGAACTGGTGAACACTAAATAAATAACCGCCCCCCCCCCACACACCGCATGTGAGACAACTCGTACACTTCATATCGTGGTGTCTCATCTTTGAACACTTGAAATGGATAACTTTTTATAAGTGGATGGATAAGATATAGAATGTCGCTTAAAAACACGCTTCAGATACGATTTCTTAGTTATTTCTCTCACTTTTTGAATTCTTTTTGATATACTGTTATTAATCTTTTTTTTTTGAGAGAAAGAAGTTTGAACGAATTTAATGTTTTGAAACTCGGCAGCATTTTTGTCAGAAAAAAACTTAAAAAATTGAGTTAAGAGATATTTCATTTGCTGACATTTTTCAATATTCACGTTAATTATGGCATTTTGAGACGCCAGTGAGTCACTTTAGGACTTCTTTACGTACGTCGTCATTAAGGATTTTACGTTATCTAAGTTAACCTTTACAATAAGGTAAATATCATTTTAAAAGGTGTGAAATATTAGTCTAAAATTTTTAGTTGGTTGGAGCCATTGATCCGTTTCTGGAGCCATGCAATGAAACTTTTTTGTTTATACTGTGTTTAATTTTCTCCACTTTCTTCCACTTCTCATATGGAGAATTTTTTCATGATCGGCGATAGAGCACTTTAAGCATTAACATTCAAAATATTTCACGCAGAAAGAATCCGTCTATTGCCTACTGTCAATCAAATAATGCGCAAAGAAAAAATACATTTACTTCAAAAATAATGAAACATACCAAAATATCACTACATTTGAAAACATCACTCTATTTGAAAATATAAGCACGTTTACGTTAAAAAGAGAGTGAAAGACTATGAAAAGAACTCTTGTTGTGCATTGTTTGCAATGGTAGACGATCCACTAAAGACCCCCCCCCCCCCCCCCCCCCACCCCGCTTAGAAAGGAGTAAACAAAAGGTAAACAACACATCTTTTCAATTGTGCGATAAAACTAAGGTTGAATAATTAATGAGCCCAAAATACTGAATATACACTTTGTTGTTGTTATTGTTGTCTCTGCGGCGCTCGATAATGCTCATTTTCCCATTTCCTTATTTCAAAAGGAGTTCAGCAATTCCATATTTGAAAGTTTGCACATAGCGTTATTTGCATATGTGCGTTCTTCGTTTCAATTTTAATTCTGACTGAATAATTTATTCGAATGTGAAGATTGCATACCTAATTTGTCTTCATTAAAATTATCAGGCAAATCGAAACCTAATTCGATAAATTTTCATTTATTTTGACAAAATACAATTGGAAACAGGATCTGGGTAAGTTGCATTTTCCATTTTTAATCTCTCTCGGGAATTCCAACTTTTGTGCTTTTCCTCCGTTTTTCCTTCTTTTCCCCTCATATTTTTGATACTTTTGGGGAAGCAAATAAAAAATAAAAGCCCGAAGCTAATTTCTTTCTCATCATTTACAAAAAAAAGTTTTTTTTTACCTTGTAATATTTCAATTTAATTCATGTGTGCGTATATATGTATAGTGTTCTTTAGCTAGTTGATTGCCTCCAATCAATGCATAAATTGATTTGGAGTAAAAAAAATACCGTTTTTTCAACCGCATATTCGACTTTCTTTTCCCTCTTATTTCCCCCTTTTTTTCCTCCTCCGATTTTAACAGCTTTCAGTTTAAACACAGAATAGAGTGCAACGAATAGAGAAAGCCGCTTTATTTTACAATCTCTCTCAGCTTGTACTAAAAAGTCCTTGTGAAATACAAGACCATTTTTGTTTTTTTTTTTCACTCTCTCAGGTTTGAACAAAAACAACACATCTATATTTCTTACCTGTTGTGTCGCTTCGCTCAATTAAACACTGCAAACATGTTGGATTTGATCACACCAGCGTACCCCGTTCCTGTTTTACACTTGGCCTCATAATCCTCAAAATTAACAAAAGGTAAGTCAATAAAAATAAATGACGCATTTCTTCAATCACTTTTTTCCATCTTCTCGGCCAGTTTTTCCTCAACGTTAATCTTCCGCAAATTTTAAAACTCAAAATTGTTTAATGACACTCATGCGTAAAAATTTTTTTGAAAACCTTAAATTTTATGAAAATCCCAAAAAAGTTGCCCAAAATTTTATAAATGAAGCAATAATGAGAACAACCATGGCAGGATTTAAAGCTTCTAGTTAATAGAAGGAATGGTGATTTTTAAGAAAGTTATATCAAGACCAACACTTAATATAAGAAAGAACTAAACTGAAAACCGTGATAAGTTATAACTGTATCCTTATACCCGGGATGACAAAAAGTTGTAATCATAAAACTTTCATATTATGGACCATTGACTTCATAATTCAAAAAAGTTTTAGGAAATTGGCATGACTACAACTTTGCCATAAATGGAAGTTTTATGACTACAAATTTCTCATAAATGGAGGTTCTATGACTACAACTTCTCCATAATATGACGTTCTATGGCTACTAATTATCCATAACAGAAACGAGGCATTTAAAGGGTCTTGGTTTTTTCGTGAGTCCTCATGAGCTTCTTAAACTACAAGGGAAAACAGACTGTTTTTCTTGCAGAATAAGCAAAAATAGAGGCTCTTTTTTCCAAGACATATATATAGCTAAAATCTAAAATCCCGGATAGGCCAGGAATATTATAGCACATCATAGAAGAAAGAAACAAAGCACAATTAAAATACAGCACAATAGGAGAAGGTGCCTTTAAGGGCACAAAGGGATGGACATTTAACAAAAAATCGAGTTTTTTTTAAAAAAAAAACATTTTAACCCCCAAAATTTAAACGAAGACGCCAAGAAAGAAAAAAATTGGTGCCTCACAATCCTTATGGATAGAAGGCACTCCCAAAACAGTTTGCGTAACACTGAACACCTCCGTTGACCCAGAAGGTCATATTACATTTTTTAAATACGATTGGCTTTTTGAGAAACATTTGACGAAATCGCAAAACCTGACTTTATATATAGCAATTGCAATTTATATACCGCAATAGCAATTGGTCTTTTTTAAAAAAAATTAGCTACATTAACCAAAATTTTGGGTGTTCGATTTACCCCAAAATTTTTTTGGAAGAACACTTAAACCATGTTCTATCGAATTTTCATTGTCCCAAACGTTTTTGTGCTATACGCCAATTTTACACCAGTGCACATGAACTTCAAACGCGAACGACAGATAAAACGTTTTATATGGTGCCAGATATTGATAATATGAGAAGGGGTAACATCGAAAGAGAAAACAGTGATTTATTGCTTTTAGTTCGTTATAATGTGAGTTTTTGCTTGTTATCAATTCAAAAACACAAGATACGCTTGAAAAAAGGTCTGTTTTGTACCAAAAATTGGAATGGCAAGAAAACAGTCCTTCTTAAGGAAGAAATTAGTTCTTTTACGGAAAAGATTGAACCAAAACTGTTCTATGAAGTTCTATGACTACAACTTTTTCATTGTTGATTGCTAGTTGCGATCTCACTTGATGCAACGGCTTTTCATTGAACAATTTAGGGCAATGCATGGAGTTTTTTAACTTGAAAAAATATTTTTCACTTTTCTCCAAATTTTTTTCTTTTTCTATGAAGTTCTATGGCTACAACTTTTCCATAATTTTCTGTTCGCTTAAGACTCAATTTTTCAATTTTTTTTCAAGTTAGTTTTTTGAAACATACTTTTTCCCTCCTTTTCATGATATAAAAAAATTTTGCATAAAAATTTAATTCCATAGAACTCCCTTTTATGAAAGTTCTATGACTACAACTTTTCATAGACGCCATAATATGAAGTTGTAATTTTATAACTTTTTGAATTATGGAGTCAACCCGGGTATATTTTCGTTTGAAACAATTAACAAAAAATTGGATACGATTGAGGGGTACATAGTAGGGTGGTTTTGTATTTTTAAAACTAATTTGTCAAGTTGAAAGGTAGTATTATTTTACCTCAAGCAATCATTGCCCAAGTTTTTCTCAATTTCAATCACGCAAAAGAGAATGAATTTACAAAGCCCGTTGTTAAGCTCTAAGAAACCATGAATTAAAATCTTGGTTTGCATTAGTTTTTGTGATTGCAAACTTAGATTTCGAAAAAAAAAATTGTTTTATCTTGGTTATTGCGCATTGCATGATAGTGTTTATCAAAAACGCGTTAACTTAAATGCATTAAATAACTAAAAAACTGAAAAATGGGAAACTTTATCGTTAATGCACGTATAAATTTGCAGAAGGCTAAAAAATTGTCAAAATTGATATTAATTCAAAAAGTTAATTATAAAAACTTAATATAAATTATGGACAGACTTGGTTTTTTGGGAGCAATGTTCATCATGAAATGTAAAGATTTTTTGAAATCTCAGCAGAAACTTTTGAGGAATTGAAAAAGCTGTCTTTCAAACGCCCATATTTACAATGCCTTATAGGAAAAATCAATTCACATTAACAGTACAGGAGGTTTAATTAAGGTGCAAGATTTTTATTTAATAAGTTGCCAGTGGAAATATCTCAACGAAAGTACTAAAAAAAATTGTGGAACTTGCTCGACTTAACGAAAACAATAAAATATTTATAAGAATTTTGGTAGCTTGATAAGCTTAACACTGATAAACATTACAACTTGGTCTACTTTAGTTCAATAAATTTTTAGCAAACAGTTAAAAATCAACCGAAATGTTGCAATGCCAGCAAAAATACAAAATCAAGTGTTTTTTTCTACCATTATTTACGTTTTCAGTAGCCTTATTATTATAATTGCAATTTATTTCTAAATAATTTTTAACTAAAATTAAAATTCGTAAATTAAATTGTTAACACTTCAAAAAACTGATTTCTGGGATACGTACCCAAACCGATTGTGTTCGGCACCCTTGAATTTTTTTTCGAATAACATGCAAATCTTGCAAAACCTGTAACTACATTTTTTTGAAAAAAGACTTTTGGGAAAACATTTGTAGGTTTTCAGCAGTTTTTATGCAACTGGATACATTGATAAGCAGATCATGTTAATTTTTTCATTACAAGTTTTTAATATTGGCAAGAGCTAACACATTCGAAACAAAAAAATTTTTAAATTTTTGCTAAAAATTTTTCAAACAAGCAGTGATTCTTGTTAATACTACAAAGAGAGTTTTTGAAGAACATTTTTTCAATCGAAAATTATGTTTCTGAGAATCGGAAAAAATGATAGAAATTTTTACGTGCAGAAAAACAATAACACACCGAACTGCAGAAAATGAATATCGCACACGTTTTGACCTTCTTTCTCTAAAGAAAGAGGTTTTACAAACAAACTTTAAAACATATTTGGGGACATGATAACCACACGTGTTGCCTTTTCTTAAGTTCTCAGGAACAAACAAAAATTTGTGACAGTCTTTGCTTGTAGACTGTGTTAACGCCATTAACACATGAAAATTTCTATAAACTCTATTTTGAATATCGAATATGAAAATTTCGCTACAGTAAGCGATGAAATTCCTATTGCGATCCTCCTTACCTCATGACTGTTTTCAAGAATTTCACTTTTTACCAATTACTTCAATTTTTTTTCTTTCCAATGTTTATTTGCACACCAAACATTGTTTTGGTTATTGGTTTGCAGTCAATTTTTTTAAGAATAATTTAAAGAAGCATAGCAAATCAGCAATGAAAATTTTTTCTTCGTCAGTCAAATTGAATGTTTCTGACAGCACGTTTTTATTTTTTTCCAGCCGCGCGTTGAAACAATTTTTTAAACTTTTTATTTCTGATAAGTTTAAAGATAGGAAACTTTCAAATTTTTACTGCTTTTCCTCGGAGATTTCATATTATTAGTTTGTAAAAATTTATTTTATAAAATTTTTTTGTAATATGTCAGCGTTTTAAAAGGTTCATTTAACTGACGAAATTTTGGTCTACTATAACCTTATTTATAATCATTATGACAAAGAAAACTTACAACTGCTTCCTTGGTTACTTACAAAATCAAGTTATACTATTTTTCTATCACTCCCTCACGAACAAAATTTAAAAATTCTTATCATCGGAAGCGTCACTGTTTTAAAAGGCAGGCAAACATAGCTGCAGTGGAATAAATAACTGTCAATCCTGTAAAAAATTTTGAATGGTCCACTTTAAATTTTTTTTTTTAAAAACAGGTGGTTTTGACATTCTGAAAGCGCTGAAGTCTTATTTGCTTCATAACTTAGCTGTTTGTACTCTTGTTTGTTATCACTTGATCTTCTAAAACGTTGCACGAATGTACGAACTTTATAAGATATCTTAACAGGTGAATATGGTAATAGTTGTATAATTATACTGGCTATTTGTCACAAAAATATCACTATTACGATCAATTTTCTCAGAGTCAGTGCCCTAAAAATGATATCTGTAAAAAATACCCTTTTTTCTTTCAATATCATGCGAAGAGGGGAAGTTTCAAAAGCCACAAAAGTTTTGTGTAATATTAAGTACTTATTCACAGAACATCAAAAAATATCATCTATATTCTTGACAGTTTATGGTTTTCACGACCTGATCTGTTTTGGTTTATCAAGCCATCATTGTTTAACAGCTTGTCAATTCCTGGGCCGAGGTGTCAACACTAACAAACGCAAAATTCTGTAAAATTGGCGGTGAATGCGTTAAATTTTTGTGCGATCTCCGCTTGAGTGTAGATCTTACATAACTTTGCGTTCAATTTGGTGTTGGCCTTACATAATTTTGCGTTGAATTTAGCGTAGATCATACATAAATTCAACGCATTCACAGCCAATGTTATAGAATTTTGCGTTTTTAAGCGTAGATCATACATGATTTTGCGTTGAATTTAGCGTTGGTCTCACATAAATTTGTGTTTCGAAGCATAGATCCTACATAATTTTGCGTTGAATTTAGCAAAGATCTTACATAAAATCAATGCATTCACAGCCATTTTTATAGAATTTTGAGTTTTTAAGCGTAGACCACACATGATTTTGCGTTGAATTTAGCGTTGGCCTCATATAAATTTGAGTTTCGAAGCGTAGATCTTAAATAATTTTGCGTTGGATTTAGCGTAGATCTCACATAAATTTGCGTTGCAGTTAGAGTAGATCTTGCATAATTTTGCGTTGAAACTAGCGTAGATCTCACATAAAATCAACGCACTCATAGCCAATCTTATCAAATTTTGCTTTTTCAAGCGTAGATAATACATAATTTTGCTTTGAATTTTAGCGTTTGTTTTTACATAAATTTGCATTTCAAAGCGCAGATCCTATATAAATTTTCGTTTATAAGCGTAGATGTTACTTGTTTCATGGGGAATATCAATTTTATGGTGTTTATCAAAAAGACGACGTTTCAAATGGACTACACTGAAATTTGTTCCAACTGGAAGACAAATGCATGCATTATCATTGTTAATCTTCACTAAACATTAAAATTGTGACCCCTTTGTCCAGAATGCAGTCAAAAGCATCCATGATGACTAATTTAAACGAGAAAGAAAGAAGGAAAATTATTCATTTTACATTGCCAATCCATATCTCTGTGGTCCGTGATACTTGATAAGAATCTATCACAACCGAACTTTTGAGCGCGCCCCAATTTATAACAACTGGCCCGTCAACTAAGATTAAATTATCAGCGCATATTGAGATTTTTCATGTATCATTATTTTTGTCGTTCATTTGATACAAATTTTTGGTGTCGTCCTTTTGAAACCTTGTCCCTTTGAAAGGTCCCCATATTTTAGCGTTTAATTTAGTGCAGATCTTACATAATTTTGTGTTAAATATAGCGCAGATCTTGCATAAATTGGCGTTGAATTTAACTTAGATCTTACATAATTTTGCGTTGAATTTAGCGTAGCTCTTGCTTAAATTTGCGTTGAATTTAGCGCTGATCTTTAATAAATTATAGCGAAATTGGTTCTCAGGAGGTAAAGTGGTAGTGTGATGCAGTGGTAGAAAACGCGACAAGCACGCAGGCACTCAAGAAGGCAGTGATTCGAGTTTAACAAAGAGAGCAATACGCGTTGCATTTTAGTAAGTCTACGTACGCTCAGTTCAACGCAAAATTATGTAAGATCTAGGTTTAAATGCTCAATTTTATGTAACGTCTACGCTTAGAAATGCACAATTCAACGCATTCACCGCTAAACTATGTAAGAAAATTGCAGTGAATTCACTGGACTTTTCAACGCTAGTTACCGCTGGGCCCGGGTTTAAAGAATATGAGACCGGTTGCACCTGAAGGGTAGTGTGTTATGTATCCAGCTGTTGGTCTTTAAAATTTGACAAAAATTATGCTTCCACAATCTTCGGTATAAAAATGAGTTAAAAAGTTCTCATAACTCTTTTGCGAGTATGAAGACTAGAATGAATGTTTTTGTCTGCGAGCAGTTTAGTTTCCTGGTTTCCTGAATGATGTTTTATGTTTTGGAATTAGAATAGATGAAGGTTCTAGATCTCAAAGCGGACAATTCTGCTAAAACTTTTTCTTAATCAAATTTTTGCTTTTATTTCTACAAAAGTAATTAGTTCCGAGGAAACACTGCAAACAAAGTTTGGTATGCGGAAAAAGCTTTTTAATTGAGGATTTTTAAAGTTCAAGCTCGCTTTTACTAATGTAAGGTCAAGTTCTTTTAAAAAAACTAATTTAATTTTTTTCTTTTCCGAGACTAGCTTCCTGATCAGTTTCTTGTTTTCAGTTAACTGATTTGTGACCCATTTACGATTTGTCTCGCAGTACCCATTTCAAATAAAAATAATAGGATTGTTGGTAGTTGCGAGTTATTTTGTTATTTGTTATTCTTAATTCACCCTGTAATGGAGTGCAGTTTATTCTTGCTCTATTTTGACATTTTTGTTTGGAGTGAATAGGTCAGGTGACCACCTGATCCCAGTTTAGACAGATATACTCAATTTAGCCACGATTGTGGGTATTGTGATGTCAGGGGTGTTCCGTTGTTCTGTTTGTTTGTTTGGTTGGTTGGTTGTTTGTTAATTTGTTTGTTTGTTTACCCCTCTATCAATTGTGGAGGTGCTAAGCTGTCAACGGAAGGAAAAGTTGTAATTCAATATCCTGAAGTGCGTCTGCAACCGCCTTTATATTTTTTAACCCACACACACTCTACAATCACATTCAGCCCTCTATACTACTACCCTCACGATTATATTCATTCTTTTATTCTCAACCCCCCCCCCCCCCCCCTGTTTTTTCTTCTTTCTAATATCTACCTTTGTATCTGTATCCACACTGTGTCCATTCTCTGCACCAGTCCAAAGGTAGCACTCTCAATTGAGATTTTATTATCACGCTTCTTTTTTATTAAGTTTGTTATTTTCTTCCTTTTAAGCGCTTTTTAAAATGTAACCCCCTCCCGTACCCCCAATTTGTTCAGCTCAACAACCTGCTAGTATAGTACAACCGTGTTGTCTTCTCTAAAATATCTCTGCAGAAATAGAGTTGGGCTCTGCAATGAGAGACAAAAAAGAGAGAAAGAAAGGGTAAGTGTGAATTCTTCTTTTGTTCCCTCTCGAGGGTTCTTCCGAACAAAACTGCAAAGTGTGATGGCAGAACACGGCGAGACTGCTAAATTTACCCTAGCTACCTAACCCCCTGTAAATACCCCCCCCCCCCCTCCCCTCACCCCTCACCCGATCCCTCCTCCTGCTTACTTCAGCCCTCACCGCCTTACCGCATCATTATGCGTGCTTCTTTTCAAATGCATTCCATTAAGAAGCTTATTATTCCACACACCTAGTCAGCGCACGGCCAAGATCGAGTGATTGGGCTATTCTTGTAAGAAAGCCCAATCCCCTAAAGCAACTCTATGCATAAATATAGCTTGGCATGGCCTAAGACATACCTGAATTTGCAATTTGCCCGGAACCGTTCCCCCAGTATGTCTGTTTTACATTAAGTAATTACCCACCACAATTATTCTCCAACCTCTGACGTCACTGCTCACATACCCACCAGCTTAACAAACCTACATATGCACATACACAGATACAGATTATGCACGTACAGGAGCTATCCCTGGGGTGATCAAACCAGTAATTTTTGGGTGGAGCTTAAAAAGCGGCTTGACACAGCTATATACGGTCAATATTTGAAATTCTCAGGTAGCTAAAAGGTTGATAGGGCAGGATATTGAAATAAGCGTCTGTAAGTCTGTTCAATTAACTTGAACTAACCCAAGTTAGAGATGGAATGGAATATTGGCATTACAGGAGCCATGCATTGTATTTTGACTCTTTCACGTGAATAGAACTCGACGAAGCGAAAAGGACAAGAGGATATATTATTAGAGCAATGCTATATCACAACAACTCATGCTTATATTGATTTTTTTCAAAATTATTTTCATATGAGTTTTGACAAAAGTATAAAAAAAGAGCAATTTATTTAGATTTATTTTCTCCGTAACAGCAATAGTTGAGCATATTGAAAGGTTCTATAGTATGCCCTCAAAACCCATAAAAATGATCCATAAAAAATGATCCTTTCAAATTTCCACACGCCGTCTTCCACAAGAGTTAGTAATTCTTGCTTAAGACCTGATTAATCATAAATAAGCGTCAATTAAATTCGAATGCAAATGAACAACGAAGTGCTAATCTCAGCATGTTTTAAATTTGAACTTTGACCTTTGAAACGTCCCATAGCTTTGCAACTTTATGGGACTAACTATAAGACTAAGCAATTCTGCTTCTGAACTGCTCGTTGCGTTATCACATTAAATTAATTCCGCAAATTATGTAGCGTTTTCCTGTAACTGGGGATTTATTTATGCGCCTGATGTTTTGACCCTTTCAATTTTTGTGGACAAAATTTGGAAAAAAACGCCAGGGTCGTTACTCAAAGTGTGAATTGTAAATCGACAATGCGTAAACATTTTCCTTTCAAACCTGAATTCGCAAACACTGAAAAACTGGGCGAAATTTCAATAATTGAGTTAAGGTAAACCGTACAAAAAGGAAAATTCTGTTTATAATTACAATAGCTATACTTTGATTCCACTAAATTAAACTCGCCTTAAAACGAGACAAAAAATTGTGCTCAATATCCATTTTAAACTTTTGAGCGACAAAATTGGAGGTTCATTATTATACATGGATCGAAGAAATTTGGAATACGTGTATATAAAAAGCGGAAACAAATATTGGGAAAACTTAAATTTAGATCCTTGCATTTTTGCGAAACCAACCGTTAACAAATAGTTGTCTTATCTCCCTTTTTCTAAGCACAAACAACTATTAGTTCGAACGACTAGGCTAAAGGAAAAAGATTTGCGGGCCGAATTTAAACGAGTCTAATTACACGGAAGTTAAAGCACTCATATTCAAAAAAAATCACGTTATTTAGTTTCTTCTGATCACTTTATTGTTCCTAAAACAAATAACTTTAACTGCGTTATGTTTTAGTTTGAAATTATTAATTTTTATAAGCACTGGTTTTTCTTTGAAAAATATTTTAACTCAAAAAATCTAAACTCACATCGCATTTAGGAAGACTAAATTAACATTTATTTCATGTTTTTGACCAAAGTGGCAAAATGTTCCTTCAATTAATAGTGGACAACCATTAGATGGGAATCATTTTTGGACCATGACACGACCGGATTATTAGCAGCAATTTTCAACCAGTGAAAGTTTTTGTAAGTTTTTTTGTAAAAGCCAGGCTTTTGTCATTAGTGAACAATGTTGAAGAAATTTGGTTCAGCAGCAATTAAATAAGTTAAGGAGAAGAAGAATTCGGAAGAAAGAGTTTTTTGTTCCGACCCCCACTTTAGTGGGGACGGAGGAACTAAATACTCAAATGGGTTTCTTTTTTGTTCAGTCAATTCTGTCCGATCGATATATTCATCTCAGAGATTTAGAGATTTGTGAGTGGTATCCTTGGAAAGCAAGTACATCCTAGAATGTGGAACCTAAAGATTTTTTTGAATTTCATTTTTTGCAGGGAATTAACGAGGTTTAAAATATTGCCAATATTCGAAAGTTTTTATTCGAATTTTCCGTAATTTTCGCTAAAGTTTGGCAAAATTTTCAAGGGTAGAGAGTTGTTGTTATCGTTAGAGATAAAAGAGCGTTGCTGAATTGTTTGATTAGAGATTTTTTTGCTAATAATTTTGATAACATTTTCAAAATTCAGACATTTTTTATTAGGAATTGTACAAAATATGCTTTTTTTTGTCAATTTTGTTTAGGTTTGCCGAAACTGGAGACCCAAAAATCACTGACACGATTTCTTTAGACTCCAGAAGAGAACTAAATGAAATGTTCCTCCCTATAAAAGACTTCTGGAATTATAATTCTGCCGTTTTCGTTAAATTTAACTCGATAATTATACAAAATGCACCATTGTTTCTTTGATTATTGAATTATTTAAATAACAATTGGTCTATTAATGAAGGCTCCCCTTTATGTGAGGTCAAATCTAGATATAGTATCAATCAATCAATCTAGTGGTTTATGGCTTTGAAGAAGATTTTAGGTAAACTTTATCTGACTTCTTGTGTTCTGCTTTCAATTGTTATTCTTTTTGCGGTCTGATTTTTAATTCGAATCAATCAAAGATCCAGATGGCTTCTTTATGAGATAGGTGAACCTCTACAATGCACTCGGTTGTTATCTGATGTCTGTTATGACATTGAATACACTGCCATTAAATACAGGTCAAACTTTTTTTCATATAAGATGCTATCTAATATTTGTGGCTTTTTATTTTAAGAAAAAACCGGCTCCTTGGTTTTGCGACTACAAGTTTTTTTTTTACAAAAATTTGGGATCTTTTGCGCACAATTGCCTATTTGTGCTGTTATTTTTGTTTCTTTGTTAATTGTCACATTACTAAACAATCTAACTGAGAAAAACGTTGCGAAAATTGCAATTGAACCAATTGATTATATTTATTGTTTTCATAGCTTATGATTTTAAGGGCTGCGACACAGTTCTAGTGTAGAATTTGGTATATTTTTTTATGTTTGCCCTGTATTTGTTATTAATTTTTTAATTTTTGTTTTCGTGTGCCAAATATTGGGTAATAAAAGATCTCAATGGCCAACTATAGATATATAAATGAACTTAACAACCAATATCAGTTTATAACTAATGTTTTTATAGATTTTCAAATTAATTCTTTTTGTTCTGATTTTTGTCGTTTTTTTGTTTACTTTGAAATTTCGTATCTTTTTCGAATTTTAGCGCCATTATTTAAGGATCTTGTTAATTTTTTTCGTTGAACCAAACAATAACTTTTTGTTGGCTAAACAATTTTACTGATGTCTTTAGAGATTAGACAATTTGTTTCAGAAGAATCTTGAGAGCCTTAGCTAATTTTCAATTTTGGGGCTCTTTTTGTTGTCATTTTGAGATAGTTTATTACAGAAGGACAATATAATGTTGAAAAGAGGCGCAAGATAAGAAATTTTATTCTCGCGGTTAATGTTTTTTATTTTTAATGGCTTCAACACTGTGGTTTCGTTAAGTGGTTTGTGTTTTTAATGTTAACTTATGGTCTTTTGATTCAGTCTAACGAATAACAGGCACAACTAGCTTATGAAGGAGTTGTTAATCGTTATTTGTTCTTGGTACAAAGAGTTTTTATAAAATTTTAGTATTTTTGTATATTTGCCCATTTATGAAGGATTGTTTTTTTTCAAAGTATCACAATAATGGGCGGTCCTCAGGCCCTTTGAAAATGAAAACGCAATCAAAAATGGTTAATTTCTTTGGTGAAGATCTTAAGGTTTCATTGGCTGTGAAATGTTTTGCTGCAAAATTTGACATTTTGTGTCTGTTTTGTCGTTTTTTTTGCAGTCGCATAACATATCCTGGATAATGAAAGGTTTCATTTGCTCTCCATGGAGGAATAAATTAATCTATCAATAATTTCAGAAGATTCATATTGTTTCTTATCAGTTTGACATTATTTCTTTTCAAAAAAAGCAACGTTTTATTAAACTTTGCTCTTTTGCTCATTTCTTGTTGATTTATTATCAAGTCGCATTGAGGATAATTCACATATTTTTTTCTATTGAAGTACAAGTTAATCTTGTTTAGTATATACTTCATCTGATGTAATATTGATTTGTTTTATAATGGTTTTAAAGAAAAGCACAACGATTTTTGGTCGTAATTAATTTTTGCAATTATTTGATTTAATAGCAGTGGTTTTTGGTAGTCATTTTAATGACAGGTCTGACCGGCCCTCTAGGGTAGATTGTTTTATCCATTTGGTAGTTTCTTGAACGATGTTTTAACTTTTAATTCTCTTCCCCACTTGGTAGACAATTAAGTGAAAAATGTAGATTAGCAGTGTGGGTTTAAATTTACGTGCAAACGCACATTGCCAAGCCCTTTTGTTTGGTCTAGTTAAATTTCTTGGACAAACTGTTTTTAAACGTACCATTTTGTAACATGGTACTGATGATGTTTGATATTATTAATGATGCATAATCGAACATATTTGTGTGCAGGTAAATTAAAAATCGTTCCGAGGTAGCTAAACAAAATTGAAACGAAATGTGCCTAACCGAAATCCAACTTTGAGTTATCATAGAAAAAATTCTATTAGATAGTTTTTTTGGCCCTTTTGGAAAAAGGAGTTGCCACAGTGTGCTATTGCATGTACGAATATTTAATTGCTCCGACCCACTTGTGGGTGAGGAGTAATATACTCAAACGGGTTGTTTTATGTTCAGTCAATTTTGGCCGATCGATATATTCACCGTAGAGAGTTGTGACTAGTATCATTAGAAAGCCCGTCTAGCGTAGAGTATTGAATTTGAAAAAAATCTTTTGAGTTTCATTTTTCTTTATGGGGAGCTTCTGACGTTAAAAAATTCTGTTATTATTGAACGCAATTTTGTTAATTTTGTTCACTTTTTCCGTAATTTGTGACCCATTTCTCGACTTTTAGAATTTTTTAAACCGAAAATGCTCTCTTTACGCTCTTTTATCCAACAACTTTTAAAAATGCCTGGCCTGAAGTTGAGAACTGACATATACCGTCACAAGCTTTCAAAACTTCAGAAAAGAGATAGTTTTTTTTCGATTCCTATAGAAATTTTCTAGACTTATTTTTTTTTCAAATGACTATCTCAACAATTACACATGATACATCATTTAAATTTGGTCTTCTGGTTTATTGGCGCCGTCTTTTTCAAGGTGTTTTTTATTTTTATCATGTTGATTAATGACCAGAATGACTTCAAATCAAAGCCCAATTAACAAAAGATCGTATTTACAACAAAATGAGACCAAAGGAGCGTATAGTTAGTCTTTAGAGAAAAGAGCATAAGTTTGATGGCCTTGACTATGTGTTTTTGTAACCTTTATTTAATTTCATTTTTTTGAGTTCATTTCTTATTCTTTTTGCTGCGTGCTAACTTTGTTTTATTAATAAAAGATCATTTTGGGTTACCTGAGAGTTACACGGAGTTACACGGTTCTACGGAGTTATGAACCTGTGGATCTTGAATGCTTTTAGCTGATATCTACTGAATTCTTTGTTTCAAGAAAATGTCACTGAAGCTTTGAAGTTTGCCATTTTATTTTGTATCTGCCCCACGGGGATTTGTCTCAAAACATACATGCACAATTTAATCCAACTGAAGTGAACATATTCTTCATTGTGGTTTTATATTCAAGTAATGGTTTCTAAGCCCTCTTTCTTCGAAATTACAAAGAAATTTTGAGCTTTTGCATATAATTGAGGTAATTACTTTTCCTTTTTCAAACTATCACTTTAATGCAAAAATAATGAAAAAGAGCAATTTCAAAAAGTATGGTGAATATTTTAAATTTATCGGTTACGAAACTAATCTCTCGCCAATTTCAGCGGATTCTTTCAATTTCTGCTGTAATTTTCGTTCAAATTGTTGTCACACAACATGTACTTCACAACGAAAGGCTCAAATTGCTTCCTATTGATTCTCAAATGAATCTAGTTAAGGAATTCAGTTAATAGGTGACGGCTGTATTGACTTTCATCTATTTTAAAAAACAAATTAGTTTTGCATTTCTAAATTTTTTTTTCATAGTCATAAATAAAAAAATTAGTATCATTATGGGCAGCACTCATTTATGTTGCTCCAATCAATTTTTTTGCTGTTGGTTGTGTTTTGATTGATGCCTCTAGGGCTTATAAAAGATTTTTTATGAGACTTTTCTGAGTTTTTCATACTGGCCAATTTATGTGGTTCCTTATGTTGTGCTTTACACAATGACCCTTCTTAAAGAAAACCCATTTAAATACAAGAGGGACACAAGCGCAGAAATCAACCTATTTTTTTAGTTGGAAGTTTTCTGTGGTTTTCAATGTCTTATTTTGTTAATGGCGGCAACACTGAGGTTTTTTCTTAAATTGTTTGTGAAATTTTTAGTTCTGTCCATATTTGTTGCTATTCGTCGTCGTAAAATTCGGTCTCACTTTAATCAAGCGCAACTCTCTTCTAGCACTTTTGTGTATTAACTGTTTTTGTTTTAGGTTGAAATAAAGATTTATTGGAATTTTCGAAAACACCATTTTCAAAAGAGTGGATTTTTGAGCTTTGTCACTTTTAACTTACTTCTGTCAATTCTGTTGCTTAGTCTTCGGAACCACAGGCAGCATCTTTTTTCCACCAGTAAACCAGTATCCAATTTTCGAACTAATTTCATAAGAAAGATGAAGGTTTCAGATTATTGACCATACTGGTAGCATCTTTGTTCTAGCGAATCAAAGTTCAATTTTTTTGACGGTGTTAACTTCAACGAATAGTTTCTTGGCTTTGATTTTACTCATTTTCATAAGACAAAAATGATTTTTGAATTTTCACCACTTCATGTTTTTTTTAACACTGATGGTGTTTCCCTTGTCTTTGTAAAAAACGTGCTTCTTCTGATATTTAATGTTCTCCTTGAAAATGTTAATTAATTGATTTTCTTGTTTTTGCCGTTTTTTCATAGCTTTCAGACATATTATAGATTAAGAAATGTCTGAAAGGCATAACTTAACAATCTGAATGAGTTGAATTGATAAGTATTGGTTTTTAAACTTTGCCTCTTTTTGCTGTTCTTCGTCGACCTGTTTTCGAGTCTCAGTACGTACAGGTCTTTTATCTAGTGAAGTACAGGTTAAATGTTTTTAGTTCAGGTTTTATCTTATTTGGATTTTATTTTGTTATAAAATGTAGATAGGCATCGAGTTTTGATCGTAATTAGTTATGGCTGTTATTTGTCCTTTTATCCTTTTATGTGTCTTGTCCAGTACTCTTTTTGATGGCAGGTCTCATCGGCCCTTTTATTCAACATTATTTTTCCAGTTATTTGTTTGTTGAACGCTTTGTGAATTTTCGAGTGTTTTCTACCTGTTGCCCTTTGGTAGACAATTAAACGAAACCGTCGATGAGCTGATTTACAAAACTGTGTGCAAAAGGGCATTGCCGAGCCTGCTTGTTTAGATAAATTTTCACACCATATCCGTCTTGTTTGCGAATAGAATAACTTGATTAGAATTTTGAACGCAATATTAACTCTTAATTTTACAACCGACAATGATAAATAGCAGTTCTAGACCTTTAAAAACCACAAAATCGATCATTTACACTATGATTATTTAAAAAAAATACAAATCGGTCAAAAGATATGCCAGTATAGTGAAACTACTAATTTTTGTTCATGCACCTCTAGCAACTATCTAGCCAGCCGTATTGATCTTTCTTTTGCTTATCTTCTGTGTTGATGCATTTTGCGGTGTTTTGGGAATTATTTTCGTGGCTAAAAATTGCGGTGGGATAAGCCAAATGAGATATTTAAATTGCTGGTTGTTGCATGTCGCCCGGAGACCCATAGCCCAATAAATCAATCCTGCTGACTGATTTTTACCCGATTAACCCACGTTCCACGGGATATTGCCCTTTTGGCTACTTCCTAGCTTACCTCAAATTTTTATTATCAAACAGGGTAGCTCTGATGGATTAGTTCATCGACACATAATACTACACAATCATTTCATTAGTTCTCCGTTAAAAGTTCAGATTTAGTTGATATTTGGGTGAACTTTTAAACTTTAGTAATGTTAAAATATACTATTTTTTGCTCAATTTTTTACTTCACTTAAGGGACCGCAATTCAACTGTCAGGTTTGTCTACAAATTTTTGAGTGTTAATTTTGCAAGGGAACAAAATTTACAAAAAGTTTTTTTTTAATTAAGGCGTATTGCGTACCTAATTAAACATGCTTACAAAGAAAATGGCAGCGGCTTACAAGCCTTCATTTCGATATTGTGGAAAACTCTTAAATTGGGCATGTGAACATATTGAATATATCAATTAGAATCCAGTTAGGAAAACACCTAAGTAAAATGTGTGTGTCAATTTAATAAAAGTACAAAGAACGGAAACCAGCTAGAAATGAATAAATTTGGCACCGGTAGACGCCATTGTCCATTGTAGTGTGTGTTTTCGTACAAAATTGACATGCAGCGAAAATTATTATTGAGTTTTGAAAAGTTTAAGGAAATTTATCGGAATTAAGAATGTCACTGAAAAGTTTTTTAAAATGATATTCAACAGCTTCTATCGTCTAAAAAAATTCTGCAATTTTTACCTCAATATTTTGAATAATAACAAAATTTCTCAAGATTTCAATTGTTTATTTGAAGAGATGACCAACATCATAGAAAATTTAATATAATAAAAACCATTCCTGGCTTAGCAACCGGAAATTACATTGAAAATACTTCAAAGAAAACGCAAAGAAAAATTTTCATATTAACAATTTGATGAAAATTTTGATTGGGTAAACTGGCATCAAAAATATCAACCCGGTTATGATCCGGAATACGTTATAATGGCGCTAAAACAATGATTGGTTTGAAATTTTTTTAATGAAATTTCTAAAAAGGTCTCAATCAATTAAAACTTACTAACCTGCGTGGAATATTTTGTGCAATTCATGAAAAACAGTTTCGGATACAATATTTTAAGCAATCGGTTTAATTAATCAGATATTGATTTGACAAAGTTTCAGTACAAGATTTATTCGAAAGTTGAGTGAATAATAAAGTCAATGCCTTCTTACCCAGAAAATCATGAATTGAAGTACACATTTTTTCAACACCAATCATTCTAAGTCCTGTCTGGCCCTGACATGTAATTTCGAATATCAGCAAGAGTCTGATACTTAAAAGTTATGTCAACGTTGTCCGAACTGTTGTCCGAACTGAAATTATGTTGAAAAAATGTGCGCATTTTGTCTATGGTTAATTATTGAATAGTATGCTCTCGGTAACCTTCGCTTTTTGGAGGATGCTAAAGTCTACTATTTCATGTTAGAATAGTGTTCGCGAGAAAAGTGTCCTGCCTACGGTTGATGTTTGCGTCAGTAACTTCGATCAACAGTTGGCTGCTTAAGCTGGGGTATTTGTAGAAATTGCAACTAATCAAAGCAAGAGGGACACTGAGAGAACTCTGTTCAGCAATTTTCAATTGTCTCTCATTAGTGTATTGGTTAACTAATTTTTGCACTTTTAGGATATAGCACGAAAATAGCTAGACCAATGTTAGATGAAATCAAAAGAAGTGCATTTTATGTTGCACTCTGAAATTATCTTCGTCACAATATCAGCTCCCAGTGAAATAAAATTGAGAAAAAACATTTTGAGAAGAAACATACCAAATCGTGGAAAATCTTGCCATGATCTTGACATGGTACTTGACATGAAAATATCAAGTTTTGTGCAAAGTTGAGAGATATTTGCATAGGTATCAAGAAACAAGATCTTGGCAAGATAGCCAAGAAAGTTTAAACATGACATTACAAGATATATCAAGTTGTAAAATTTAAAAAGCACCTTTAAACGAGATTTGGCGCAAATTAATTTGGTTAAACACGAATTATCAAGATTTACCAAAAATTCTCAAAAATTGTCGGAAAATTCATCTCCCGTTAGTTTATCAACTAACAATTGAGCCTACTTTTTCCAGTATAAGGAAATCGTTAAGTGGGTGCAAGCTCAGTATGTACTTAGTACACACCCTATACAGGATTACCTACGGGAAGGCCCCCATGAGCTGGGGTATTTGGTATTTCAAGTTTTTGGCAAGATGCTCAAGTTCTTGCTCAAGTTTTGCAAAAAATGTCAAGATGATACATGTCTCATCAATGTGTATCAAGTTTCGATTAACTGGGCTTGCATACAGATAACGAATGAGCATAGTTATTAATTGATAACAATTTCATCTTTATCCAAAAGAACGCTCTTACTGGGTCTCATAAGATCATTAAATCATACGATACGATACGATACGATAACTTTTGGTTGATGATCAAGTTTCCGGCTAGCAAAATTCAGTGATCACTTTTCATTTGGGATCAAAACAAGATTTTCGCTTATAAAATGTAGTTGCTCATAGTTTCCGCCTGTTTCTTTCTGCTTAGTTATATTTCCCTGTCTGTCCATTCTACTGATTGCTGGCTGGTTTAACAGTAATTGACACTTGAAAGTCTTATTCGGATTTTTTACCACGTTATGCTGAAGTCATTTCTGGACCAATTTCTTCTAATCAATATACATCCCTTTACAACGGCATGACTTCTCTGAATGCTAGTTGTTCTGAGAAAAAAACTTGAATCGAAGTTTTTAGGAAAAATTCAAAATCTTACTGTTAAATTCCGAAAATTTCAATAGTATAAAGTTAGCTTCTATCTTTTATTTCATTGAAATGCTGGACTGGATCTTACCTCATCTGGACTCATTTCGGGCTATTTTTTTCTCATAATTTCTTGATTTCGGGTTTTTAGCGTCTCTGGGCCTGTTTTTTTTTATGTTTAAGTTGTCTATAGCATAATCGATTGCAGATTTGTGGCGACATTTGAAAGTTTTTTATGCGTTTTTAAAAAACGTATAAAAACGGGACGTTACGACGTTTTTAAAGTTAATTACATCAAAGCGTTTCAGAGCTGTTCTTTGGTATAGGTGCTTTTGGCCATTTATTCGTTCAGACTTGGTTATTTTGTAACTTCGAGTAGTGAACTAAATCTTTGGGTTTGCAGTTAAGTTACACTGCAGGGCACTCTTATAAATTTGCTTTTAGATCTGTGCGCTCAAAAATAGTGGTCTAAATGCTTTCAACTCTGATCGACATTTGGTTCTGTTTTTTTTGTGAAAGAATTTTAATACCTAGAAAGTTTTTTTGATAATTTTATTTCTGCTATAGAATGGGTCGGGTTTGCTTTATGGTATTTGAGGCCTTGAGGAGATTCTCAATAATTGTTTATTGGACAAATATTAATGCAATACATTCAAAGATCTTTGTAGTCTTGCAAGGTCTCATAAGAGGTACGGTAACCATACATTGTCATATATGATTAAATAATGTCATGAATTTTAATAGTCTTGCTAGGATGTATTCAGGTGCCCAGAATTGCGGTTTTTGGAATTTTTTGTTGTTTTTGATCGTATTCACCCCCCAAAAAAACGCTAAACACCAGAATTTTTACATCTTACATTTCTTTCAAATCGTACATTTTTAGCGATTTTTAGCGTTGACACCTCGACCCACATAGGATCTTATAATATAGCATTTTCTAAGAATTTTACAATTAATAAGTAACAATTCGTATGACGTCATTAACAGCTATGATTATTGTGTGGGTGCGTTCTAAGAAATGACGACCCGGAGAGCTTTTCACATATCTGTGTTTGCGTTGATGTAAATCATTGGCACTAAATTAGCCCAAGCGTGAAATTGCATTTCTACTTCATTTACTTTACCAAATTACTACTACCATTGCCTCCCTTTTCCCTTTTTCTCTTTCATCAATTCCGGAACATCTCTTCTTCTATGTATAGCTAGAAACCACGCGCGGTTTATCCCACTATCTTCACTGCGGGCATATATAATAATAATGAAATAGACATACTGCAATTGAAGGCAGTCTGGTCCCGTATTTTTTTTTTGGGGGGGGGGGGGTGTGGCGTGTGTGTGTGTGTGTGTGTGTGATGCGTGTACGTGCGTGCTTGTGTGTGTGTGTGTGTGTGTGTGTGTATGTGTGCGTGTGTATTTCTGTCTCTGTGTGTGTGATGCGTGTACGTGCGTGCCTGTGTGTGTGTGTGTGTGTGTGTGTGTGTGTGTGTGTGTGATGCGTTTACGTGCGTGCCTGTGTGTGTGTGTGTGTCTGTGTGTGTGTTGTATATGTGTGTGCAAGTTTGTGTACATATGTGAGTGCATATGAATGTATTTACGAGGCATAGGATATTAAACAAATGTTCGATTAGGCGAAGCTAATTTTGAAAGCCATTAGGCAAAAAATGTCAGCTGAAATTTTGTAGATATTAGGCAAAAAACAATTAAAAAAACACTTAAAACCGTACTTCAGTATCTGCTTCAGAATATAAAGTGATCAAATGTCTTTAAAAAATGGTTTAAGCATGAATACGGCTGGATAAAAAGATGTAAGTGTTTTAACATCATCATTAAACCCCTCGGTAATATGCCCCAGAAGAAGATTTATTTAAAAGCTACCGAGAAAAATTATTAAAAAGTGCTTCGTTCTTAATAATTTACTGCTATGTAGCCGCGGTAACTGCGCATAAATGTTTTTTTTTAATAACTGTGAGATATGGATGTGTCAAATAAACAACATTTAAAAACCTATTTTTTGTTTTTTAAGCTTTTATCATGTTCAAACTATTGTTAAGGACCATTGAGTACACTTTAGCATCAAGTGGTCGATGAAGTACTGTGCTTAAGCGTCTTAATTTAATTTTGCCTAATTTCCACAACAGTTTTAAGAAATTTGAGTTTATTGGCTAAAAAAATTGGACTTGGCCTAAATGATTTTTCGCCTAATATCCCATTTCCTGTAAATACGCACA
>NC_134469.1:78140222-78180717 GCF_964194025.1 Convolutriloba macropyga | reverse complement strand
TTTGGGATATAGAAAGAAGCTCATGTTAATTATATTTACTCTGTCGTTGTTTTTCCATCTTAAATCCATTCCAGCCTAACTTGTTGTTTTTGCAGACGTTGTCTATGAATATTTAATTAAAATATAACCCATAAATTAAATTATCAGCTTTCTACTCTCTTGATCAATAATTTATGCCAGCGGGTAGAGGTAAGATATTTTTAGCAACGGCAAATTTCTGGGATGCTTTGAAATTGTTTTCAGACCAAAATATGTATGAAGTTGATGTAATGATTATGTAGTACTTTTAGGTGACTAAAAATATATTCTTTACAGATGTTAGGCAACTCTTGAGATCATGAGAGGTATTATTATAACTATTATATCTGACAACAGGAACAAATTCCCAGAAACTATAGATGTCTATCGACTTGAAATTTTTTGCAAGAAATGAATTATGATTGTTCCGACCCCTCTTGAGGGGGAGGAACAATATACTCAAATGGGTTTTTTTGTTCAGACAATTTTGGCCCATCGATATATTCATCGTAGAGAGTTGAGACTGGTATCATTAGAAAGCATGTCCAGCGTAGAATATGGAGTTGAAAAGATTTTTTTAGTTTCATTTTGTACAGGGAGCTATCGAGGCTTAAACTTCTGAGAAAATTAGACTAACTTCCGTTGTTTTTATTAACATTTTCCGGAATTTTTTGCCTAAAATTTCGTCTGCTAAAATTTGTTAAAATTTTGAAGATTAGTGTTGCTGATTTTATTTTTAAAGACAAAAAGCTTTTATTTAAATTTTTTGTCAAAATTCAGTCTTTTTCATCAAAAATAGCACAAAATTAGAGTCATTAGTCAACTTTCATTAAATTTGCCGGAAGTACACACCCCAAAACTAACACAATCTTTGTAGACTCAAAAGGGGCTATTCCTATTTCAACTTCCGTTCAGAGTGCTCTGTAATTAAAACTTTGCCGTTTTTTGCTAAACCTACTCGTTGATTATCAAAAATGCAACATTTACTTTTGATTTTTTAACTAACAAGCTATCTATATCTAATACATTCGAAAAATTAAATGTTCCTAATTGATGAATAGCATTAGCGGGGATGGCTTTTGGCCAGTCTTGGACAGCTACAATCCAAAAAGAATTCGGATTGTATTCAGTCAGTCTTAATTTTTTTTAAAATTGATCTTTTATGTAATAGCTAAAGAACAGAAATTTTCAAATCAAAGCTCATTAGTGATAGGTAGGTCTAATTGGCTTGCTAAGTAGCTCCAAATTGCAAAGAAAGTAGATTTTACTTAAAAACTTATGGTCCTTTTCACTTTTAAAAATTTTTGATTTTTAAACAAATAATGGCTCCTTGAAATTTGCCTCAATTTTTTCTTAATTTGGTCATTTTGTAGCCTAGTGTCAGCAAAAAGTAATGCTTTTTCTCTTAACTGAATGAAAATTTAATTTCTATTGCCGTTTTAAGCCTTAAGTTATGGTTTTCTGGCTTTGATAATACTAGATTTCACATTTTTAATTTTAGGTATTTGCTAATTTTTCAAATTGTTTTTTTAGTTTTGTCACATTATCACGTCATTCAAAGTTCACAAATTACTTTACTGGCGTTCATGATAAGGCACAAATGAACATATTAAATCTTTATAGATATAGATTATTACTTTAACGGCTTCGACAATACTTTCTTGAAAAATGTATTTGAATTTGGGATTTTGTTTTTAAATGTCGTTTTTACTTTGTCGTTTTAACAAAAAACAAACTTTTTACTTAATTTTGCTTTTTTTTCTTTTTTTTTCTAATTTTTACCTAGTCTCATTAAAGAGAAGTCACATGCTAAATTATCAGTGATCGCAGAAGGCGCAATTGAACATATTTTGAGGGCAAAAATATGGCTTTACGGCTTTGACATCATTTTCTGGCAAGTTTAAATTGAATTTTTGGTTGTTGTTTTCTGGTTGTTCTTTTTACCCACATAAAAAGTTGAATAAGGACAAGTCTTAATGCCGTTCTATGGAAACTTTGGTAATCGTAAACCTATGGGGTGTTTTAGTTGATTTCTATTGATTTTCATTAATTTAAAGTTAATTGTTTTTTCAAAAAATAAGCGAATTTTTTAGCTTTACTTTCTTGTTCTTTTTTTGTCTAATTGTTAGCAAGCCTTATTATGGACTGTACCCACATATTTTCTGGGAAATTTCAAGTTATCTTGTTTAGTTTCAGTTTTATCTGACGCTATCTTGACTTTGTTACTAAGTTTTTTTCAAAAATGGACATAAATTTTTGGATGTAATAAATGTTTATTGTTTTTGTTTTTCCTTGTTTTTTTCTTGCCTTGCTTTCTTGATAATTGCAGATCTCATCAAAATAACTTGGTTTTTGCTCCACTGAAGTGTTTGCGTTGACGCTATGTTGTCTTTGTTGATTATGTTTTCTTTTTTGAAAGAGACAAAGTTTTTGATGTAATTAATGTTGGTTGTTGTTGTTATTGTTGTTTGATTTTGCTGTTGGTCCGAACTCGATTTTTATTCTTTGGCATACCTCATCAATTTAGTGCATCATTTTTCACTCCACTGAGTTATTTGCTTTAGAGGCTATCTTTTCGTTCATACACTATTTTTTAAATAGATACTTGAATTTTTGGGTTTTTCTATTTGTTCCTCATTTGGTAGACAATTTTGCCAAAATTGTGGGTAAGCGGGGTCGGAACCTTATGTGCGATCGCACATTACTGAGCCTCCTTGTCCAATCCTTATGTCTCTGTCTCATTTATTGTGTGCGAAGGAGACCCTTATAATCTTAAGAAAGAGCATTGAGCTACTTTTTCATGACCAATATTTGAGCACTATGAGCTAAATATCCTTAATTTATGAAAGTCTAGGGAAACATTTTTCAAAAGATTTTCGTAATTCTATCCATAAATTATGATAGACTACAAGCTTAATTAATGCACAATTAAAAAGCTCGAAAAAAGTTTTCAGGTCGTAGAAATTTTTGGGAAAACAGTCTGGAGGAAATTTGTCGGAGTAGCGAAGTAAATTTTGTCGCATTCGAACTTACTTCAAAACTTTTCCTATGTAATTAACCATACCTCACATTGGGGAAAAATCTGAACGTAACATTTTCTGCATCTTCGGCAAAATTGTCTAAGAATTGTTGATTCGACAGCGGTGTACAATAAATCTATGATAACAATAAAAAAAAGTTTTTTAACTAAAGTTTAGAGGAAAACTTTTTTTCAAGTTTTGCGCAAAAACATAAATTTTTGATAACGGGCAGCACAGAAAAATATAAAAATATCTTCATGTCTTCCAACAGTGAGCTAAATTAAATAGTTTACAGATTCTCGCACATAATCATAATTGTTGAAAAATGAAAAATCAAAAAAGCAAAAAATAGATGAATTATGTGTCAAAAGAACTTACCAGTTAATTTTTCCAGCTCCGCTCAATCACAAGAACATGAGCAACCATTTTTGAAAAAGTCGCCGTTTTCTTTAAAAATTTACAAACTGGTTTTTACAAACTATTTTTAACTAGAAAAATTCAAGCTTAATTAAAAAATAGCTGTCGTACAGATTTACAATCTGTAGGAATGAGTTCTTTCGTGGTACCAATTAGCTTTCTCTACAGCGGCCAATTAGGGGTGGTTTTGGCGGAGCGATCTAATGCGTTTATTTGTTGCTTTAGAATTAACTATTCGAGTTACAGAATTTAAGTCGATTCGGCGGAGCGAAATCGCTTTCAATTATTTATAGAGTATTTCGCTCAGCGAAAGATACCAAACTTTTGATACGTCTGAATTAAGACTTTGGCGAATCGGATTCTAGTTAAGAGAGAGTCAACTATTTTGAGTTACGAAATTGAGAAGAATGAAATTAGACAAAATTAACAAAACTGATTAACAATTTGTTCATAAGATTACATTACTAAATGCGGCAACTTACAACCACGAGACAATGTGAACAGACAAAAGATCATGCACAGGATGTAAACAAATTTACAAGTATGAAATCATAAGATTCGATCTTCAAAATTAAAACTAAATGAATGAACAAATTAAAGGTAGATAAAATGAACTAAATTAAATTAAAAATAAAATGAACCAATTTAGCTACACCAAACAATAACCCCAAACTAAAAATGTACTATTCGTACCACATTTCCCCCTTGGCGAAAATAAATAACATGTTATTTATCAGAAAATTAATAGTCATATTTACTTGTTAAAATAATTAATACTGTAATGTTTTAATCAGAGTTTTAAACGCAACAGTTTTACTTAAATGCAGTTCAATCACTTTCACTTTCGTAATATCTCTCCGCTTCGCCAACTGTCATGGACAACTCTGGTTCTTCGTAATTGGGAGAGACGTAGAATTGAGTTGGGTATGAGGTTGTTGGAGAGCATGGGCCGACTGTAAAGTTAGATTCCTCTTGATTAGACTGTGCTGCAGCAGTTTGTATGGCCGAGATTATTGATTTATTTTCAAATTGTTGTTTCTTGATGTTTTGTTGTCTTCTTTGTTTCCCAATTGCTCCAGTACTTGAGGTTGTGGTAGGGCAAGTTTGAATTGAAGTCACAGATTCATCCGATTCTGTGGTCGATATTGCGGAGCGTTTTCTTTTTGAGGAAAGTAATGCTACTGATGCTTTTGTAGCTGTTTTTCTCTTTGGTCTGCTTGGTGGCTCCGCGATGACAATGCTTGTAGTTGGTAATTCCATTGGCACCGCGAGATCGTTACTCGATTCGGTAGGTTGATTTGGCGGCGCCGTTGACAGTTGTCTTTTAGGTTTTGTTGGCATTCTTACTCGGAGGGCACGTGTAACATTGGAGTGAATTGACGACACTGTACTGACGTCATCTGCCACTTTTCTATATTTCATTCGTTTCCCTCCTTCTAACTTTTTCCGGGATTCCTTTGCATGGTGGTTTATGAGTTCCTCAGTTGTTTTGCCCGTGGGAAGTTTTGGCCGTCGGTTAGCGTATACCTGCAGTTCTGTGTCACGTTCCGCCTTCGTCCCAAACTTTGCTAGATTTGAGTTCCTGATTGTTACATCTCTCTTGCCCGGTTCTTTAATCACTGAAGTATGTTCAATTGTTTTAATTACTGACGATCCTGGTGCTAGGACTTCATATAAGCCGTCGAGACTTTTCTTTGATCTTTTTGTGCGCGGTCTCTTTTTAGCCAATTTTACCTCTAGTGATGTTTCTGTTCTGGGTATCGATTGGCCGATATCTGGATGAGAAATTAATCTCGATTCCTTGTTTGGGTCCTCCTTTTGTCGTTTCATCGCCTCTTTGCCCAGTTTGTCCTTGTTCACCTCTATTTCAATGTCGCTTCGCTCATCATTGTTCCAGTTTTCGTCTGTGATAAGCTGGTCCCATCTGACAGTCTCCAAATCTAAATATTTGTTTAGAATGTTTTTGTAAGTTAAATTTTTTGGGTCTGGTTTAGTCGTTATATTCCTTAATGGTGTATTCGCTTTTCTGCCAAAATGTGCCTCAAATGGTGATATGTTAATAGTCTTTGACGACATATTCGTAGTTGATAAATTATTGAATTTTTTGATGCTTTCACATTAAATTGATTTTGCGCCGCCGTTTTAATACAGGCTAAGCGATTCTTGATTGTTTGAATGAGTCTTTCAACCAAACCAATTGCTCTGTGGTCGTGTATTGGCGCCTCGATTAGCTGTATGTTATTTTGACTACAAAATGATTCAATTTGTTGCCCCGTTTGACATCTAGATTGATCCAATCTAATTGCACGGGGTATACCGTGTAGCAAAACATATTCTTGAAGAAACTTTAAAATATTATCTGCATTAGCTCTATCAAATACTTCTGCTGTTGGGAATTTCGAAAATCGATCAAAACATGCAAGGAAATAAATCTCTTAATTTTTTTCATTATAGATGGGTCCTCCAAAATCAATTTGAATTTCTTCATTAGGAATCTTACATAACTTTAATGGTGCCCATTTATTTGCTGGTATAATAGATTTTAAATTTTTACCAATCTTGACACAAGTGTTGCACTTTGCTGTTTTGGTAGCGATGTCCCTGTGCATATATGGCCACCACGCGTGTGTTGCTATATCAGTCATTCCCCATGTGCCAGGATGAGTTGCGTGGATGGCGTCTACATAGGCATCTTTGATCGCATGGGGAAGAGCAATTCTGTCATCTATGCAGACACACCCATTCTTTACATAAAATTCCTTCCAGAACGAATGAATTTAAGGGGATATTTGTCTACATCTATCTTCATTGTCCGTCAAAATTCAGTCCCAAATCTCCTTCAAGATCGCTTCCTTGGTTGTCAGGCTGGCCATTAAGGAGCCGGAGAAGATCTTGGAGAGCGCGAAGTTGAATAAGTCCAGGTACAAATCGTCTACTGATGGCGAAGTGGCTGTTGTGTCAGTAGTGGGTGTTATTGGAGTCACGGGTGCTGCTTGGACTGTTGAAGGTCCCTCTTCTGCAAAACGTACTCTCGACGGAGTCGATTGTTTAACTGTCATCAGCGTTTCATCATCGGAAACTGATTGGGACATCATGTAGACGTTCTTGAATTTCGTTGCGATTCGTTGAAAGTTATTTAAATTAGAGAATGACTGTTCAGTGGGTCGGTTTAAGGCAAAAAGCGAGTGAGGAATGTTAGTTGTCTCGATTTTGGGGATGGAATTTAAATTATTGATTGTTAATTCGCTAATTGAGTCGTCAATTTGCGTGCTTGTAGAATGTTCTGGACTTCGCGGTGCGAATTCACTGCATAAGTTATTAGTGGAATTTGGATTATTTACGACGCATTTTGTAGATTGATTTCGCGCTGCGAAATCGACGTAATTTTCGGCATTTAATAAGAAGCGTTTCGCACTACGTTTAATTACATCCAATTTGGCTACAATAAATTGCTCGTCATATGTAGATATATTAGTGGCTTGTTGATGCGGGTCGCGAGATATATAATCCACTAATCCCATTTTTGTGCCCGGAAGGTGATCAATCGAGAAGTCAAATGGTAGTAAACGATCTACTCAACGTGTCAGTCTACTATTATATGATTTGTTAGATCTATTTTCTCTCATAATTGAGAGAAGTGCTCTATGATCAGTTATCACAGTAAAAGGTTTGCCGTATAAATAATACTTAAAAAGTTCCACGGACCAAACAACACCCACAAGTTCTAGTTCGTTTATACTATATCTGTCTTCAACAGAGTTCAAAAATCGTGACGCGAATGCTACTGTATGCCACCCATCAGGTGGTCGTTGTTCCAATGCACATCCCAATCCTTTCCGCGAGGCGTCACATTTAATTCGTGTTTCTAATTCCGGGTTGAAATGTTTATTTTCAGTGGTTTCCGTAATTTGTTTTTTTATTGGAGAAAACTGTTTATCGTGTTCTTCCGTCCAAATAAATTTTGAATTTTTCTTAAGCAATGGTTGCAGGGGGTAACATAATTGTGACAAATTCGGGATAAATTTTCCTAATTGGTGTACAGAACCCATAAAAGAGCGAAGTTTTTTAAGTTTAGTGGGTGCCGATAATTTTCCAATTGCATCCGTTTTACTTGAAAGTGGGGTTACACCTGACTGTGTAATGTTATGACTGAGCCATTCAATCGTTTTTTTCGCCAAATGACATTTTGTAATGTTTATGCGTAAGTTTTCTAGATCTAGTTTCATTAGGCATTTTCGTACCAAGTCTAGATGTTTTTCGATTCCTCCTCTGCTAACGATCAAAATATCATCTAAGAAACAGAAAGTATTTTCCAAACCGGCAAGAGTATAATCAATAGCTTTTTGGAATTCGGCTGGCATATCCGTTAAACAGTAAAATCCAGTTTTAAATCAATATGTGCCGGTCATATCTCCGCTAACAATATTAAAGTTACAATGGCGGGCCGTATCACTGTGTAACTTTAGTTGACTATAAGCGTATTGCAAATCAAGAGTCGTGAAATAAGCAGTCTCCTGCGGCGCCGTTGACAGGGTTTGCGAAATTGTTTGGATTGGCGAATATATATTGGGCATTTGATACTTGTTTTTATGAATAGCTTTGTTTAGGATTTTTGAATCGAGTGCAATTTTGAATGATTTGTCCTTTTTTACCGTAATGACAATCGGAGATAAGAAAAATTGATCAGAACAGTTGTTTAACTTTTCGATATGTCCTTCATTTAACAGTTTTTCTAATTCAATTTTCACTTTCGGTTGAATGTGTATGGGCACTTTTCGTCCTTTTTGATGTATTACTCGATAATTTTTGTGGAATTTTGAATTGACTGTGTGATTTTTTGATTTTCCAATTCGAGATATCAAATCAGGAAACTCCTTTGCCAGTGATTTCTTTGTTGCACAAGGTGGATTTATAATGTTAACCTCTGTTTGTGGACAAGGCCTCTGAGAAATTGTGATGCCTAACTGATCAAAAAGGTCTCGTCCTAATATTTGTCGAAACCCATCAGCTACAACTGTTATTTTTGCTTTCTGAATGCTCCAATCATTACATTTTCCCGGCGTTTTCAAAGTGCCGAGGGGTTGAACAATATCGTTAGAGAATGACTTCAATTCCAATGGTTTTTTCTCCGACCATTGTGATTGAGCACAATTGAGCATTATTTCTCTTGCAAGTGACATAATAATAATGGTACAACCACTACCAGAGTCGAGAAGTAAATCACAGTTTGTGTTTCCAATCTTTAATGACAAATTTTTCAGTGCTAAATTTGGTGAACTCATATTTTCAACTGTTGCAACGTAATTATCATCTGAAGAATCATAGTCTGAGTTGATTTGCTCATTATAATTGATATAATTGACGTTCTGACTTTCCTGACTAGAATTTTGATTAGATGTTTCAGCCGTTTCTACAGTGTTAATGCGATTTGTTTGTTGAGTGTTTCTTGTATTATTAAGTCTTCGACGACATACCTTAGCAAAATGGTTTTGCAAACCACAGTGGTTACATTTCGTACCCATTGCTGGGCAAACCTGACGATGTGTAGGTGTCCAGATTTGACCACAACCACGACATTGTCCAACGGATGCACGGTTGGTGACTGCTCTGCTTGATTGATTTCCACGTACACCCGCGCCGCGAAATCGATTGAATTGTTGTATTGCGTTCACCGTACTACCAGTTGCTCCGTTATTAGATGAAATTCTTTGCCGATTCTGATTACCCATTTCCATGTTGGTTGCAATGCTGAGTGCCCTCTCTGGTTCAACTGTATCCCGTAGGAGCTCTCGCTGAATGTCATCATCCAGCATGTTAGTGATGAAAATGTCCCTGATGTTTGCTTCTTCACGGTTTTCAAAATCGCAATTTTCAGACAATTCTTTCAAGATGCTGTAGAATTGCTCTACAGTTTCGCCTTTCTTTTGCTTCCGAGAGAAGAACACATATCGATCAAATGTGATGTTTCTTGGGCGGATAAAGGCAATCTCCATCTTTTCTCAGAGTTTGAGGGTAGTCAAATCGTAAATATTGTCGTGTGGGAATTTTTGTGTTAGTAATCGTCTTCCTTCAGTACCAATACTTAGGTACAATAGAGATACGCATTTTTGGTCACACAAATTCCATGGACGTTCCCCGCAGAGTATTCCCGCTTCTGTTATCTTTTGACATTTTAGTTCCCATTGCAACTTCAACTGGTTGTTATTTATTCGACGCTCTCTCTCTCTGCTTCCTCGGTTGTGTCTTCAATCGGCATCGCGTACTTCGGTTCCGCTGGCAGACGAACTGTCGATGGTTTGGGTTGTAGCAATGTGTCTATAGTGATATTCTCGCGGGCGAGAATCGCTAGTTTTACTTGAATTCTCCATTTCTCCCATCTGATTGGTGGGTCTAAAGTTGATCGTTCCCAAAATGGCTCTATCGACAACGGTGTTTTCCTCGATTCTCGAGCTGGCTGCGCCATGTCGTACAGATTTACAATCTGTAGAAATGAGTTGTTTCGTGGTACCAATTAGCTTTCTCTACAGCGGCCAATTAGGGGTGATTTTGGCGGAGCGATCTAATGCGTTTATTTGTTGTTTTAGAATTAACTATTCGAGTTACAGAATTTAAGTCGATTCGGCGGAGCGAAATCGCTTTCAATTATTTATAGAGTATTTCGCTCAGCGAAAGATACCAAACTTTTGATACGTCTGAATTAAGACCTTGGCGAATCGGATTCTAGTTAAGAGAGAGTCAACTATTTTGAATTACGAAATTGAGAAGAATGAAATTAGACAAAATTAACAAAACTGATTAACAATTTGTTCATAAGATTACATTACTAAATGCGGCAACTTACAATCACGAGACAATGTGAACAGACAAAAGATCATGCACAGGATGTAAACAAATTTACAAGTATGAAATCATAAGTTTCGATCTTCAAAATTAAAACTAAATGAATGAACAAATTAAAGGTAGATAAAATGAACTAAATTAAATTAAACATAAAATGAACCAATTTAGCTACACCAAACAATAACCCCAAACTAAAAATGTACTATTGTACCACAATAGCAATCAAAGGTTTTTGTTTGGTTTTGTTTCTGTGATTTGAGCCTTCAATTTAGCTCTGATTTTGTGTGTGATCAAGTCAAGAAAATTTACTCTCCAATAATCACAAATGTGATGCTGTAGATTATTTGATTAATATTTTCAGGAGTTGGCCTGCCGTTATTGGCATCAGGCCCACTTTTCAATGTTTTTGATTTTCGTAATTTAGAAGAGAAATCAATTTTCAAAGTCTTGTTAAAAGTAATGTGGTTTTGTATTAGGCATTCAGCGACTGCTGAACAGAAATTAAACTTTTTGTAGGCATTAATGTATTGTTTTCCGCATTTAATCAAATGTTTTGGGCTCTTTCTGTGTTGTTTTAATAATATGCATTAAGTTTGGTGACGTCTTAACAAATAGACGTACCAAAATGTAGAAATTTCAACGAATATGATTGGTTGAGAAAATTAAAACACTTTACTTTTATGCGTTCAATTAGCCTAAACTGGGCAAAGCCTAATGCTAGATTATAACTTTTACCGCATCTGGCCATGCCTCGCGGGCCATGGCCATGCCTCAGCGGGCCGTGAGACTTGATATGAATCTATCACAACCGAACGTGGGACCAGTTTCCCCCAAAAAATTATAATTATTCTATTTCGGCTTAACGCGATTTCTGAACAATTTTACGTTAACACGGATATCCTGTTTTAACACATGGAGAATTTGTTGAGCTATCAGCCAATCAGAAAACAACATTCCTATTGTCTCAATTGTAATTGGCCAGCAGTAAAATTTCTATATTTTGGTACGTCTGTCATTTTCACTAGTGCCATTAAGTTTATATCCATACGTCCTCAAGATGATGAATATTAAGCGGTTAATTAAAAAGTTTTGAAGTTTTCATGTCAAATTTTCATTTGGACTGACGAAACTTTTGTACGATCCGTGCACCATATAGACGCTTCGGTTTTGGCTTCAGTAAAAAAGTAGCTTAGTTGAGAAACAAAATACAAGTTTTTTGAACTTCAAATATATGTACTGGAAATCTTCAGCTCTCTAGTCAAATTTTTAAAAACTTTTCAATGCAGCGTTGTTATCAGAACTGATCAATTCACATCATACTTATAATCTCTACCCGGACTTCACTCGCATAGAATATCAGGAAATTTTGTTACAAATTAAGAGTAAACAATGCTTCTCTATGAAAATAGCAATAGCAGAATAGTTTTTATCTGCTTAGCATGCCATCTACTGTATTATTATTTTTCGAAGACTAATTAATGAGCTTCCATTTCTGTTATTAACGCCGCATGTACAGATCTTTGTCTGTGAAGTCTGATTATGTTCTTTACGCTTGTGTTTGCTATGTCATTTACGATTCAGAATTTTTGAAGTTAAAGAAATTTTTTTAAAAAAACGTGTGACTATATTTATTAAATTGCAGACTGATCTGATTGGTAAAGTGCTTAGTTTAGAATATATAGTCAGTCCCATAAAGTTGCAACGCTATCGAACGTTTCAAAGGTCAAAGTTCAAATTTAAAACATGCAGATATATAGCAAAACACTGCCCATTTGCATGCCCCGAGCTTTTTGAACGTTCGCTTGCGTTGCAACTTTATGGGACTTACTATATATTGTCTGTCTCATAAAGTTGAAATAAGCGAACGTTCGAAAATGTCAAAAACAGGCAATTGAGCATCAAATTGGTCATTTGAATGTCAACGTTTTTTCCATTAAGCTTATATTCATCAATTTTTTTCAACATGTTTTAAATTTGAACTTTGACCTTTGAAATCAGTCCAGTGGCTTTTGAAACGTTAGTTTATTTCAACTTTGTGGGACACGCTATAGTTAGTCCCATAAAGTTGGAACGCAAGCAAACGTTCGAAAAACTCCCGGCATGCAAATGAAGAACGGAGTGCTGATCTCTCAATGTTTTAAATTTGAACTCTGACCTTGAAATGTTCGATAGCGTTGCAACTTTGGGACTAACAGTAGAATAACAATCGGCAGTAAAGTGACGGTGAGAACTGTGAGTTAACGCGCAATTCGACGTTGCTCTTTTGAACAGATTGGGTGGACGCCTGATCATATCGACAATGTAACTTCTTTTCCTCGATTTTCCAATTTTTGGGTTTTTTTTAAGGAACCATTCCCTATAAATTTGCCTTTCTTCCTTCATCCTGTAGATCGTACATCTAATCATGTCTGTTGTAAACAACCGTAATATCTATTATTAAAATTAGTAATCACTTAATGTAAATATTGGTTTATACTTTCCAGTACCAAGACATAACCATTAACATTAGAAGAACAACAAATAAAGATTATAATTTTTTTTGCTTAGATCAGTAATATCCATTTAGTTTAATGAGACGCCTTAAGAGCGCTCGGCCGCGTCTACGCTTGGAAAGTTACCTACTTAACTTGCAGTAATTATTAATATTCTCATTTCAATAGTCGACATCAATTATTATAACAATCTTTAGAGGTTAACTTTGCATAAACTGCGTTTGTTTGACCACCGCTTTCCACCTGGTAAATAAATGTACATATTTACTTATTTCTGTTTTGGTTTAGAATCGCCGATGTGACTATAACAATCATTGCAACATTCTCAAGAACACATTGATTGCCCATAACAATCGAAAACTAAACCAAGAGTGTTTTGAGAAACATTCAAAATGCCCAACTTTGCAGATACGTACGAACTGTGTGAGAAAATAGGTCAAGGTGCCTTTAGTAAAGTGCACAGATGCGTTCACTTAGCCGAACGGAAAGACTACGCCGCCAAAATCATCAACACAGAGAAACTAAACGCGAAGCAGAAGGAGAAATTAGATCGGGAAGCGAGGATATGTCGTATGCTGAAACATCACTCTATAGTCCGGCTGCACTTCACGTCACACGAGGACAAGAGGTACTACATGGTGTTTGACCTGATCCAGGGAGGGGAGTTGTTCGATGACATCGTGGCAAGAGAGAGCTACTGCGAACAGGATGCCAGTCACTGTATACAACAAGTTCTAGGTCAGTATGCTGTTATTGATTCAGTTATCCTTTTTTTAAAAGTAAATATGTAAATTATTCTGAAAATGCCCTCGGGTTATATATCCACATGCCTTCAAATATTAAATAAAATAATCACAGCATCAGGATTGTTATTATTATTATAATCTTTAAATACAATTTGAATTATATTAATACAAATCTTTGTTATCAAACTTTGATTCGGAATCAATAGCTTATGCTCATTAAAAGTTCAAATAAGGAAGTGTTTGTTCTGATGAAGAATTCTTCGTTCTTCCCAATCGCTCTCTATTTCTTTCAGTCTTTTTCTCCTTAAATTTCAGAATTCTTCTCTTCTCAATCTTCATTGAACTCTTGAAAATTATTTATGTTCTCCCCGCTCGTTGGGTGAGACAATACTTACAAAAACGAAGGTCCCCTCTCATTGGATGACATAGGTGAAAATAGGATTTGAACGCTTCTATTTGTCTGTTACCTGGTATTTTTCTGGGCTAATCTGGCAAAAAATCGGTTAAAACGTTTCTAAAACATGTTTTACTGTCTAAAGCTCTCACTTATGAGGGCAATTTGTTCCATTTTGAAGGCTTTTCAGGATCAAAGACTTGTGACTCAACTTCGTTTTTGTTGTATTTTTTGATAATAATTTGATTAGTTCTCTTGTCCTGTTCAGCTTATGTTGAGGAAAGAGAATATATCAAGAAAGGCTGGAATTATCATCTCGATTTTAATGTTTTGAACTTGACTGGTATGGCAGTCAATGAAGGAGGAAGTTATAGACTAAACGCCTGTCATGTCTGGAGAGCATCAGGTCATAGGGATAACATAATAAACACTACAAGTTTTCGACCACCTCTCAGTGCTTGCTTGTGTGTGTTATCCGGTATGATTTGGAACTTACCGAAAGTCCACGAAATATAAGTAAGATATCAATAGCCTTTTTTTAACCCAATTTAACCCAATTTAAAGTTTTAACCCAATTTTTGTCTCAAGAATTGATCCTATAGGCCAGGTCATTCCAACGAACGCTGCCAAATCTCTGTTCAGATTATTTTGTTGATCTTTTCAGAGCGGTCTAGCGTCGTAGATCTCAGTCAAAACTGTGCTGAGATTTTTTTTTTTTCATTTTTAATAACTGAAATTGTAAGTGCTCATTGGATCAAGGACTTTAATTATTTTGAATAGATTTCATTTTCAGCTGCAAACACAAATCGTTTTTATATGCGTAAAAAGTACTATATAAATAGGAAACTGTTATAACAACTTATCTATAAAAATTGAACAGCTTTTGACACGTTTTCTCCGAACAAAAGGCCGTGATCTCATTTTTACTCATTATTCACAGTCAAAAAAATTAGATTTTCGAACGGATTACAATGAGCAATCATACTAATTTATAAGTCAATCAAATAAATATAAATCAATCAATTACTATCCTAGATGCCTACCATTAACTAAGAGGCAAGGCTAATAAAACTAAACAAAACAACAATCATGAATTCCGACCAAAAGTCAATGTCTATCTGTTTTACTGAAAACTTTATTACATAGTCAAAACGGCATCAGATAAAACTTAAAATGAGCATATTTTTCTATTCATTGGAAAGGATATTGGAATTGCCTTTACTATGAATGGAGTACATGGAAAAAAGGGCCGAAAAAAAGGGCCGCAAAAGAGGCCAATTTTTTTCTAAGTTAAATTCAAAAATGTGAAAATCATTAGTTATCAACTGAAAGCTTAAAATGGTCTCAATTCCTTTAGGAAACAATCCTTCGAGACCTGTCGTTATCCAGAATGTCATACAACTACAAAGTGAATAAATACAGGGAAAAATGAATTGTGCCTTTTTTCAAGCCAATATTGTGATTTGCGATTTCTCATTAATGTGAAATTCAGACAAGATTGCAAAAAACCTTAAAAAGAAGGAAAATGTCCAAGAAATAGGAAAAAAGTATGCAAACTCGTAGTTCGTAAGCTCGAAAACCAATACTTAAATATTTAAACAGCAATGAAGTCTATATTGCAACTAAGTTGAAAGACAATGTAATGTCTTTTAGCTGAGACTACGCTACAAGGTAACAGAAAAAAAAGATTTGTAGACTTCGAAAAAAACTGAATTTTTTTAAAAATCATTTTTAAAACCATAGGTCAAATCACCATAAGTCTTCTACTCAAAAACTTGAAGTAACAAAAAGATGAATTGGTTTTTGGCGTGGAAGCCAATTGGAAATGTCTGAATTGAGACTGAGCCAAATGACTACAAACCAACAACAAATATACACAGAACTCAAAAACTTTTAATTGTTTTTTAAGTTAAAACTACAATTTATGTTCACTTTACTTCATTTTGACGTAAACATGATTGTCAAACGTTGAGTTTTGGTCTTAAATCATTTTGATCTGTAATTAACATAAGACCAAATAACAAAAAAACTTTAATAACAGACGGCGCCTCCTCACAATCCGAGTGATATATGAACTATGAAGCTACACAATAAAACGAAAATTAACCTTGTCATGTATCCTTGTTCATTAAGAGCATAATTATGCCAAATGTTACATATATAGCTATTTTTAAAAAAGTCATCGTCAAACTTAAAACTTAATGGAGAATTATTAAAGTTTATTAGCGAAAAACCATTATATACCAACTGAAATCATAAGATGCTTTCTTTCATGGCTCTGTGAATTTTGAATAAAGTATTTGATTATAGGGACTGACACATAAGGCTACACAAAGTACATTTATGAAAACAAAAATTTAATGAAAACATTTTCTTGAGCCATAAAAACAGGCTTTACTCAGACAACACAAAATTTAGCTATTGGGAATCATTTGAACATAAACAGGTATTCTCTAATTAATTAATTTTAAACTATTCAGCCTAAATTAAACCCTACCTGTCTGTAATTGCGAGGAAAAAATACGGAAAAGTATTTTAAATTAGGAGCCAAAATACATTCCCAATACTTATCACATGAAAAACAACGATGAGGCCAAAACTAACGTTGCCATTGCTGCACCACTTTTAAGAAACGTCATTGTACTCTATTCGAAAATCATATCAAAATTAATAAATGCGTTTTTTATAAAATTTTATTTAAATTGGCAAAAAGTGCCAAATTGTTAGTTCCAAAACAATCTCATGGGAACCGGGGGTAACAAAATTTCTCATCCTAGTTTTGACAACATTGTTTTTATGTATGCACTTACAGTCATTTTGGACAAAGTGGACTAAAGATGCATATTTGTTGCCATTTTCATGAAATGCTGATTGTTTAAAATGTAGCCAAAATTGTAGCCAAAAGAGTTGGTGCTAACAATTCAGCAATTTTATCTTTTAACTTGAAACTAATGAGACTCTCATTGACAATTTATCATACTTTGGCTAAACAGATCATAACCTCCTTAAATCCTTTGAAAAAACTAAATTCACAAAAATCATTTTAAGTTGATATTTTACGCTGGACAAGCTTTAGCGATAAAAGTCGCAACTCGTACGATGATTATATCGATCGGCGAAAATTGATTGAACAAAAAACTCAATTGAGCATGTAGTCTATTCCTGAATAAAGTGGGTCAGAACAACAAGCAATGAACCCAGATCAAAGCCACACTTGTAATATTGAAAATGGACTGCTTTGTTGTTCATTAGTGCAATATTTATCCTTTTTGTTCTTCACAACTTCGTAAACTGTTCATTTTGTGGCTCCGGTACAAGGTCAAAATTCACGGTTCATTTGGTTTTGTTTTGTTTTATACCCAAACCATTCACGGAGTTTCGAAGACAGTTCTAGAAAACAGAAAACTAGCAGGACTTTGCATTTGGTATTTGATGCCGCAAAAGCATTTACAATTCCCCGCGGCTACGACTGATACTGAACAAATGTATAAAAATCTTACTTTTTCTCGCATAAAAGCGTTGCAAAACCGGTGAACGACAATTTTTTTCTGACGTAAATAGGCAAAATAAATTAATTTTGTTTGTTACTTCAACAGTTGCTTTTTTCAACGCAATAAATTCACCAATATAAAGTGATCAATTGATATTAATTTTTGCAAAAGTTGTGAACTTTACTAGTGCGCTTACTTTTCTTTGAAATTGGGAAAATAAGTTCATTCCTACGATAAGTTCCATTGTCAAGTTGGCGATGCTCTGCATATTTCTCAGCAAACAATTTACGCAAAATTAGATCTTGACAAACTCTCAATCTCAGTTGATAAAACCTGAAAACACTTCCCTTTTTGATGGATGGTTTCTAAGTCGATTAAACATACTTCTGAATCTGTTAAACAAATTCTATATGAGCTGGCACCTAATCACTTAATTACCCGAACGCCAAATCTAATTATGAACGAGAAATACAAACGTTCAAATACAAACGTTAGAATTGTAACGAAATTTTGTAAAAATTCACAAAATCTTTCAAAAAAATCATTTTAGAATTATTTTTTACTGTGAAACAATAAATTCAGAGCTACGTGATTCTTACTTTCTTTGTTGAAAAATTTTGATATCACAACTCGTAAATAAGCAGTGTAAGTATAAGAGAGATAGAGAAAAATTATTCACACACAGTTAAGTTTTAGCTTAACTAGCTAACAATTTTTAGTAACGAGGCTAGTCATAGCACTTACCTATCTTATTTTTAGTCGTGAAAAAATTTCTGATCTAGTCATAATAAAAAAAAATTATTCAGAAAAGAAAACAACTTATTTATTATATCAATGCAGAAAAAATTGTGTTCGAGATTTTATAACCATTTTCCCCTTTTTCATTCTTTGTTTTCAGAATAAGTTTTAACTTTGAAGGCACTGAATAGTGCGAAATGAGATGAGCTAATATTAATTCAGCTTTTTCAAAGGCAAATTTCTAATGTCTACGCATTTTCTGAGAGTGGAATTTTTACACGGGTTATACTGTTATGAGAAATGTTAACTTGACGAAATCCCCCTCCCCCCACAGTTTGGGTTCAAGTGTCGAGCAAGTTGCTTTTCCGACCGCTCGTGCCAAATTGAATATTGTTTTTTAACCTTTCAAATTCTTCATTGGAGTTATAGTAAAAGAGGCGGGGACTAAAAAACTGCAGCCATTATTTTCTTGGTTGAGAAGTTACCATGATCGTTAAATACATCACACCATTTTAGCAGTGCGCGGCGAAAATTGCATTAAGAAATTCTTTCAATTGTTTGTCGCTATGCATCGGCAAGTCTTCAAATGATAATGGCCCATTTGTTTTCAACACTTAGACTAAAAGGAGGCTTTCTGCTTTTTAAAAATAGAAAACGCGTGAAGAACTAACTGCAGATTTTTAGAATTTAATGGTGGTAGCTAAAGCGCAGTTACTATACCTGTTGTATTTCTATTTTTGTGCTCCGTGTAATTACATTTCACTTATTTTTCCGCATGATCAAAAATCTGTTGCCGCATCAATAAGAACAGAGTTCAAGTAAATTATATTGATGTCTCTACTTTCATATTTAGAATGAGCAGCACATTTCTGTGAAAGCAATGATAGCGTGTAAGTTGGAGAAACTTAAACTTTAAATTTGTACGCTTTTATGCGAGACACGGAGAAATTGTTAGAGGGTGATGAAAAAGGTGTTAAACAAGGATACTAGGATGATCACCTCGGGGAAAGAGTTGAAAATTTAGAACAAAATTTTTTATAACAGCCTCTATATAATGAGCAAAATAAGCAAAAACAAAGGAAGAAAAACAGGGAAATTATTTTGTTAACCTGATAAAAATGTCAATAAACAAATATCAATTGCACATAGTTCATATAGCTTCAGATAGAGCACGAATGCAGTACGTTGTTGCTTAGCTCTCTTCGTCCCCAAAACACTGCAAAATAACGAAACAAAATTTATGTAAAAAGAACTGAACAATTTGCACAATTAGTTTGTTTTCGAAACACTATCGAATTTAATGATGCTTTCATCGGATTGATTGTTTTTTTATTTTCTCTTTTTTTACAGAAATAAAATAAATTAAAACATTAAGTTAACGTATAAGTTTGAATTATGAGTTTTTATCAGAGAAACTTTTAGAAAATTTGATGGCAGAAACCCAAAATTTGAAATAAATAAGAAAATATTTATAAGCAGCGTTTATGCAGGGCCTATTTGACGAAATAAGATTGGATATTGCAAAAAAATTGATAAAAAAATTTACCGAAAAACCTGATGAGCGTCGTAATGATCAACAGCCCCAGAAACAAAATTTGAAATTTCGAGAGTAAATGTTCTAAATTTGGCCTACAATGAACTAAATTAGCTGATTTTTGAATCTAATTGGCTTTGCATATTTTTTGAGAGCAAAGACAACAAAAAGACGATAAAGTCAGCTAAAATGTCAAAATAACAAAAAAAAGCAAAATTAATTCAAACCGGCCGTAACAATTAGCATCTGGATTGAATTAGAATATTCTACTACCCAATGGCTGCTTCTGTTAATAGTAAAACAAAAATGTGTCATTGCAAAGAAAAATTCTAAAGCCCACAAATATATAAATTTCATCCAATTTTTTTGTTTTTCTGCAAAATATCAAAATGCCATTTAGTATAACCTATGCTCGTTTGGAAGATATAAGTTTTTAAAAGTACCTGTTACCTTTGTCCTTTAGTAGAGCTTTTCCTTCATTTAGTTTTTTTTTATCATAGGAACGTTCAGACAATAATATTTCAGAAACCAAAAAGTTCAAACAAACATTCAACACTTTTGCAAGCAACGGTTTTTTAATGAATTTTTCAATGAAAAACAATTAGAAGTGAGTGAAACTTGTCAATAATTTTACATAAAAATTTGATAATCAGCCGTATGATCATCAACACTATGAACAAAAGTCTGAAATCAAGAAAGTGTTCTAGGATTGACGTACAATCGAACAAATTAGCTAAATTTAGAATCTAACTGGATCTGTGTGTGCAAAAGTAAACAAATGAAAAAATACAATAAAATCAGCTAAATTGTTTTCAAAATAACAAACAAAATCAAACTTAATCAAGTTGTTAAAAACTGGGATTTTTTCATGCAATGTGATTTGAATTGTGTTTAGAAATGTGTTTCCCTCCTGGTGCTTTTTGTAACTATCAGAAAACAAACTTTTTTCTTTCAAATGAAACTTGTTCTAAAGTGAACAAAGTATGGCCAGTTTATAATAATTTTACCCAGTTTTTGTATTGCTTTCCAGGCGTTTCCTTCTGAAATAATTTCAAAAGTCAAAAGGGTATGCAGTTAGTTTAACCTATGTTTGGCGATGTTCCTTTGAAACCCACAGCTTTAAACTCAAATTAGTTCTTTTTCGCCAAGCCAAAACTGAGTGAACAATATATTGTTTTTGAGTACAAATCTTTTTTATGTAGGTCGGTACAGCATCAAAGCTTTGTTGTGAACCAAACTCAAAAAGACACATGACACTGTTAGTTCATTGCAATCCTTCATCTTTTGACTTTTGAAAACAGAAAAATATTGTTCTTTAGTTTTGTGAAGAATACTGTGTTACGTTTAGAAGACTAAAAAATCGTTTGTTACTTTGCTTTGATTTGACTGTGTTGCCGTTAAATCTTGCAATAATTAGTTTTTTTAATGTTATACATCTGGGAGAATAGTTTTGGATTTGGAGGAAACCGGTTGTTAAACATTCATGTGGCGATTGGAATTTAGTTAAGCCTTATTATCAGAATCTTGACATCTAAATTTTACACAAGTACCCAAGAAAAAAACAGAATTAGTTCAGAAGAACCTGAAACAAAGTACAGTCAGCTAATACCAGGTAATTGACCTTAGATTTTTGAAGTTAAACTTAAGGTTTGCTTATAATTTTGGCTATCTGAACTAATTTTTATTTAGTAATTTAACCATAGTCGACACTCCTCGGCTAGCTTCAACTGTTATTTTTTGTTTTTTTAACCTATAAAAGCCTGCATTTTTCCATATAATATGCGACTCCAAATTACTGCTCGAAAAATCCCAATTTATTTGGAGATTAATGAAATTTAATGTATGAAAAAAAATCAGAATCCATCTGTCAACGTTAAAAATATGAAAAATGCCTGCGTAAATTTATTCTGTGAAGTCTTAGGACAAAGAAACCCAGAGAATACTATGTAGCAGAACTGTTATAATTTTTGACAACTGTGATGTCATGAATTAGTACTGGTTCACAAGAGCACTAGGGTTATGCAAATTATCACCTTTCTGTAATCTTTACAGGAATTAGCATATGTGAAAACGAAATGCGCGAGCCTATGTATTAAGATTGTATAGTGAACCATTGCAAATTAATGATATTCCATCAGTAAAAAGTTATATTAGTACAGGTACATTAAGTTCTCACGGTTTTGTCCCAACACTTCACCGGTTAAATTCAGATACTTTTCATTTTTTTAAAACAGACAGATGGCTTCTGATTTTATTTTTTAGACATTAATCTTTGCAAGACAAAAGAACATTCTCCTTTTGCTTGACTTTTGCCAGTTTTGAGCTATTTTACTACAAAAATAAACTCAAAGTCACTTGTCACTATTCTGTCACTTGTTTTTTGCAAATCAGCAGCCCGATCTTAGACTGAAGAAGCCAGGAGGTATTGAAAAGCAGTTTTTGCTGAAAGTGTGGCAAAATAGACCAGCAGAAAGTCTGTATTTAAGCCTTCAAGCCAAAACTTGCTTTCAAAACAGAAACTAAATTAGTTTCAATTGAAAATACTATATATCTCATATCTTCCAATTGATGACTTTAATCTTCATTTTAGAAGCGATTTCGTACTGTCACAAAAACAACATTGTACATCGAGACTTGAAGCCCGAAAATCTTCTTCTGAAGAGCAAGAGGAACAAAGATGTGAAGTTAGCTGACTTCGGACTCGCCATTGAAGTGAACGACCAGAGACGACAATGGTTTGGATTTGCAGGTACTGATAGTAATTCATCAAACAATAACCCTGGATCAGGCTTACATCTCGAATGCTTTCTCGTATATTAAAACACGCACGTGCTGAAGGATGGCAGTGCCAGAAATTAAAATGCCAGAAGTTCCTATACATATACACATTAGCCGGAACCTGGCTTCCCTAAGTTATTTTTTCATTTTCAACTTGCAAACTGCATGTTCCAAGTATACATTACGACGCAGAGGTATAACCCCAAAATTTCCGCCCTAGTAAAATTGGCTCGAAAATTAGATACATACAATGAACGAAATTAGGAGATATCCGTTGTATCTTACTTTTCGCAAAAGGGGTTCCGTCAATTTTAAGAAAAAAAAGAACATTCGGAACGAAAAGTAGGTTGCAAGTCTTGTAGCACGTTTCCGCTCAATTTAGGTATCTATTATTTGCGCGCATTTTGAGCATGCAATAAGCACTTTAATAAAGATTTAATCGATGCTTTCAAAACTTTAAAGTGCTTTAAATACATGCAACCACAAAATCTGATTTTTTTTCCCAAAAATCCCTCGCACATCAAAAGCTTTGTATATCAAAGTGGGACTGGCCAATTTAAAAAAAAGTAGCAATAAATAGTACTAATAAGTAGTAATAAGTAGTAATAAAGTACTATAAGTAGTAATAAAGTACTACTAGTAGTAATAAGTCAGGCTTAATTAAATAAGTAGTAATTAATTTAGGGTTTATTGCGGATTATATGCTAAAGCGAGCAACATTGCATGTGAAAAATTGATACATAAATGGAGCAGATGCGTGGTAAAAGCCGTGCGAAGAAAAGGTTATAAAGTTTGTACTTGTATTTCGCGGCTAGGATTAGGACACTTTTGCGAACACGAAATGCTATTTTCCCTTTTATTTCGCCGGTTTCTGCTAAAGTAACTTTTTTTTCGCAATTTTGTTCCATTTTCAATGTACTAACATAGTAAAAACGAACACGAGATACACGCATCGGGCATATCTGCCCGTGACGATTTGAGTATACCTCTGCGTCGTAATGTAGGTAACTTGATGAGGTCACTGAAATTTGGAGAAATTCAAAGCGACCTTAGAAGGCACACATAACCTTGCTTGAAACACGCGCGTTGCAAATTTTATGATCTGGCACAGTATATAGGAAAATTTGGCAATCTAGGCTCTGGCTCGGGAGGGATCTGGTATTTTCGAAACCTGAGTGTTCCTCTGTCATTGTAAGGGAGAACCATGCAGAGAATGCTTTAAAAATATTGTCAATTACTGCTTGGTGCACATGGACCCCAAGCATACATTTCGTTTTTTTTTCACTGTTCGAAGCGAATCAAGTTACTCGAGACATTATATTTTCATAAATGGGAAATTTTACTGAATGAATTCCTATTTTTATCTATTATACTTTACAAGGTTATTTACTTTTTTGACGACCTTTGTCAGGAAATGGACAGCAATTCTCAACTAATATCCTTCAAGTTTCAACTAAGATAATTAAATTTTCTTCTAAGATATTTCAGTATTCAACTAAGATCTTTCAATTTTCAACTAAGAAATTTCATTTTTCATCTAAGATATTTCAGTTCTCAACTAAGATCTTTCAATCTTCAACTAAGATCTTTCAATTTTCATCTGAGATATTTCAGTTTTCAACTAAGATCTTTCAATTTTCAACTAAGATATTTCATTTTTCATCTAAGATATTTCTGTTTTCAACTAAGATCTTTCAATTTTCATCTAAGATATTTCGGTTTTCAACTAAGATATCTCGACTATTTGAATTAAGATCATATTGAGGTTGATTTTCGTATATTAGCTTTTGTTGAATTTCTCTTTAAGGAAACTATTTTTTTTTTTCGATTTAATGAAATATGGCAGTTTCCATAGAGTATCGTTCAACTAGACTAATTATCCATTCTCACTGAAAATTGCCTCAAATACTCAACACTGGGTTTTAAAACCCAAAATTTACCCAAAATATCAGGAGCTGCTGCGAGATGCCACTTAGTTCGATATGGCAATTTGTACAGCAGGAAATTAACTCAAGACCTCAGGCCGGATGTCAATTATTAACTGATGAAAAGTGGAATTTCATCCGCATCTCTGAAGCGGAAATTGGGTCGAATTTAAGTCGGCAGGGAGAACTTAATGAGGTTTTACACTAACTTTCTTGCTTTCTATTTCTCAATACTGAAGAGGTACAACATGTTTGCCATACAAGCCTGCAACCCCCCCCCCCCCCGAACATCATTCTTGGACTCTATTTATGATTATATATTAAAATATTCACCGGTTGGGGTAATGAGGGCGTGGGGGGGGGCTTGGCTGGTTGGTGTCAGATTTGTAGCATCTGGCGCCCCAAAATGGCGAAATAATGAGTGGAACTAGCCGTTACAATTCAAGCATACCATTAATATTAAAAATTATATAAAATTGTCAGTCGTATAAAGGGGGGGGGGGGGGGTTGATAGAGAGATGGAAAAGCCAGTATCAATTTTCAGCTTTCTGTGTTAAAAAATATTTTACGTTAGTGACAAATCGATAATATTTTCGTTGCTTTGAACTCTTAAAAAACTGCTCGGAAAATAATGATCGACTTTTCAACTAAGTGTCAGATTTGTTCAAAAGCCGTCAAACTAAATGCAACAAATTCAACTTCAAGTGGCAATCGTTTAATTGCTATGCTCTCTTATGCTACAAAGTGATTAGTTAGAGCACACATTTTATGTTTAAATGGAAGAGTGTTTTTCTTCACTTTTGGGCCCATGCTCATAAATGTATCTCTGGTTTTCTTGTTGTGTTAGATTGATAATGCGATGCCTTTGTTTTTCTTGTGATGTTTCTTTTTGTTTTTCTTTAAATTCAAGTCTTTCGTTAGATAACTTTCGGCTATTCTTGGGCGCTTTTTACCTAAGGTTCGAGGGTATTTTGCCAAAAAAAATAAATTTAACAAGATCTTGCAAGAAAAATCTAATCTTCTAAGTATCTTGTAAGAAAAAGAAATAATCTTGTAGGAATCTTCTAAAAAGTTAATTTTGTATGATGTTGTAAGAATCTTGTAAGATTTTATATGATCTTGTATGAAGTTAAAAAATTTAACAACGTCTTTGAAGAATCTTACTAGAATCTTGCAAGATCTCACAAGATTAGCTTTTGTTTTCCAATGATTGAAAAACTGTGATACTATTTCAATCAACAATGCATCATATTCAGTAAAAATATACAATGAGTGTTTCCAATATGAAGGAATTATTAAGGAAAACAGAAGCAAATTTTTAAAGACAAAGAAAAAATGAATAACTCCATAGTCCAATCGTTTTGGCTATGAATTCAAACAAGGCGGCTCGTTAATGTGCGTTCGCACATGATGTTCCGACCCGAGCTCATCTACATTTTTGACTAAAATGTCAACCAAATCAAGAGATAACAAAAATAGATGTTTGAGTTTAAAACAATCGTTACACATTCTATCTACTAATTGAATTACTAATGCCATGCTTCATTACAGCACCAACGTGACCTGACATTGAAGAGACTAGAAAAAAAATAGCACCAACAAAATTTTGGCGGCAAAAAATGAATATCTAAATTTAAAAGCACCTGGTAACAACGTCAAAATGCAGTCAGATAAAACCTTAACTACACAAGTTTACCTTTTACTAACTATACAGCAGATGAAAAGTTTTCTTAACGAGACTAGGTAACAAGCCGACAAAAAGAACGAACAGTGAGGCGAAACTTAAAAATTAATCAACATTTTTTGCACCAAGAAAATTCAAAAATCTCAAAAAACATTGGTTTTTAATAAAAAAATCCTTGATAAATTACTAAAAAGTCATTACAAAACCAAAAGCACCCGTCTGTGGTCAGACTATGCCATAGAAACAAACTAAAGAGAAACTCAAAAAATTACAAACGATTTGCGAAAACACAAACCTTTGCTACCATTAAAATCAATAGCTATCATCTGAATATGTATTTTTAATTCAGTTGTTATTTCTGCTATTTCAGTTGAAGGATTTATACTGAAAGATTAAATAAGTTTACTTGGGCCACATTTAAAAACCATTGGGATCTGTTATTACGCGATTGTTCTGAAGGAAGAGAAAAAGAAACGCAAAAAATGGCCATTCAATAAACGTTCAGAAAAACGAAACAACAGTGGCACATAATATCAATATATATGTTATTTCTTGAAATACACGAAATTCGATGGGACATCTGATTGATGAATAGAAGTTAAATTTGACGAAAGGAACCTATTCGCTATATACTGAATGTTTCGAGCAACATCATTCATTCAGTCCTCAATTACAAGCCTATGAGATCTGTGAGCAATTTACGGCTACAAAAACAGCAAAAGAACAAAAACACCGAATTCAGGAAAAAAAATTGAGCGACAAAAGGGTCGAAGGCATTAAAAAAATGAACTTTTCACTAAACACTCTTCAATTTTAAATTAATTTTTCAGGAGCAATGGGAAAACCTTTTTTATCAATATAATTTCAAAAAATCAACAAATATAAACAAATACTTTAGACGCACGAAAATTGCGGGAAAACACGTATTATCAACGCCATTAAATTCATTAGCCTTCAACGGAAGCCAGTATATACAATAAATGATGCCTCGAGGGGACAATAAGTTTTTTTGCCAATCGTATTTCATCAATAAGACCTTACAACAAGTTAATGACTATGAAAACAACAACAGAGAGAGGCAAAAACCACAAATTCAGTAGAAAAGTGCCTGAAGAAAATGTCGAAGCAACTCAAATCATAAGCTCTTCCCTGAAAACTTTATTTATGATCCGTTGAACTTCTTCCCTAAACCAATAGGGACTCTCAGCAGTAAGATGATGTGATAAGATTTCAAAAGGATCGAAAAACAAAATAAAGTACCCAAAAAAAATATGAATTCTCGTGGCATTGATGTTTTAAAACTAATAGGTAGAAGATAAAACCGCTAACCAGATTAATTTTGGCTATAGTAGAACGGAAATGGATTCTGTTAGAACCAACAATGACCAAGAGTATTCACGAAAAAAAATTAGGAATGGTTGAATTTCAAAAAAGTTTCGAAAAATTATTTTTAAACCCTTAACAGCCAGTAAACTCAATCTTTCATTGGAGCTCAATGACGATGCTCCGATATAACCCATAGGGAGGAAAATAATGTCTGTCATGCATAGATAGTTGAAAAGACATCACAATAAGTCTTATGACAGAAAACAATAACAAAAACAGCAAAAACTAAAATTCAGTAGAAAAATGCGAGAAGAAAGTGTCGAAGACAATTAAACCATTAGCTATTCTCTGAAAACTTTCTCTGTGATCCACTGAACGTCCTCTCTAAGCCAATTGGATTACAATAATCTTTGGATAATGTGATAAAGAGTTCAAAAGTGACCAATAATTCAAAAAATCCAAAAAAAAAATTTAAAAAAATTGAAATCTTTGTCATTGAAGTCATATAACCAATAGCTAGAAGATAAAACAGCTAAACAGAATATTTTTAGTCGCAGTAAAAAGCAAGTGGGTCCAGTCAATACTGAAACTCACTAACAGTTCAAGAAAAATTTAGGAATTGTTATTGTTCAAATAAAATTTTCGAAAAATGATTTTTATTTTAACAGACATTAAATTCAATAGCTTTCAACGGAAGTCAATAAAAACGCCCAAAGATGCCCCGGTGGCAGTACATTTATGTTTGTCATGCATAGGTATTCATTATGAGATCACAGTAAGTATAATGACTATTAAAACAACAAAAAAAAAACAGGAGAAAACCAAAAAATCAGTAGAAAAGTGCAAGAAGAACGTGTCGAAACCATTTAAACCATAAATTTTTGTTTAAAATTTTTATTGGTCATCCATAGAACATCGTTTTTAAGCTAATGGGAACTGTCAATTTTTGGATAATGTGATAAGATTTCAAAAGTAACCAATAATACGTAAAAATCCAAAAAAAATTTTAAAAAATTGAAATTTTTTGTCATGGAAGTCATATAACCAATAGATAGAAGATAAAACCGCTAACCAGTTTAATTTTGGTTGCAGTAGGAAGGAAGAGGGTGCTCTCACCCCTGGACTGACTTACAATTCACTATAATAAGATTAAGATTCTTTAATATTCAAAAAAAAATTCGAAAAATTATTTTTTAAGTCTTAACAGCCGCCCCCTCAATGAAATAGACATGTTCACTTAATGCTCATTATGGAACATATTGCACTGTTAGTCAATGAATCCCTACCATAGGACTCCAAAAAAAATAGTAAAACTTCAAAAAGAAATTCAAAATTTCATTCAAAATTACGAAAACTCAGAATCGAAGCCAAAAAAAAACATGAGCAATTCCTTGAAAACGACGTTTTTTGTTCATTGCGCTTCATTCGACTATAAAGGAGTTTTGTCATTAATAGAACGTCGATATAAAATGTGACTTGTCTCTAGGTGACTTAAAAAAGCAAAAAAGAGAAGTTTTATTAAAAAAAGGGCTCTCAATTAGAGTTCGATTTTTTTTTGATAGTGAACTTCCCTATGAGACCAGAACTAGTCTTTCTATCGCCTTGCATTCAACTTTTACGAACTCAAAATTTATTCTTTTTATAGAAATTTGAATTAATGTTTTCGTAAAAAAGATCTTAGTTTGAAGAAAATTGTACTAAAAGTGAACAATCATGCTAAAGATCCCATTGTTCACACAAAACTTCAATCCTCGATAACTCCTCGAAAAAAACGAAATTCAAAAAAATCTTTTTACTTTTGAATTCTACGCTGGACCAGCTTTTTAATGATACCACTCACATTTCTCTACGACGAATATATCGATCGGCCAAAATTCACTGAACAAAAAAAAAAAAACCCATTTGAGTATATAGTTCCTTCCCCCACAAGTGGGGTCGGAACAATAATTTTTGGCTTGGTAAGATAATTTTAGACGACTTTATTAATTCATTGAACTCATTGACATGCCATTAGTTATCAGTTTAATGTCATAATCCAAGTTTGAAAACACAGCAACACTCGGATTAATGGCCCCTCGTCAGTCCGATGATGATTTATTACATGAATCAAAACCAACACGATCGGGTTTTCAATTGGATTAGTAGAACCCACACAATCGTGTTATCAATTGGGATCATGGAACACCCACAATCTTACTTTCAATTAGCATACTCTTAACTGGTGGGATAAGGACTCAAAGATCGCATTTCATATTAGTCTATAATCTCGCATCCCTTGCAAAGAGCACGATTGTGGACCCCGAACTGCTGTAACGGAGACCGGAAGATAACCTACTCGAAGCTAACAACCCAGCCGGCTGCAAAGTTGTAATCAGTCAAAGTAGCGATTCGTTTGAGGATCTTACGAACTGTCTCTGAAAATCCCCCAAACGACTCGAAAGCCAGAGGCATGAATTGAAATCGGACTTCACTACTTTTTTGGGCGTACAGTTCGTACTGTCTGTCCTCAGCAGCTGACAATGCGAAACTTCTCTTCTTCGAGGCCTTTATAAGGTTTGACTGCAAGGAAATGACGGTAACGTCTAATGCTAGTGGTTGACCGGCATTCCATTCAGGTAAGAAAAGTCAACCCGTCTTGGAATTGTTGTTGGGTAGCAAACTCTTCTGTTCACTGATGGGAGACATAAGAAATCCTGATCAAGCTGATATAATTTTGTCTCGTACAAGATCATGATAAAAGCTCATATCCCCCCGACCATGGCATGACACACACAGCATGGTCGCCCATTACATCTAGCGTCCCATATCTACAAAAAGGATATTTTGCTCTCGTTCCTGTACAATTTAACACCAAGGGGGTAATTAAGAGCAACATAGAACTCATTGGGAGAAATGCGTCGTTCCAGAGCAGGAATGCGGGCTGCGAATAAACAGGCACCAGAATGCGGTAGAGAAGGAGATTTCAAACGAGCTTTTTCTCTAATGGTATTTCGTTTTCCTAACAAGTTGTCGTAGGCTGAGTTATCAAGTTCCTCCTGAATTGTTCTTTGAGAGGGATATGTCGTCAAAATTTCACCCAATTCTTCAATTGCATTTACAAAAAAGATTTTTTTCAGTTCGATTATTGCCTGTTGAGAGAAGACTCAAAACGCAGCCAACGTATGCAGCCTGAACTGGATCTTTACCATTTTTATTGGTTGGGAGGCAGGATTGGTTCAAAGAGGTATCTGAGATCAAAATTCTAAGAAAGCCTTCAAAGGTTGCAAGCCGAGCCGAATAGATTTTTCGTAGATTTCTACTGATTTGTCCGAAAGAGAATTGCATTGCAAAGAGTTGACCTTTTTGGGGGGCACCAAGGCACAAAACGCATTTTACCAAGCCCACATTGTTGATCCTCCACACAGGCTAAAATGACTACAAGTTCCTATAATTTTTTAACGCGTTTATGTGTACAAGAGGAGACAAAAAATCAGATCCTAGGACATTCCGGAAATTTCAATTCCATATACACTGTTCCTCTTGATCAAACTGCCAACTTTCGTCATGCTTTCGACTGATCATAGCTCACACTTCTCCTTCATGAGCTCTAAACGGAATTTTCTCTCCGATTCTGTGAGAATTTCCAACGCTTTAGAAAGTTCGATCTCGGTTCCTGCTTTAATTCTGTCATCGAGATAGCAGCAATGTTGCAAAAATTTTGGTAATCTGCTTTCGTTGTGGTCTATAAGAGGCCAGATGGCAAGTGAAAACAAAGTGGACCAATGAACCTTCTTGTTGCACTCCTGACTGCCAGCCAGCAGTTAAGCTATTGAAGAACAAATCACTATATTTCGAGTTCCAAACGGATGCAAAAGACATACTAGGCATCAAAACTTTTTTTTGGGCCGAGGAACGGACTGGGCTTCAACGAATTAAATGCGTTTTTAAAACCAATTTGGAGAATATCCCTACTTTTTGTGCTCTTCATTTTTCGAAGGTTATTTTTGTGGCATGCACTACGCTCTCGGCTCCTCTGACAACTCCCAATTGTTTTGCTCGAAACAACTGAACCGCCTCGAATGCTGCTTCTTTGGCAATGCACATGGCAACAAGGTGCCGAATAATTTCTCACCCCCAGCAATAGGTCTGATGCCGAATTTCTTTTTTCAATTTAATTTAGCACTACAAAAAGCTGGAGCCACGAAGCTTAGGAGTTGGCCTCTAACGACCAAATTCACTAATTTGGTTAGGGAATTCATTGCTCGCTTGGATTGATCTGAAATTGAACAATTGCGTGTAGAAGATGGTTTGGGTACCTTTTGAACGGACTAGCAGCTGTGATTTTCGAAAAAGACTGTGAAGCTATAAAAGGACCTTTGCTTCATCGAATCGGAAAGCTTCGCAGCTATGGCCGTCCATCGGATAAAGGATTTCGTTTTTCCCCTGGATGCAGTTTTATTGAGTTCAATGAGTGTTTTTCTGTTGCCGGGTGATATTCACCCTGATGATAAAATCTTTGCTGCCATAGTCAACTGGAAAAAATTTTGCTAAATGATTGTAGCAGTTACGTCATCTTAATTAAAATTTCATTAGCTACACATACAAACTCCGTTGATGCCATTCGAATGATTTGTATCTGCAAAAAGATTTAGCGTTGAGTCAGCTCTGGAGGCCCATTTCACTTACTCAAAAGTTTGCTAAGTTTTCTGAGAGACTCTTCCTTTATCAAACAAGCTACCCTCTTTAAGGAGAAGGCACCTCTTCAAAACAATCTGTTTGGCCAATAAAAATTCATCTATAGCCGCATAATTCCACAATAGTTGAGTCTGATTAAGTCTTTTTGTTTAATACAACACAATACCTTTTTTGTTTATGGTTTATACGCATAGACTATTGCAGAAAACGCATTGAACCAATGTTTCCTTTTTCCACGCCGACAGAAAAAATTGCCCCGACTGGTTCTATCTCGTTTTATATGTTGCCATAGATGAAAATGGTTGTGCTATAAAGAATTTTTTCTCAAAAATAGAACTTATTGAAACTATTTCTTAGATGCTGCACTGTTCCGAGTTAGTCGTATTGCTCTTACGGTAAAGATTTAAAGTTTGGTTTTTAACTCCTGTTTACTTTCAAAACTGAGAAGCTAGAGGCAATTTTTTTCCCGGAAAAGTCTTTCTCTCTCTTTTGCGTTTAACGCTTATCCTATCAGTTTCATCCAGCTGTTTTTTTACTAGTAATTCAATTTTTCAACTCATTTTTAATAAACAAGTTTTCTCGGATATTCATTTCGATTCTATATTAGATTGAATACTAAATCTGAGAAGAGTTAATCTAAAAGCAAATGAAATTGATTTTTAATATTAAGTCGAGTGAATGAAAGTAAACCCAGAATAGTCAAGAAAACTTGCGGAGGGTAAAACAAAGTGCTGTTTATCGTGAAAAAGATTATTGGTGGAAACCGCTGGGTTAATAGTTACGACAAAGACTCATTAAGAACATAGCAGGACCACTCTTGGCAAATTCAATAATTGACCGCTCTTGACCTAGCAGGACCAAATCAAAGAATTTTCATTGACTAAGCAAAAAAACTAGACCTACAACGGAATATGAGTGCATTGAAAAAACCATTTATAAAAAATCAGAATAAAAAAATAAAAAATAGCAGAAAATCAATGTCAAAATGCCGCATGTGAAAAAATAACCACAAACGAGAAATGGAAATTTGGTTCAAACAAAAAACTAGGCCTAGAATGAACTATGAATGGGTTGGGAAAACCATTTTGACAAAGAAACCAAAAGATCCAAAAAATCGAAAAAAACAGTAAAAATTGCCGCATGTGAACAAAAAGAAAGTAATGCTTCCTTTAACAATTGATTTTGGTTTTGTATAGGCTTTTAGGAGGGGAGAATAGCTGGTACAAATTCATTATAAAAAGCATTTTAGAATCATAGTTTTTCCTGACCTTGGTCTGCCATTGTTAATTATGGAATATTTTTTGAATCGCTCATTTCTTTTTTGTCGGCGGATTTGGCGAAAATTTTGGTCAACATTTTAACAAAAATACTCAAGCTGGACAAGAGCTGATGTGACATGTGGATAAAAAAATACGAAAATATTAAAACTAATTCATCTGAAAATAACAGATTACGTCAGAACAATTTTCTAAGAACAATTGTAACAGAAATTAATTTATCAAATTGGTGTAAAAAATTCAAAAAATATGACTTTTGTTTGTGTATTTCGTTGAAATTAATTAGCCTTTTTCTCAAGTTTGGTAAATTCGAATATTAGTGGATGCAATTTTTTATTGCTTCCTTTCTTGATCCCGGTTTACAATTTGTGTTTTTTTATTGCACGTCACTATGTAAACAATTCCACCAAGGGACGTGAGGGGAACGTAAAAACTTTGTACCCATTGAACTGGGAGGGGGTTAGTGACCTCAAAACTTGTGACGTCATACCCTATCAATGATTTTAAATTGTTTTTAGGCACTCCTGGGTACATGAGTCCGGAGGTGATCAGGAAAGACCCCTATGGTAAGCCAGTGGACATCTGGGCTTGTGGGGTTATCCTGTACATTCTTCTAGTGGGGTATCCACCCTTCTGGAGTGACGACCAACAGGTCATGTTCGGACAAATCAAGGTCTGTTCACACTACAGGTCAAACTAAACTGGTTATGTTGCAAAATCGCGCGCGATTATTTTGCAAATAACGTTTATCTTAAATGAAAAACTGTAGCGCCAAGAATGATCTCTTTGACCCCAAAACGGTATGGGCGCATCGGATTTGAGTCGCGGGCATAGGTCCAGATCAAACACCAAAAGTCAGGTATGGGTATGGTCCCTTCGAAACAGACAATGATAACCCTGGGTCCGACCAAACAGACCCAAGTCAGACCCAGGGCTTGATCGAAGGCAACTAATTAGCCTATGGGCCAAACCCATCGGACCCATACCCTGTGATAGACCAAACAGACCCAAGTACAGACTACCACTGTCCGAGAGCCAGTATCGTCTGGTCCATACATGTCTTAAGAAGTCTCATAATGCGCGGTTATCATACAAGGAATTAACGTGGTCGGGCGGGACCGCCTGGAGATCGAATACAAGTCCACTTTGATTCCATTTTAATTCCACTCTATAATTCTCCAATTTTTAACGGTGATTTTTAACGGGCGTGAAATGACAAATAGTAGATATCTCAAATAAGATCTGAACTGCTTTTGTGAATCATTTTGATATCCTTGTGTTAGGGGGTCTAAGCAGGTACAAATACTATGAATATGCACGTGTACTATATTTTAAGCATTGTCGCTAACTTGTGGGCCTCGTGCGCTAACTATTAATTACACCCACTGATCTCATGACCGCGAATTTAGGCATCGCTTAGAACCCCATCTCTTGTCCTTTCTTCCTTGTTCCTTTTGACTTCATTTCTCTTGCCGAGTTTAACTTAAACAAGTAGAGCGCTAGCTCAAAGCATATTTCATGAACAATTTATGTTCAGCGAATCGTTCTATCGCCGGGACTTAACGTTCAGTGATCATCAGTAGGGATTCAGAACATGTTCAGAGAAATTAAGGATTTCAGTACTGATTCAGAAAGATTTCAGAATAGACTCTGTTTTGATTCTGAATCATTCTGAACCAGACATCACTGAACCCTTCTAGCACTGAATAGTGGAATCATATTACGTCACTTAATAAATGGAATGAACACTTTCAACACTCTGAAAAGAGGTGGTCGAAATTTTCTGAATTTGTTTAGAGTGGTGACTTCGATTTTCCCTCCCCAGAGTGGGACGACGTGGGGGAGGAGGTGAAGACTCTCATTTCGAAGATGCTCAACCTCAATCAGGAGACTAGACTCACTGCAGAGGACGCCCTCAACAACCCATGGGTGTCTGTACGTGTCTTTTCCCAATTCGAAATTTTTACCCCATCACTAAACACGATAGACTGATCTTTTAGTTACACTTTTAGTTCAACTGCAGTTCCACTGTTAATCTAATTTTTACGCTTTTAAATGACACTTTCTCTCCGCCCTGAATAAGCGGAGAACTAACAGTGTAAAAATCTTTTTTCTATACTTTTCCCGCTCTTTTCCCGTGTTATCTAAGGGGAAATCATCGACTCCTGATCTTGAATGCGGTTTTTAAATTCAACTTACGACTGTAACGAACGGATCTAAAACAGAAACATATTGTTATATTATTAATTTCCAGACAAACGACACGAAATTATAGGTTCACTTTATTTCTGAGGCTGACATTATTTCGTCACATTATTTCTTGAGATAATTTTTTTCTCGCTATTGTTTTTTTAAAATTCATCCAAAGAAAATTTTTCGAAACAGTTTTAATAAATAGTTTATAAATTTTTTTTTAAATAATTTATTAAAAAGGTTTTTAGAAAATTTTAGAAAATTTATCTTATCTTAAAAAACTGATATTCAAGTTCAAACGACTATAAATCGAAGATCCACACAACTGTCTATTCTGTATAATATACTGTATATTCCTGTTTTCATTACGAGCGTCTACCAGTACCGAAAAAAAATCTTAGAAAGTAGCTGGCGCTTTCCGGTGCCGATTTCCGTTCAATGCGGAAAGCGCTTAAATTTTGTGAAAGTCGTTTCCACAAAGAAATTAAGAGCCTTAAAATGAAAAATAGGATTAAAAAGGTGAAATAGTTACGTTCTGCTGAAAACGCGTTTTGAAACAACGCGAATATGGACAATTAAGATAAGCCCACCTAAAATTTATTGCAAATATATTTCACAAAAAGAAGTTTATAGTGAATTTATCTTATCTCTCTAGTACAAATTTTTGAACCAAAAAAAAGAATTTTCCACCTAAATTGCTTAAAATGTTTCCACATAAAAGTCTATCATGTTTAGATTAGTAATATGTAATATTGATTACTTGAAACATAATTCCTATTTTTGATAACTGTTATTTTAGTTTTTGTTAATTGCAGAATTATCAATCATTTAGTCTTTATTACAGATTTTTCTCAATTTGATAGTCAGTTTTAAAACGTTCTCTAAAACTAGATACTAGTCATTTAACAATCTTTTTTCGTTTTACTGTGCAATTAATATGCTGCTCAATTTGTTCCTTTGTTAGTTTCTGGCTTTCTTTTCTTAAGTTTTCGTGTGTTGTCGGTAATGTTTTCTTTGTATGGTCAATTGTTCGGTGCTATTTTCTCAAATTTAGTATTGGGGGTATTTTAGGCCTATTCACTTAAAAGCGAAAGCGGTTTCTTTTAAAAGTGAAACGAAGTCCGTAAAAGCATGAATTGCGGTCCTAATTTTTGTGAATTCTAATTGCGAAAATTTTTGCGGATGCCGCTTCCGTAGAGCACATGGGTTTTCCGTCGAGCACATGCAGTTTTCGCTTTTCAACTTTCAGTTTAAAAGCGAAAACCACTGACTGGAATTTTCATATAGGGCACCACATTTTTGTCCTCAAAGTTTGTTTCACACGCACAATGTATGAACATAGGAAAAATGAAATCTGGTAAATAAAAACGAGTAAATCTACTGGAAAATTTGGTACCGGTAAACGCTTGTAATATTCTGATGTCATTGAAGAGCGCTAGATGGTTTTCTTCCGCAGCGAACACATGGCAAATTAGCCCTGTATAGCTGGTATGAGCTTTTACTCAGCCTCTTTTCAACCCGTAAAAATTAACAAAAAGTAACATTTGAATACCACTAAAACATTAATCTCCCATCCAATCTTATCTATTACGAATTGAAGGCAAATAAATAAGCAACGAAATTCCGAAGTTGTTTTTAAATTCATTGTTTTTATATTTGTGTTTTTTATTGTTTGGTCTTGAAACTGACGGTAGAAAACAGACCAAACTTATCAAAGTTTTTTTTTCTTGATTTTGAACTGAACTCAACTAAACTTTTGTCAGTTTTTGTTGTTCTTGTTCATTCATCAAAACTGAGGTTTGTTTTTTAGAACCGAGATAGATTCGCGGCCAGTTTCCACAGACAGGCAACTGTAGAAGCTATGAAGAAATTCAACGCGCACCGCAAGTTAAAAGGCGCCATTCTGTCTACCATCTTTGCACACAGAAGCACACGTGCACTTACTAACGCTGCCCGCTCTCACACAACGGCTTCCTCGACCCTAGGCGTGGGAGGGACGGGTTCGGGGGTTACGAATGGGATGAATGTGGGGGGACAAGTAGGACCTGGACAGGTGAGCTCCAAGTCTACCCTAGTGGGGGCTATTACGGCTGATGATGAGACGGAGGCTGGAAGGAAGCAGTTGATAGTACAGCTGACTGAGGCTACTATTAAGTGTGTCGAGAATGGCGACTATGAAGCTTATTCGTGAGTAATATTTGTCTTTTTTGTTGACGTGCATAAGAAGCCAAATGGTGGCGTGGAATTAACCTCTCAGTCTTAACAACTTTAACAATTGTTCGAAAAGCTCAGACACGCAAGTGAACATCAACAAGTGATAATTTGCTCGTCATTTTGAAAATGATTTTTCAGTTTTTCAACTAACTCGTGCTCGCCAATATTTTGTGCAAAAAATTCAACTTTGACCTTCGAACTTAAGATTTGATATATTGCGTTTCAACTCTATTGGACATACCAAATTGACTAACATTTAGTCTATACTTGTCAAATTTTCAAAGATTTTCCGCTTTCTGCTGTTTCGTTTCCACTATCTATTGAAAATCTGATAATCAGAAAACATATTTTTTCTACAGTTTTTATTGTTCTACAAGAGAGAATTTAACTGAGTTTGTTTGCAAAACATTTAACCGTGCAGAACGTGATTTTTTATTTCAATTCTGGAATGCAACCTACAGAGTTTCAGGAAAGCAATATTCGTTAACAAAAACATTGGATTCTACAAGTTTTTCAGTTTGTTTTTATGAATGAGTTAATTACTGCCAAGTAATTTTTACAGCCAGACATTCACTTTTCTAACATTGGGGTTCTTGAGGCCTTTGGTGATTTTACCTTGATATTTCGTTTTCTGACGTTTCGTAAGATTTCCCTATCGCGAAAAATTGATACGATAACCGTGTCAACGGTGACAAATTTTTTCAATCATTGTTATGACGGAATTCCGTTTGCAGTGCACAAATTGCACTAACGTGGCGTGAAATTAAAATTAGTTCATGATATGTGCTGTTCCTATCTATCTATCTATTAATCTTTTTTTTCTATCTACGTATTTAATTATTCGGGGGTTCATAACTCAAAAGTTACTCTTTCCGTTTATTTATTCACTACCTGCACGATGTTATTTTATACAGCATTTTAAGAATTGACCTGTCCTTTTTTTAATCTTTGAAAACAAAATTATTCAATTAGCTTAAGACTTCGACGCTCGATTTTCTTTTAAGATTACATCTTTTACGAAAATCATATTCTGATTTTCGAATAAGAGACATTGTTAAGAGCCAGGACCTGGTTTCTTAATCCATAATTTGGACAATTTTAAAATACTATCAATTGAGTTTCTTTATTTCTGCGCAGTTGATATGTTAAGTTTTAAGAAAGTTTTAAGATACTCTAATTATGGAAAAGTGATTGTTTTATATCAAGTTTCAAGGGACTTGATGGACTCAGGTATGGCCAAGAGATTAATTTTCTAATTTAATTGTCCTTATTTTATAAAGAACTAAAATCGGGGTGAAATGAAAAATGGGTTAAGTGATAAGAGGGATTAGATGATAGTGGGCTTGGATGATAGTGGGCTAGGATGATATCGGGCTTGGATGATGTTAAATAAATATTGGTGAAAAAGCGGGACACCGTTTTCGACACCCGCATAACTCTTGACAAATAGGTTGTAAAGATTTTTTTGTCATAGGTAGTAATTTTTGTCGATAAGTGTACCTATCAAATTTGAAATATACCATTTTATAATGGTCACAAAGTATAAACAGTGCTCCGAATTACGTCTCTGAGGTTCGAGGCAGCGCGTTCTTGTTCGCAGGCTGTATAAATCGCATTTAGTTATGCGAATTAGGACGACAAAAACTATGGCTTAGAACATTTTTTTAACGCCTGCCCCCCCTTCCTCCCCAGAAGTTGAAATTGGATTAAAAATTTTACCGCCTCATCCCAGGGGAGGTTGATGAAATCGACCAGGCGGAAAGGGAAGAGGTGCAAATTGGACCCAGAAAAGTTTAAGTTTGTTCAGACGTCTGTGCGATCCTCAGATGACCTCAGTGGAACCAGAGACGTTTGGCAACGTAATCGAGGGCCTGGACTTCCATCGGTTCTACTTTGAGAACCAAAACCACCGCAACAAGAGTGCCACGAAGAGTATCATGTTGAAGCCGCACGTGAACCTTCTGGGAGGGGATTCTGCAGTCATCTGCTACACTCGGCTGGAACAAATCCACGAGGAGACCACCGGTGCTTTCAAGACTGTCGAGTCCGTCGAGACCAGAGTCTGGCACAAGAGGGATGGACAGTGGCAGCTACTCCACTTCCACAGGAGCAACACTGGCTCGGATGCCCATGTATAAGTGCCCTCAAACACCCCCTTCCAGTTCTCTCTCTTGAGCACCCCCCGCCCCCCCCCCCCCGCGCTCTGAAGTAACAACAACATCCATTCCCTTGCAAATGTCACCATTTGTGTCAGAATCGACTGAGCATCACAAATTTGTTACAATTTCCTAATAATTGATTTTTGAATATTATTGAGTAAAAAAACATCAGCATTATTTTAGCAAGAAATTGCAAACAGGTTGTCGTTATTTAGCCAGCTATCTAGTCAAGCTATCTAGTCAAAACAAGTTCTTGATGCAAGTCGGGCCGTTAAAAATTGTCGAATTAACACGACGAATGTGACTTAAACTAACAAAACTAGCTAATTTAACAATCCTATTGTTCTCAATTGAAATCAGATGCGACTATTATTTATACATCGAGTTCGTCCTGTGAAGTATTTTACCATAAATTTAGAATTACTGCTCTATTGTTCATTCAGTCTGATAAAAATTTAATTATTTTTGATTTTTTGTTGGCTTTTCAATGTAAACATGAACTGTTTCCTTTAACTCGCCCAGGGCCCTCACCAACTTCCGCCCACCCCCACTGTGTATATCCGGACGCTCGATAA